>NC_064862.1:712640-1312640 GCF_024139225.1 Suncus etruscus | reverse complement strand
AGAAACCCAGGAAGGAGATCTCCAGGAAGAATCAACTGTCAAAGACATCATCAAAGAGATACTCCCAGAGTTAAAGACTACATGCAATCAAATCCTGCATGCCTGAAGAGTACCAGCTAAAAGAGAACCAAAGAAAAAGACCCAAAGAACATCCTCGTTACAATGACAAATCCCACAGATAGAGATAGAATACTGAAAGCAGCAAGATCAAAAAGAGAAATTACATTAAAAGGAGCATCCCTAAGACTTACAGCAGACATGTCACAAGAAACTGTCAAGGCCAGAAGACAGTGGTGGGATATTGTGACAAGACTGAATGAAATGTGTGCCTCACCGAGAATATTGCACCCAGCCTGACTCACGATCATTTTTGAAGGAAGAATACATAGCTTCATGAATAAACAACAGCTCAGAAACTTCACAGATGATAAACCAGCCTTAAAGGAAAAACTGACAGATCTACTCTAAGACAAGAGAGACCAACAAACACAGCAAATTTATCTACAAAGATGACATTAAATCCTATGACAATCATCTCCCTCAATGTCAATGGACTAAATTCACCAATTAAAAGACACATAGTGGCAAAATGGGTCAAAAGATGAATCAAACCTTCTGCTGCCTACAAGAAACACATGTGAATAGTCAGAACAAACATAGACTCAAAATTAAAGGTTGGAGGAAAATCATCCAAGAAAACAACACCCTCAAAAAAGCTGGGATGGCGATATAAATATCTGACGACACCAACTTTATACTCAGAAAAGTGGTAAGGGAAAAAGATGGACACTATGTACTAATCAAGGGATATGTGCAACAGGAAGAAATCAGACTATTAAATATATATGCACACAATGAGAGACCAGCAAATTATCTAATAAAATTACTGACAAATTTGAAAGAAGAAATCAATAATAACACAATAATTGTGAGAGACCTCAACATGGTCCTAACACTTGATAGGTCAAACAGATTGAAACCCAACAAAAACATACTAGCCCTAAAAAGAGTTATGGAAGAAAGAGGACTAGTAAATATGTACAGGACACTCCATCCCAAAAAACCTGGATACACATTCTTTTCCAATATACATGGGTCATTCTCCAGAATAGACTACATGCTGACACATAAAATATACCTCCATAAAATCAAGAGGATAGAAATCTTGCAGGCTACCTTTGCTGATCACAAGGCTCAGAAATTAGATGTGAACTACAAAGCCACAAAGAAGAAAAACTATAACATTAATAAAAAATTAAACACCCTGTTACAGAACAACCATTGGGTCTGAGACAAAATCAAAGAGGAAATCAAAACCTTCCTGGAAACAAATGATAATGAAGTCACAAACTACCAGAATCTATAGGACACAGCAAAAGCTGTCCTGAGAGGAAAATTTATAGCTTTGCAAGCACACATCAGGAAGGATGAAGGGGCATACATGAATAACTTAATGACGCAGCTCATAAAATTAGAAAATGACCAACAAAAGGAACCAAAAATAGAGAGACAGAAGGAAATAACAAAGCTGAAAGCAGAACTCAATGAAGTGGAAAACCAAAAAACAATCTGAAAGATCAACAAAAGCAGAAGTTGGTTCTGTGAAAAAATAAAGAAGATTGATAGACCATTGGCAAAACTCACAAAGAAAGAGAGAGAGAGAAATGTGATAACCCGTATAAGAAATGAAAAGTGGGAGATCACAACAGATATTGCAGAGATCCAAAGGGTAATCAGAGACTACTTTGAGAAACTTTATGCTACTAAACATGAGAACCTAGAAGAAATGGAAAAATTCTTGGGCATTTATACCCTTCCACATTTAAGTAAGGAGGATGTAGCATATCTAAACACCCCCATCACTACTGAGGAAATTGAAACTGTAATAAAACATCTGCCCAAAAGGAAAGCCAGGCTCAGATAGATTTCCTAATGAATTTTTTCAAAACTTTCAAGAGGATCTACTACCAATCCTAGCCAAGCTCTTCCATGAAATTGAAAAAACGGGAACACTCCCAAATAGCTTTTACGAAGCCAACATCACCTTGATACCAAAAACAGACAGAGACACTATCAAAAAAGAAAATTACAGACCAGTATCCCAGATGAATGCTGATGCAAAGATCTTCAACAAAATCCTGGCAAATAGGATCCAATGCATCATCAAGAATATCATACACTACGACCAAGTAGGTTTCATCCCAGGAATGCAAGAATGGTTTAACATCCATAAATCTATCAACATCATACACAACATCAACAACAAGAAAAATAAAAATCACATGATCATATCAATAGATGCAGAGAAAGCATTTGATAAGGTCCAACACCCATTCTTAATCAAAATTATCAGCAAGATGTGAATGGAAGGAACTTTCTCAATCTAGTTGAAGCCATCTACCACAAGCCAATGGCAAATATTATCCTCAATGGAGAAAAACTAAAAGCCTTTCCCCTAAATTCTGGTACAAGACAAGGCTGTCCACTCTCACCACTCCTCTTCAACATAGTACTGGATGTTCTTGCTATAGCGATCAGGCAAGAAAAAGATATCAAGGGAATCAAAATAGGAAAGGAAGAAATCAAGCTCTCATTGTTTGCAGACGACATGATACTCTACTTAGAAAACCCTAAAGACTCTACCAAAAAGCTTCTAGAAACAATAGATCCATAAATCAAGGTGGCAGGCTACAAAATCAACCTACAGAAAACAATGGCCTTTTTATACACCAATGATGATAGGGAAGAGATGGATGTCAGGAAGGCAATCCTATACACCAGGGTCCTCAAACTTTTTAAACAGGGGGCCAGTTCACTGTCTCTCAGACCATTGGAGGGTCTGACTATAGTAAAAACAATACTTATGAACGAATTCTTATGCCCACTGCATATATATTATTTTGCAATGAAGAAACAAAACAGATACAAATACAATTTATGGTCTGTGGGCCATAGTTTGAAGACCACTGCCATACACAATAGTGCCACACAAAGTCAAATATCTTGGAGTCAACTTGACCAAAGATGTGAAGGACCTATACAAAGAAAACTATAAAGCCCTGCTCTAAGAAATAAGAGAGGACACACGGAAATGGAAACATATACCGTGCTCATGGATTGGCATGATTAACATAATTAAAATGGCAATATTCCTCAAAGCATTATACAGATTTAATGTGATCCCCTTAAAAATACCCATGACGTTGTTCAAACAAGTGGATCAAACACTTATGAAGTTCATCTGGAACAATAAACAACCTCGAATAGCTAAAGCATTCCTAGGGAGAAGGAAAATGGGAGGCATTACTTTCCTCAACTTTAAACTGTATTACAAAGTAATAGTCATCAAAAAAGCATGGTATTGGAATAAAGACAGACTGTCAGATCAGTGGAATAGGCTTGAGTTCTCAGAGAATATTCACCAGACATACAATTACCAATTTTTTTGACAAAGGAGTAAGAAATCCTAAGTGGAGCAGGGAAAATCTATTCAACAAGTGGTGCTGGCAGAATTGGTTAGCCACTTGAAAAAAGCGAACATAGTCCCCCCGTTAACATCATGTATGAAGGTAAAATCCAAATGGATTAAAGACCTTGATATCAGACCTGATACCATAAGGTATATAAAACAGCACGTGAATAAAACACTCCATGACATTGAGACTAAAGGCATCTTCAAGGAGGAAACTGCACTTTCCAAACAAGTGGAAGCAGAGATCAACAGAAGGGAATACATTAAACTGAGAAGCTTCTGCACCTCGAAAGAAAAAGTGCCCAGGATACAACAGTCACCCACTGAGTGGGAGAAACTATTCAACCAACACCCTTCAGAAAAGGGGCTAATATCCAAAATATACAGGGCACTGACAGAACTTTAGAAGAAAAAACATCTAATCCCATCAAAAAATGGGGAGAAGAAATTAACAGACACTTTGATAAAAAGAAATACAAATGGCCAAAAGGCACATGAAAAAATGCTCCTCATCACTAATCATCAGAGAGATGCAAATCAAAACAACGATGAGATACCACCTCACACCACAGAGATTGGTGCACATCACAAAGAATGAGAACAATCAGTGCTGGTGGGGATGTGGAGAGAAAGAAACTCTTAACCACTGCTGGTGGGAATGCCGTCTAGTCCAATCTCTATGGAAAGCGATAGGGAGATTCCTCCAAAAACTGGAAATTGAGCTCCCATTCAACCCAGCTATTCCACTCCTAGGGATATACCCTTGGAACAAAAGAATACAATACAAAAACCTCTTCCTCACACCTATATTTATTGCAGCACTATTCACAATAGCCAGGCTCTGGAAACAACCAAGATGCCCTTAACAGATGAATGGCTAGATAAACTATGGTACATATACACAATGGAATATTATGCAGCCGTCAGGAGAGATGAAGTCATGAAATTTTCCTATACATGGATGTAAATGGAATCTATCATGCTGAGTGAAATAAGTCAGAGGGAGAGAGAGAGAAGCAGAATAGTCTCACTCATCTATGGGTTTTAAGAAAAATAAAAGTCATTTTTGTAACAATCATCAGAGACAGTGAGAGGAGGGCTGGAACACCAGCTCACTTCATGAAGCTCACCACAAAGAGTGGTGAGTGCAGCTATAGAAATAACTACACAGAGAACTACCATAATCATGTGAATGAAGGAGGGAACTGGAAAGCCTGTCTGGAGTACAGGTGGGGGTGAGATGGGATGGAGGGAGATTTGGGACATTGGTGGTGGTTATGTTGCACTGGTGAAGGGGGTATTCTTTACATGACTGAAACCTAATCACAATCATTTATGTAGTCAAGATGTTTAAATAAAGAAAAAAATTAAAAAATAGGAAAATCCTAAGGGGGTGTTCTTTTTATGACTGAAAACCAATTATAATCATATTTGTAACCATGATGCTTAAAGATATTATTTATAAAAGAAAAACCCAAAGACTATACCAAATTGCTTCTAGAAATAATTGATCTGTATAGTAAATTGGCAGGCTATATAAATCACACACAAAATTTCACATCATTTTTAAACACAAATAATAAAAGAAAACAAAGAGATATTGAAAAATCATACAATTCACAAGTCAAGTTTTTTGGATTGAACTTAACTAAAGAGGTGAAATATCTATACAAAGAAAACTACAAAACACTGCTTAAAGAAATAAAAGAGGACACTGGAAATGATAACAAGTGCTCTGCTCACAGATCGATAGGTTTAACATCATTAAAATGGCAATACTTCCCAAAACATTGGACAGATTTAATTCAATCCTTTTAAAGATACCCATGACATTTTTCAAAGAAGTGAAATTTATTTGGAAATATAAATGCCCATGAATAGCTCAAGCAATCATTAGGGGAAAATGAAAGATATCACTTTACCCAACTTTAACTTGTACTATAAATCAGTAGTCATTAAAATAACATGGTGTTGGAACTAAGACAGACCCCAGATCAATGGAATAGACTTGTGTTTTCAGAGACTGAAACCCAGGTATATAAGCAGTTAATCTTTGATAATTTGGCAAGAGATACAAAAGAAATCTTTTCCACAAGTGATCAATGACATGCAAACAAGTAAACTCATATATCTATTTAACACCATGCACAAATATCAGATAAAAATAGATTAAATACCCTAATATCAAACCTGAAACTATAAGGTATATAGGAGAAAATGTAGGCCAATCACTACATGACATTGAGAGTAAAGATATCTTCAAAAAGAAAACACCACTGCTTAAGCAAGTGGAAGCAGAGATAATATATGGGATTATGTGAAACTGAGAAGCTTTTGAACTTCAAAGGATACAGTGTCTTGTATGCATAGGCCACCCACATAATGGGAGAAACTATTCACCCAATATCCATCTGATAAGGGTTGATTTAAGGTATACAAGGTATTAACAAAACTTAACAAGAAAAAAATTCTAACTCCATCAAAAAATTGGGAGAAGAAATGAACAGATATTTCTTTAAGGGAGACATACAGAAGGCCAAAAGGCACATGAAAAAATTCTCAAAATCTCCAGCCAGATGCAAATAAAAACAATGAAATATAGACACACCACAGATAATGGTATACATCACAAAGAATAAGAACAACCAATGCTGCTGTGAATGTGTGGAGAAAAAAATGTCTCATTCACTGCTTATGGAAATGCCATTTAATCTAACCTTTCTGGAAAACAATTTAGATATTCCATACAAAACTGGGAATTGAGCTGCTTTATGATCTGGTACTACCATGCACTCCTAGGGATGCACCTTAGGAGCCAAAATAAAATTAAAAAATGCCCACTGCACTCCTCTATTCATAGCAGCACAATTTACAATAGCTAGAATCTGTAAGTAACACAGATGCTGGCAAAAATGAGTGGTTAAAATCTCATGACAGCATGCTTCAGGGATGGAGAAACCCTGTATCTCCTAGGCCAAGGGAATTCCCTCTATAATATTCCCAATAGTTACTGTGCCTATGCAGGGGAGAAAAGAAAGGAAAAAAAGGAAAAAATGGCACAAAATAATCATTTTTCCACATATATATTTACTGATTGATTGATTTTTTTGAAGTCCTTATTTTGGTGTAGATATTGAAAGTTGATGTCTCTCTTTTATTTTATATTATTTTATCTTATCTTTCTCTTTCTTTTTGCACTCCGGCATGATTTGATTTCAGAAGCAAGACTATTGTGTGGTGCTTCTCTTTCTTGCTGTAGGGCTCAGTGGATATTTAATTTGACATTTATTTTTGTATTGTTATGGTGTTTCAATTACATTTTTCATGTCCTCTCTCAAACTGAGGTTGATAGCCACTAGAAGTACTCCGCCCATTTTCAGCATATTTTTTTAATTTTTTTTTATTCTTTACCCCATTCTATTGCTTTTCTTTCCCTCAAACAAAACCACATAACTCGATTTATCTAGCTTAGCCTCTCAAATAGAGGGAGAAACAAGGGAGGGCACCAGGACCAAACAGATATATGATCACTGATAGTAAACTAGACAAAGAGGGGACCACCTACTCTAGCAGCCTGGGGGGTGATGGTGGGAGATATGGGTTGCAGAAAGGGAATTGGGAAGGGGGGAGGACAAATTTGGTGGTGGGTATTCCACTGATTCAATGTTAATATGTACCTAAAATACTAATGTGAAATATATGTAAGCCACTATAATCAAAATAAAAAAAGGAAAAAAAAAAGAAACTGTGATATTGATACACAATGAATTACTATGTGGCCATTAGGAAAAATGAAGTCATGAAATTTGCTTATACCTGGATGGACCTGGAGATTTTTATGTTAAACGAAAAGAGTCAGAGCGAGAGGGATAAACATAGTAAAATCTTACTCATCTATGGTATATATGAAAAATAAAGGACAGCATGGGGATGATATCCAGAGGCAATAGAGATGGGGTTTAGGAGAACCAACCAGTTCATGGTAGGAAGCTTACAACAAAGAGTAGAGAGTGCAGTTAGAGTAGAGAAGGTTCTATTTATGGAAAAACATGGAGGCATCCTTTCTTTAAAAGTAGTGCAAAGCAGTGTAAGGAAGGAAAAGGAGAGAAGTAAAATGTCTGTCTCAGAAGCAAGTGGGGGAGGGTGGGCGGGAGGGAAGAGGGCATCAGAGAGGGTGAGAGTGAAACTGTTGACATTGGTGGTGGGAAATGTGCACTGGTGAATGGTGTTGTACATTGTATGACAGACACTCAATCATTAACAGCTTTATCTGTAAAGAAAATAAAACTCTAGTATGAGTAATCTTGTAACCGTGGTATTTAAATTTAAAAACAATTTAAAGATTAAACTGTATTACTAACTTTGTGAAAAGTAAAGATGCATGAACACAAAATTAGTTTGCACAGGTTTTTTAGAGTTAGAAACTAGAGTAAAAGTGTTAAATTAATTTTTTGTTTTTTTATTTTTTGTTTTGTTTTTGGGCCACACCCATTGACGCTCAGGGGTTATTCCTGGCTATATGCTCAGAAATCGCTCCTGGCTAGGGGAACCATATGGGATGCTAAGAGATGGAACTGCGGTCTGTCCTAAGCTAGCACAGGCTAGCACCACCACTCCAGACCCAAAGTATGCATTTTTTTTTTTTACATTTCATATTAGTAATAGGCCTCTGCTTAAAACAAAAGGATGCAATTGTTCCAACTTTGCTGATAGTCATTTCGTGTTCTGTATTTTTCTTTCCTAAATGAACTAATGCTTGCCTTTTGTTGATATAGTTCCCAAGGCACAAACACCTATTTCAAGTCAAGTACGCTGTGAATTTTAAGTACAAAGCTTAATCTGTAGAAGTTTTTTGAGTTCAATATTTTCATCATCTTTCAAGCAAGATATATAAAATGTTTGTTACATGAATGTAAATAAATAAACATGCTGGGAGATGATTTTGTTGTTTTTGAAGGATAAGGACTTGGGCAAAATAAAAATAGGTGCATATTTTTATAATATTATATACTACTTATGAGAGCCAGACTCAACATCAAGTGGTACAGAACAGCCTCCCAAAATACCATAATTTCCAAAAATACCATAGGGAAGAATTTTGTTATCAGTTACAATACTGGTATAATTTTAGAAAAATCTAGAACTTGTAATAGTCTATTTTATTTTTCTACCCTTCCCCTTTCCTTTTATGACACTTAAGCAAAAAATCAATTCCCTGCTCAGGAGTGGGTCTTGTGGCAGAGTTCAAGAGAAAACTACTTTTCATCTTTTGTTTCCAAAATCCTGAGAACAACATCAAACTCACAGGACCTGTGGAGGATTGATATGGTTTTAGTAGAGGGAATAGTGCTTTGGAACATAGAGAGTTAGCATACAAACAATGACCTGTATGAGGTCATCGAGCCTCAGCAGATTCCTTCACCTCAAACAGTTCACCTACAGATTTTACCTATGTTCATGTGATTATGGCATAGAAAAAAAGGACCTACAATAAAATAATTTCTCTGTCTATGGCCAGAAGCCATAGTGATCAAAAGATTACTAATGAATTATTTATATTCTTTTGGATTCCAGAAAGGTGAAAGACTAGTATGCATGAAACACAGAAGGAAGAGCTAGTAGTTCTTGTGGAAGATAGTAAAATGTCAACTACTCCTTGGAGAGGTAACGAAGTAAGAGTTGCTGAGCAAAGAAATTAGAATAATATTTAGGAGCACTTGTTTATTATGTTGAAAGTACAGAATTACCTCCATGATTTAGTAGTTGTGAAGGAAATGAAAATTTCTCTTCTAGTGGTAATACATATGACATATTTGAATTTACTCAAGGAATCAGGTACAGATGTTTCTGAAAAATAGATTGTAATTTAGGTGTGGAGTAGGATTACCTGAGTCATGGAAAGCAGCGTGGATTTTCCAGTCAAGTTTGAGGGCCTACATTAATGTTACTCTGAGCGTGTTGGCAAAAGATAAAAATAACTCAGCAACCAGGAGTTTGGTGATCAGGTAATCTTATTACTATAGAGATAAGGAAATGTTCAAATGGGGGAAGACAGAGTCAGACAAGAGGTAGAGAAGAGGAGCCTCCTATAATGTGTAACCAAGGTGAAGACATATCTCTACAACTGTCCCCAGATACAAAAAGTTAACTACAATAAAATCTTATTGAGTGTACTGCATCATAATTATTTAAACCTTACTTTACTGATTAAAAATTAAAGGACATCATTATTCCACAAAGAAAACAGCAACACCAAAAACTGCACCGTAGAGAGAACAGGTATGTAATCAACCTTCCAAGACAAAGGCCCACAACAATCACTTAGAGATAGTATTCAAGAATACCACGGGAAATCACTGTCTCCAATGGAATCATCCCATAACACTACGTTTTAATGCCTTTATCTTACAATATTTAAAATAACCTCTCAGCTTTTATGTCCACAGGCATCCTTGAATACAAATGGCGGATAAACTAAGATGGCAGCACGGGATACCACACGAGATACTATACCTAGCTTGCACTATGAGATGGCCCCGAGAAAACTCTTTAACATACACTTTATCTCTAGGTTACACCTTCTTTTAGGAATTGAAGCACGTGACCAGTCAGACCACCGAAGCAGTAACTGAGACGTACAGACTTAAACTACACGCTCTATTCTTTGAACACATTCAAACAAACTAGCATTCCCCTGCTATTCTCTCCTCTCTTCTCACTACTTTTTTTTTATTTTTTATCTTCTTTTTTTCTCTCTTTTCTACTCTTCTCTTTACTTTTTTCCTTTTCTCTTCTCCCTTTCTTTCTAAAGTATTTTCTCTTTTCTCCCTTCCTACCCTTTCCATATACCTTCCCCTTTCCCCCCTTTGGAAATCCAACTATCCCTTCACCCCTCAATCCCATACAGACCTCCCGCCATATTAAAACTCTCCACCCTCAGTCCTTAATCTCTTAGGCATCAAGATTGACCTCCTACCCCAACGAACCACTACCCAGCACCCAGTCGAGAGGACACCCAGTTAAATCCACACCTCGTCTCCTGCAAGAAAAGGCAGCCAACTCCCCTGCGGATTCATGCTGTGCGGCCCTCCCCACCAACTCCCCCTAACGTGGACTGTTACTTGAAACCGGACTTAGGTCTAAAAGTATCCTCAATGCAAGAACCCTTCCAGGACCTCCCTGCCGCAAATCTTTTGCCAATCTGAAGAAGATCTGGGGATGGGATGGAAAGACGCCTGGGAACCCACAAACCACAAGAAAAACCCAAAAGACAATGGGAAAACCTGTATTTCCAACATAAGCATAAGAACTGTACCACACCACCTCTTTACCTGCTTTTCCCCAAATGTAAGATAGTCTTATGCATCACTTTGGTCCTTTAAATACTTTGCTACCTCATTTAAAAAAAAAAAGTCTGGCCTACATATACATATGTAAGCACATACATTTTTATTACCTATTTTTTTCTATTTATTATTTTTTCATCTTTTTTTGGGTATGTAACCTGTTTCTGTTTTCCCCTTTTGACCACCCCCAAATGCACCAACAATATAATGTAGCACCATTTCCCCCTGCAAAGGCACACTAAAAAAAGGGGAATTCTTACATATATATAAAAAAAATAGAGCTCTTATCTACTAGAGATAGGAACTCATAGTTGTTTACAATAGAGGGATATCTCCTACCTTGAAAATATGTCATGTGGAATTAACTTAGACCTCAAGTGTTTAGATACCATCCATCCAGCCTTGAACCCAGGATCCCAGACACAGGAACGGCACAGTTCTTCACAACTGCTACAGGAAACAAATCCCATCCGGGACAGCCACAATACTGCGAGGTCACCAACAAGTGCCAGCTCTAATATGACATCCTGGCAACGAAGAAAATGGGAACAACTTGACCTAAGTGCAGGTTATCCTACCTTTCCAGCTAACGACAAGACAAAATCAGAAGACTTGTCACCCTTTGGTAGGCCCAAAAGCCAAGATTGCGAGTTACAGATGACTGCTGCTAGAACCATGACCAGACTGTATACAGCCTAGGACCAATAAAAAAGCCCTAACCTAGGGTTTGAACCACGACCTGCACAATAAACATGATCCCCAGTTCCAAAGGTCTGGCAGAGACTATTGTAACGGAATGGGGCTTCTGGAAGCACAAAGAAAGACACTATCCTAGGTGCCATCCTAGGTTCAGTGCAAAGACCAAGATCACCAACCACA
Organism: Suncus etruscus; assembly: GCF_024139225.1. Lineage (NCBI taxonomy): Eukaryota > Metazoa > Chordata > Mammalia > Eulipotyphla > Soricidae > Suncus > Suncus etruscus. The sequence continues at coordinate 1,300,943 of NC_064862.1, read as the reverse complement.
GAAGATAAATTAAAATGACACTGATGGAACAGAACTTCTAGAACCACAAAGACTGACTTCATCATAAATCCCACCGCAGGATCTGTGCAGATACTGAGATCCCTAGACACAGAGGCCTGATAGTATCACCCAGGACAGAGCAGAGGTCTTACAAACACCACAAAAGCACCACCGGGAGAGTAAATGATCCTGAACAGAGTCTATAGTTGATCTCATGACAATACGCTCCAAGGGCGGAGAAACCCCATATCTCTTAGGCCAAGTGAATTCCTTTTCGAATGACCCCAATATTTACTGTGCCCGGGCAGGAGGGAAAAAAAAAAAGCACAAAACATTATTTATTTTTTATATATATTATTTTATTTTCATTTATTATTATTATTTTTATTTACCTATCTATTTTTGGTCAATTTCTCTGTTTGGGTGTGATAATTGAAGTTGTCCCCAGTTATACTTATTCTTTCTCTTCCTTTCTGTTCTTTCTTTATATGCTATGCCATGTTTCTTATATCAAGACCATGGCATTTTTTGTTTGTTTGTTTGTTTGCTTGTTTTGTTTTATTTTGTTTTTTTTTGTTTGTTTCTGTTTTTGTGGGGTTTTTTTGTTTTTCGTTTTTTGTGGTTTTTTTTTTTTTTTGGTGCTTGTGTTTATTGTTGGAGTACTCACTGGATATTTGACACTTCTTTTTGTACTGGTGGAATGTTTCACCTTTTTTCTCTCCTTCGTTTCTCAAACCGATGTTGAGAGCCTCTAGAAGAATTCCGCTTATTTTCGGCGTATTAGACTTTTACCCCAGTTTATTACTTTTCTCTCCTTCAAACAAAACCACGTAACTTGAACTAGCTAGTCCTGCCCCCCCAATTAGAGGGGGAAACAAGGGAGGCACCAGGACCAAACAGGTGCAAGACTACTAAGCAGTAGGCTAGATACAGAGGAGACCACATATTCTAGCTACCCTGAGGGTGAGGGAAGAGGATACGGGTGGTAGGACAAAAACGGAGGTGTAGGGAGGACAATTTGGTGATGGGAATCCCCCCTGATTTTATGTGAATATGTACCTAAAATATCATTGTCAACAATATGTAAGCCACTATGATCAAAATAAAAATTAAAAAAAAAATTAAAGGACACCAAGGAAATCATTGTTTCCTGGATTTCAGTTTTCTCTTTTGTGCATAAATAAACAAGATGGTTGGGTGAAAGTGGTGGGACTTGAGGCACCACCCAGTTGTACTCCTGGCTTATTCCTAACTCTATCCTCTATTCCTAGCAGTACTTGTGGAACCATATTGGGTGCTGGGGATCAAACCTGGTTTATCATGTGCAAAGCAAGCACTTTACCCTCTGCAATATTTCTCTGGCTTGAATCAGATAGTTTTAATGCTTATGGAGCTTTCACTCTAGTGAAAGATGTGTATAGGAAACACTAAGCAAGATAATGGAAGTGGTGATAAGTATTTTGACATGAGGAAGAGGATAAACAGGTAATCTTGAAAAATTTTTACAATAAAGGAACAAATAAAAAAACTAAAATGTTTGTGTAAGTAGGCAGGAAATGAATTAGACAGAGAGGTTCTGAAAGGGATGTGTTTGACATGCAGAAGGAGGTTAGCAGAGCAACAATAGGATGATTACAGAGAGTAGAAAATTAACTCAAAGAATTTGAAATCAGACCACTTAATGTTCATAGGCTATGCTCTTTGGCTTCTATTGTGATATTTTTGGCATGGGGGGGTTAAACACAGAAAAACAGCAAAACATAATGTTTATATTTAAATAATAGCATAAATTTGCATTTTAAATTAATCAGTCTGATTACTGTATGGAAAAGTGAGTGGAAAGGTAGATAGATGAAAGGTAAAAAACCATCAGTAACGTTTGTGATAATCTATGGGGAGAAATAAGCAGGGGAGATGTTCATAAAATGACAAGACAAATAATGTAGACTCCATGGAAATTGACATCGAATTAATGATAAATAGGACTTAAATATGAGCCTTGCACTGCCACTTATTAATGAGGACTTTAAATTAGAGATACAATTGTAGAAAAAAAAGAAAAATGGGGCTTAAATTATGGGTCACGCATAAGATATCTCAACTTCATTATGCCCTAGGGAAGAAAAAGACAGTATCTGGAAGTTGTGAGAACTGGCCTGGTTTAATGTCTAGGTAATATTTCTATGGTTTCTAACTGGTGAACTTTGACAACCTTCAGGCATCCAAATGAAAATATTAAGGTAATAGATCAAGAACACTTATTGGTATAGGCAGTGGCAAAGTATAAAACCCCTAGCAATAGAGGGAAAAAAGAAAGGTTCAGAGGACTAATTCTGAGAAATTCAATGTCTGGAAATTAAAGTAGAGGGAAAAAAGGCAAAATTTTCTGATATAGAATTGTGACCAAAGTAGAAAAGTTGAGCAAAAGCAAAGTACAAGAAGCCAAGTAAAAATGGTATTTAGAAACAGGGTCCGTATCTCATGCCACAGAGATTGACGCACATCACAAAGAATGAGAATAAGCAGTGCTGGCGGGGATGTGAAGAGAAAGGAACTCTTATTCACTGCTGGTGGGAATGCCATCTATTCCAACCTTTATGAAAAGCTATACGTAGATGCCTCCAAAAACTGGAATTTAAGCTCCCATACGATCCAACTATACCACTCCTAGGGATATATATATCCTAGGAACATAAAAACACAATACAAAAATCCCTTCCTCACACCTATATTCATTGCAGTGCTATTTACAATAGCCAGCCTCTGTAAACAACCAAGATACCCTTCAACAGATGAACAGCTAAAGAAACTGTGTACATATACACAATGGAATATTATGCTGCCATAAGGAGAGATGAATTCATGACTGTGGCAACCTTGACTGGGCAGAACTTATCCTGGGACCAATAAAAAAAAAGACCCTAGTCTAGGCTTTGGCCTATGACCTGTACAACAACCAAGATCTCTAATTCAAGAGATCTGACTGAGACAACTGCAACTGAGCATATCTTCTGGAAACATAATCAAAGACTCTATCCTCAGCTTTGTCCTAGTATCAGTACAAAAACCAAGACCACCAACTAAAGAAGACTGATTAAATCAACAGTGATGAAACAAACTTCTAGAACTGTAAAGAAAGACTCCATCCTAGGCTCCATCCTATGACCTGTGCAAATACCAAGATCTCTAGCTACAGAGGCCTGATTTTATCATCCATGATGGAGCAGAAAGTTTCCAGACACCACAAAAGGACCTTGGGGAGAGTAAAAGAACATGTACGGAGCCTGTAGTTATTCTCCTGACAGTATACTTCTTGACAGAGAAACCTTGTATCTCATAGGCCAAAGGAATTCCCTTTCTAATCTCTCCAATATTTACAGTGCCTATGCAAAAAAGCACAAATTAATTTTTTGTTTTGTTATTGTTATTAGTTTTTTGTTTTGTTTATTTTGTGCTCTGTTTTGTTTTTATTTCAGGACCGTGGTTTTTGTGTGTGGTTGTTGTCTTTATTGTTATGTTGCATTTCTGGTTTTTTGTTTGATTTTTGTTTGTTTTTTGTATTGTTATATATTTCTTCCTTTTTCCCTATCTTCTCTTAAATTGATATTTATAGCCTCTAAAAGAACTCGTTCCTTCAAACAGAACCACATAACTTGAACCATCTTGTTCCACCTCACAAATTGAAAGAGGAAATAATAGAGATTACCAAGACCAAACAGTTGTATGAATATTGAGTAGAAATAAAAAATGATCAGACTTAAACACCAAATCCAAAGCCAATGACAAGAGAATCAATACCCAATCTACAACAATCTAGACACAGAGTGGACGACTTAAACTAGCAGCCTGTGGGGCAAAGTAGGGGAATATGAGATGCATGTTGGGAATAGGGGTGGAGTGAAGACAACATTGGTGGTGGGAATACCCCTGATTCAATATCATTACGCATATAAAATATTACTGTGAAAGATTTGTAATCCACTTTGGTCAAAATAAATAAATAAATAAATAAAACCTACACATGATTAAAAACAAAGACAAGACTGATATATTTCATTAGTAGTCATTTCAAAAGAAAAAGAAATAGGGAGTGAAGAACTAGGTCAAAGATGAGACTTCATGTAATTTAAGTATGGGAATCTGACTATTAAATTTGCTACATTATTGATTGGAGTTCATTATTGATCCAAGAATTGCAATATTGGTGAACTAATTAGAATAAAATCCAGGTTTCACCAAACATAAGAAGAGAAGGGTAGATAGTGAATATATATAATACCTTAGATTATTTTTTAGTAAAGGTAATTTGGGGGATATGTTGTAAAAGCTGTAGAGGACATGGAGAGCTGAGATTAAAGACAAGTGATCTGCTAATTTTGTGACAGTAAAATTTGACATGTGTGTGGAAATGGGAGTCTCAATAGAAATTAATTAATGTTGAGGGAGAAAGGATGCACTTACGTAAGTCAGAGTGTGAGATTTAAATGTAAGTACATCCATTACAGTGGGAAATGAAGTGTGACCCTTGCCAGCTGATAGTTGTTTCATTCTGAGTGGATGTTATAATCTCTGTGAGCATTTTAAAACTATAAAGAAGGTTATATTGGAACAGGGGAAAGAATAATAGAATTTTGAAAAGGGGGGGAAAGTTGTGAAACATACTCTAAGGGAATGTAAATGTTTTCTCATATTTCTTCCTCTTTATTATTATAGTTATGATTCTTAGAGTAGACATAGATAAAATATCATAAAACTGTTTAATTAAAATTCCATGTACATAGTTATGCATAGCCCTCAATGTTAGTTATGTGTTTATAAACATGTATAATTATATGGCTAAGTAGATTTTAGTATCTTATTAAATCTATTGATTTTTAAAAATGTAAGATTCAGGAATAAATTAGCCTTTCCAAATTTATACCATATACATAATTTTGACATCTTTAATCAAAAATTTAAAATGAATAGTGTTTGAATTCTTACACTGAGATCAGTAAATACATAATCTCAGTCAGTAGAGGTTGTTTGGGTGGCTTGTATTGTTTGAAGTCAAATCTGTTCAATTCTACGCCAGACTCTGTGACTGGGAATTTCTCCCTGTTCTACTTAGGGCAACATGTGGTGCCAGTGATAGAAACCTTTATAAAAGCATCTGTTCAGCATATTGATCTATCTATCCAGCTGATCAGTTGTGCTTAAACTCAAGTACTTATGAGAACTTATTGGAGGACTTATTAAAACATATATTGCTGTTTTGTATCCTTAGAGTCATGATTTAGTATGTGTGGATTTAGACCTGAGAATCTTAGGTCTAGCAATTCCTAACCAGCATTAATGGTGCTTGGGAAACTACTGGCTTGCAGGTATTTTTTGTTTCCTTGGCTATACATATAAGAAGTAAATTTGGAAGAAAGATCAAGAAAGTGAAATTTGTGGGTTATAGAGGGGTACTGATGATAAAGTGATTTTCTTTGTACTCACTGACTCAGATATGATACCTGTTCCACTGTATGGCCACCTGAGATCTGCCAGGAGTGATACCTCAACAGAGTTTCAGGAGTAATCACTGAATACATCTGGTGTTGCTTTAAAAATTTTTAAAAAGTGAAAACATTTTATATCTAGATAGTTCTCAATTGCATACATACAAAACACCACTTCTTTTTTTTTATTTTATTTTATTTTATGAAGACAAAGAGGCAAAGAAAGAGGACAAGTTGAAGTTACAATGGGAAGACAATCATCTATAAACAAAACTCTCACCAGAAATCCTCTTGCTGATACCTTCATTTTGAATTTTCAGACAAATATCATGAAGAAAAATAAAACAAAACACATGCACAATTATTTTGTCCCCCAAGTCCCCAGATTGTAGTACATTATAACATTTCTTAGCAGTACACAAAGCAATCTAAAGCCACAAAATATATGTAACTCCTTTAACATTAAGGCCATAGTATTGTTGACACAGTTGATCATAATACATTATTTCATTAAGGATGAGTCAAAGGAGCACAGCAAATACGGTGTTAGAGTGGCAATTGTTTGCATAGGTCCAGCAAAATATAGGGGACATGGAAAGGAAAGCCTTGGCCTAAATACAAGGAGACCTTACCCCTGAAGTTTTCTGGCATAAGACCAACTCTAGGCTCCAGGCATACTAGGTTGCCCAACTCAAGTCATTGTCTGTAGTGCCAATACACTTTTATTTTTCACACAGTCACTGTTGTTGATGTTAGATTTCTGTAGCTAAGAATTCTGGAATATGTCTATATCCTACATGAAAGTCAGGATGATGTGGAGCATCCTTTAGTTTCATCTCATAATTAGAGGGTGATGCAGAGAGCTCAGTCCTGAAAGCAGGTCGTTGTTGTTGTTAAGTCTTCTGGGTATTAAGGGAAGTCTCTGTTGAGTAGGTCTATGCCAGAGCAGTGGTAGGGTCTTCCCTGGTAGAGGATTGCTTTCAGGTGATGTAGTACACACTGTGGTTGTTTTATAGATGGCATCCCTGGTTCAGGGGTAAATGGACAATGCCTGTTCTTCTGAGGCCTGAGCCAGGTCATTATGACAATGTTCAGGGTTTAAGGGTCCACTGCATTACAAGATTTGTGTGTTCCCATATCTATTAGATAAGAATTAGTTTGTATATTTCCCATTTTAATGTGCCTATGCAAAGGAAGAACAATGCCACATGGCATAATTGGTGCTTTTGGGGATGCTAGAACAAGTCCAACAATCCCCTTGATTTGGTTCTAACATGAACTTTAAATGGAGAAACACTTCTACAGACTTCCTTATTAAACAGATAAGAATGAGAAGGACATACAATGGTCCTTATTTTAAAAACCACTCGGGAGCCAGCGCCCTTGTGCATGCAATATATATTTATAGTATTCTATGCATATATTTTACATATGCATAATATCCATCTTGTATTGTGATCTTGACACTGTTCTAGAAAGCTCATTTCTAGTCCTTTACTGCTTCAGTCCCAACCATTATTTCCCTCCATTTACCCTTTTTACCTCCAATACCGTACAGGTCAAATCACAGACCAAAGGGATTCACTGAATTTAACATCCCTCCCAACTATTTCAAAATATACCAATTCTTAACTCATTCAATTGATTAAAGTATTTCAAACATAGGAAAAATATATCTGCAAAACAATTTTTTATCTTTAATTAAATACCTAGAAATGGAATTCTTGGATAATAGTGTACATCTATTCTTAATATTTTACTGAACTATTCATACTGTTTTTATACACACTGCCCCAATTTGCCTGTTATTAATAATATACCAGGGCTTCTTTAATCTCTGTGTCTTTGATAATCCTTGTTGCTTGACATTCTGATAACAGCAATTTTAACAGGTATGAGATGATAGTTTTATTATGGGCTTTGGTTAACATTTCACAAATTATAAGCAGTGGTTGAACATGACTGGACCTTCAGGAAAACAGAAAAGTTAGGACCTAAGAAATACAATACCATTTGATTCTCACTAATATATGAAAGGATAACTAATGTAGGTAAACAAACTAAAAATATAAAGATTTAATTCTTACATCAGAATTATGACTACAGAAGAGGATAAATAAATTAGGCATAGTGGTAATGGAACCAAGAGTTTTGGTGTTTTCTGTAGTGTAAAATGATGTAGTCTTATAAAACTTCACACTGGAACATTAAAATGAAAGTGAAAAGAGGGAAAAATAAGAGAAAGAAAGAAAAAAGAGAGAAAGAAACAAGAGGAAGAGAAGAGAAAGAAAGGAAGAGAAAGAAAGAAAGAAAGGAGAAAAGAAAGAAGAAAGGAAAGAAAGATAAGAAAGAAAGAAAAGAAAGAAAGAAAGAAAGAAAGAAAGAAAGAAAGAAAGAAAGAAAGAAAGAAAGAAAGAAAGAAAGAAAGAAAGAAAGAAAGAAAGAAAGAAAAAGAAAGAATGAAGAAAAAAGAAAGAAAAAGTAAAAAAGAAAAGAAGAAAGATATAGGAAAGTAAAAGAAAAAAGAAAGAAAGAAAAAGTCAGTTCACAGCTGTAAACAAAAAATGTATTTGTAATTACATGAATAAAGATCCAAATTTTGAATAATCTTCAATTCATGCTTTATTCTCCAGCCACTTTTCCTGAAAGAAAAATATTTATAGTAAGCCCTTGAGCCAATGTAAGATTTCATTCTGCTTAAAATTATAAAACCTCATTGACAGAAAGAGACTGTTTTAGGAAAGGTTCTAGTACTCATAAATGTACATCAAAATTAGGAATACTTTATAAAGAAGAAAATAATTGTTTATCACCTGTATATGGCCCCAATTTAATCTTTTTAAAACCAAAAACAGCAATCAAAAATACTAGGGGTTCAAGCGACAATCCTTTACCACCTACTCCTTTCTCCTTGCTATTTTGCCAACTGAGTCCTCAGGGACCTCTTGGGTTGTCAAGCTCGTGCTTCAAGAGACAAGATAGTAAATATGCCAAGAAATCCCAGACTATAGGAAGAGCTTCTGCCAAAACACCATCTACATTGGCTACTCAGGCTTCTTATGTAATATCAGCATCCACTTCACCTTAATGCTTGGCTTACAGTCAAGTACATAGTTCTTACATAGTAAATGCTAACTAATAACTTGTCCAATTTTAAGTCATAAAAATAAGAATACTTTTTATTTCAACACAGAACACAGAAATTGAATGAGGTGTTCAGTGTCATGGAAAATTGCAAATAAGGATCTTGTGGATGAGGATTATTTGATAACTTCTTACACTACAAAAATTTAAAAAATTGTAAATGTTCATTACTTTTATCAAATAAAAAGTACAAAAAAGCCTTTATGCAATGTCATTCATAAAAAACTTCCAAAATGTTGATGAATGCCCTTTCCCATACAGTAACACACAAATATGAACATATTCATTTGTACAAGTATGCACACATGTACACATATATACATCATAATGAAACCAAAGATACCTTAAATATGTTTTTAATAAGTATGGTCAACAGCTTTTTGTTAGATTAAATAAAATTACTTAAAATTACTCTTTATTCTTTTATCTGAGAAAATCCTGCCACACTAGCCCCCCATTTAGTTATTTTAAATTTTATTTATAATTTCTACATAAGGGTACCCACCTTTTTCACAAAAACTTGAAACTTGAGTCACTTTGTTTTACCTCATCACTACCCTTTCTACAAACTGAGAAGAAAAAAAAAAGCGGACAGGACCAAGGGCCCCAGTGATCTCAAGTGCATAGTTGGGAAATAAATGGTCAGAACTAAATATCCAAGCCAAAGCTAACTAAAATAGAATCAAGAGACCCAAACTATAATAAGCTAAACACAAAATGGACCTGTTACACTGGTAGACTAAGGGCTAAGGGTGGAAGTACAGGATGCATGCTGGGAACTCAGGTGGAGGGAGTTCAACACTGGTGGTGGGAATGGCCCTAATGCACTGCCACTAGATGCCTTAAATACAACTATTAAAGACTTATAATTCACAATGGTCTCAATAACATTTTTAAAATGCCATGATCAGGCCTATTATTGCTTTCATTTATAAGCTCTGCACTTATAAAACAAAATGTTAAAATGGGTTATTTAGGGCTGAGAAGATAACACAAAGGTATTAGACATTGCCTTGCACATTGCTGCCCTGGCTTTAACTCAGTACACACATGGTCCCCGGAGCACTGACAGAAATATTCCATGAATGCAAAGTCAGGAGAAATACCTGAGCACTGGTGGGTGTTCCACTATAATAAAATATTAATAATAATATATGACTATTCTAAATAAAACTTTTATAATTTGCTTTATTGTCAACTCTTATCCAGTCCAGAACTGATGATAGAAATTTTTCTCAACCATGAGTAGTTTTCTGAGATAACCCAGATCTTTCTTAGTAAGACATACAGGAAGTGGCATACCTTTATGTATAAAAGTGTAGTTCCAATTATGAAGGAGAATAAGTACATATTTCAGGATTATAATTATGTTTTTAACATGTTTCTAGTCTATAATGTTCATTATCTTATCAGTTGTCAACAATAAATGGTCTTGTAAGTGGTTTTCAGGTATTACTTGGCCAAAGGTAATATGACTTAAGTTTCTCTATATAAATGCAATATGTCTCTATATAAATGTGATCACTTTCTATTCAAATATATATTTTAGGATTTAGGGCTTTGCCAAACAGTGCTCATGGCTAACTTCTGGTTATATACTAAGAGATTGCTCATAACAATGTTAAATGGACCTTATCTGGTGGCTGGGATGGAAATTGATCAACAATAATCAAGACAAGAACCTTACCCACAGTACCATCTTGATAGAGATATTGAAATAGGTTAGAAGTTCTCATTTTAAAGTTATATGTTAGCTTTCAAAAGCAGATTCTGTAACTACTAGCTGACATTGGGTTGGATATAACAATACTTATTTCTTAGATTGCTGTTAATATAAAATATGATATGATATTTTACAATACATTGTATATTTGGTAGTAATGGAACGTAATTTTAGAAATTCATTCCAAACCCCAGAGATTTAAATATGTATAAAAATATGTGCACTGAGATAAACAATATTAGCATGGGTAGAGAATTTGCCTTACATGTAGCCAACCAGAGTTCAGTCCCCAGAAACTCAGATGGCCCCCTGAGTAGGGTAATTCCTGAGTGCAGGATTAATTCATGAGTATTACCAGTATGGCTCAAACCCCTCCCCCAATTGCATTAGTTATTGTAAATCCTGTGGTTAGAGAGCTTAAATTTGTTTTCTTACTAAAGATCTCTTTATTTCAAAAAGCAATGAGCTTTTTGAAAAAGTCTTAAAGGTTCCTCAAGAAAATCAACATTAGTTCAAGAGTCTTTAGTTTATCTTATAAGTTTTAGTTTCTACAAATCAGTAAGGATTGCTTGAGTATCAAAGCTTAATTATCCATGAAACATAGACATACTTATTTAAGACAGAGGTGTATGGAATGATGGAGCTATGAAGTCAGAATAAAAATAGATAGCAGAATAAAATAAATGAAAAATAATTAAGTATGAAAAGTGACTAGCATACAAATTAAGTATGAAAAATATTTTTCCTACAGATGTAAATGACCATGAAGATTTGCATCACTTTATATGTTAAAATGATTTATTACAAACTATCTGTAATATAATATAAGATTGCATTCCTTCTGAATTGAGACAATGAAACTTGTTCAGGTTTGCATTTGTAGCAAGCATATCAGAGATGTTATCAAATAAAGGAAGATGTTCAGATGAACCAGGAAGTGCAAATGGGATTTGTACACTTTGTTTATCAGTAATATTAGTACATAAACATTTTTATGGGCATGAGGGAGAAATAATACAGTATTTAAGTATTATATACTATAAAAGCCACATATCTGAGAGGAGCAATGACTGACTAAACAACAATCACAGATAGCATCTTCAACAAGTGGTGCTCGGAAAACTGGTCAGCCATATTCAAAAAAGCAAACTCAGACCTGCATCTAACACAATGCACAAAAGTCAATTTAAAATGGATTAAAGAAAATGATATCAGAATTGAAACTATACATATAGAAAATATAGACAGAACACTCCATGACATTATAGATAAAGGCATTTTCAATTGTGAAACACCACTGGCCAACCAAGTGAAAGAAAAGATATACAAATCGAACTACATTAAACTAAGAAGCCTCTGTACTTCGAAGGAAACAGTAACTATCCACAGAATAGGAGAAACTATTCACCCAATAACCATATGAAAATGGTTAAATTTCTTTTCTATCATGCACAAAACCTCTATTAACATCCATGATATACAAAGAACTGGTATAATTTACCAAGAAAAAATCTAATGTTATACAAAAATGAGGGATTTTTTGCTACCATGCATCAAAACCTTTATTGATATTAATTTATTAACATTTATTAACATAATATTAACAATACCTTAATATACAAGGTATTGGTAGAATTTAGCAAGAGAAAGCATTTAACCCCATACAAAAATGGGGAGAAGAAATAAACAATTCCTCAAGAAGAAATTCAGATGGCCAAGAGGCACATGAAAATCTGCTCCACCTCACTAATCATCAGGGAGATGCAAACTCAAATAGCAATAAGATACTATCTCAGAACACAGAGACAAAGAACAAGACACATCACAAAGAACAAGAACAACCAATGCTGGTGCAGAAGTGGAGATAAAGGAACCCTTGTTCATTGCTGGTGGGAATGCTAATTTTTCATTAGTCTAACCTTGTGGAAAACATTATGGATATCCCTCAAAAAAACTACAAATGAGTTTCCATATGATCCATCAAGGCCACTCCTAGGAAGTAACCTAGGAGCTCAAACAACAGAACATGACCTGTGCACTGCGATGCTCATTGCAGCACTATTAACAATAGTCAGAATCTAGAAACAACCTAAGTGCCTTAACAACAGATGAGGAGGGGCCGGGCGGTGGCGCTGGAGGTAAGGTGCCTGCCTTACCTGCGCTAGCCTAGGAGACGGACCGCGGTTCGATCCCCCGGCGTCCCATATGGTCCCCCAAGCCAGGAGCGACTTCTGAGCGCATAGCCAGGAGTAACCCCTGAGCGTCACCGGGTGTGGCCCAAAAACCAAAAAAAAAAAAAAACAACAGATGAGGAGATAATGAAACAGTGACGCATATATATATATTATATATATATATATATAATAGAATTCTACTTAGCTGTTAGGAAAAATGAAATCATAAAATTTGCTTATCATGGATGCAATATGGAGAGTATTATGCTAAGCAAAATGAATTTGAGAGAGAAATAGATATCAAATAATCTCACTCATTTGTGGGATATAAAGACAAATTAATAATGGTAATATCCAGAGACAATAGAGTTGAGGACCAGGGGACCAGTTCATGTTGGGAAACTTGCCACAAATAATAGAGCAGTGCCATTGAGTAGAGAATGGACCACAATCACAAGATTTGGAACTGATCATACTGGACAAAAACTGGGTGCTGAATGGAGTTAGAATGATTTGCTTGGTATTCTTCCATTAATAATAGAGCAAGCTGCAGTGTCTTAAAGAAGAGAGAGAGGGGTGAGAGAGAGAGAGAGAGAGAGAGAGAGAGAGAGAGAGAGAGAGAGAGAGAGAGAGAGGTAAAAGAGCCAGAAAAAACCCTGAGCGCCGCCGGGTGTGACCCAAAAACAAAACAAAACAAAAAATAAATAAATAATGCTCATGGGTGAAGGGTGGTGCACATTGGAAGACTAAAACTTATTCATTAACAACTTTGTAACCCTGGTGTTTAAATAAAATCAAATAAATCTACTAAGTAAGATAAAAGTAGCTCTAGATTATATAAAAACTATTAGATAAAAGTTCTTTATCCTCTAAAAAGAAAAACTTGGCCATTATTATAATTATCCTTTATACTTTCTAGTATGCTTTCTAACTCACTCAGCAAGAGATATGAACAAGTAGTATTATAATTATAGTAGAGAAAGCAATATTACCATAAATTACAAAAGATATTTACAGAACAAGAACAGAAAATTGAGTTGCAAATAAGAATACAACTATAAGGGGCCAGAGTGGTGGCGCAAGTGGTAGGGTGTTTGCTTTGCACATGCTAACCTAGGACGGACTACAGTTAGATCTCCTGGCGCCTCATATGGTCCCCCAAGCAGGAGCAATTTCTGAGTGCATAGCCAGAGTAACCCCTGAGCGTCACTGGTTGTGGCCCAAAAACAAAAACAAACAAAAAGAATACTAATATAAAAATCAATACATTTTTTGCATACCAACATCAAAAAGCTATGATGTATAATGAGAGATGAGATTTTATTCAAAAATCAACAAGACACAAAAACATAATTACATATGTGTAGCAAGTGTTTTATATAATAATATCAATTTTAAACGACTAAGAAATACTTAAAATATATTGAACCAAGATATTATGGAACTATCCATTATCTTAAATATATAGAACTGATAGATTTTATGGAAAAATATATTCTCTAAAATAATACTTATATTCTGTGCAATGTCAACCGAAAGTCTGTGAGATTTGAAGTGGAGAAGAGGTTTCAAAAAATGTGCCAAATTTGCTTGTTTACAAATTAGCAGCTAAATAGATATGCAAAATGACAGTTTTGAGTCCTCTTTTATTGGTCTTACATTCACTGAAAAGGAAGGAAAACAGAAGAAACTGCTCAATGTCCCTCCAATGGAATCATGAATAGAAACTTTGGTTTCAGAGACCCCACAGGGGCCCAGCTGAGCTCGAGAGGACAGTGTGAGCAGCTGTGAGCCTTCACACAACATCTCACTTAAAATGTCATGTGTGCTACTTGGTTTAAGTTGTCACCCCTCCAGCAACCACAAACAATGCAGACACAGCAGATGTGTTTTCTATTTAGAATTAAACAGTTTATCTCAACCACTGTCATTGTTATAGGGAAAAAATAAATAAATATCCATGTAAATGTAAACTTCAAAAGGTACTTTCTGGCAAAGGACTTATTTTTAAATCCAAGGTCCTCTGAGAAAATTAGGATTTAACCACATTTTTTTTTCAAAATTGGGATGTTGGCAGCTCAGAGTAGTAAAATGTAGCTGGTCAAAAGATTTTTGGCCAGATATTACATATAATAACTCATGTCATGTATGCTTAATGGTACAAAACATTAAGTAAACATCATTAATGTCTTTTGTTATTAAATGTTCTGTTCAAATATTTTATTTGAATCTTGTATAGTAGAAAGTAAGAAAGCTCTATGGGAGATTGGCCCTCATAGTAGTCCCAGATTCACTTTTCAGAGAATGTTTGTAATATATGCAATCCACAAAGTTATAGAACAAACAGCACCTCCATACTTTTGCCTATGCATTTTGTTCCTGGAAGTTAATCTACTAACTTCTACCTAGATTTTGTTTGTTTGTTTGTTTGTTTGTTTTGGGGCTTACCCAGCAGCACTCAGTGCTGCTCCTGGCTCTGACTTCAGGCTCAGGGACCATATGGGATGCTTGGGATTGAACCTGGGTCCAGCCAAGGCCAATCACTAGCAAGGCAAACTCCCTACCACTGTGCTATTGCTCCAGCCCCTGCAAACTAGATTTAATAGGTCAAATTCACTTACCACCCAAGTTTTCTAAAAACTATAAAGTCAGGAAATCAACCTTCCTTTATAATAAAGTAGAAATATGGGTGTTTTCTTAATATGAAATATAAAGATATGGAAATGTTAATTTTAAACAATCACTTTTCAAGAATATCAATTGCTATAGTGAAAGAAATACAGAATTAGTTTGTTAAAAATAAGAGAATAAAAGACCTATTGTGACAATGATCATTGAGTGCAGTCCACCGCAGTTTACATATCTTTTTTAAAATAATATCTTTATTTAAGCACCATGATTACAAACATGACTGTAGTTGGATTTCAGTCATAAAAAGAACATCTCCCAGGGGCCAGAGAGATAGCACAGCGGCATTTTCCTTGTAAGCAGCCAATCCAGGATGGCCTGTGGTTCAATTCCCAATATCCATTATGGTCTCCTGTCCCTGCCAGGAGTGATTTCTGAGCACAGAGCAAGGAGTAACCCCTGAGAACGGCTGGGTGTGACCCCAAAACCAAAAAAAAAAAACAAAAAACAAAGCAAAACAAAACACTTGCCTTAACCAGTGCCACTTTCCCACCACCAATGTCCCCATCTCCCTCCTCTCCATCTCCCTGCCTATATACGAGACAGACATTCTACTTCTCTCACTCCTTAATGTTGTCATGGAAACATAACATATTTGTATTTCCATTTAGTCGTAAATATGATTTATTTTATCCTGCATCTAACCTAAAATATTTTCTGGTAGTGGTTTATGTTGTTGTTTGTTGTTGCTTTATTTTTTCAATTCATGGTTAAAACATCATTAAACATTAAAATATCATTAAACAATTTTACAGTACAATTACTCTTGTATTTTTCCATAGAAATTCTTTATTCAAATATGAGTAAAGGACATTTTTCAGATACCCTACTTGGGTTATATATGCTAAAAGAGTTACTGGGAAATTTTCTGATCATCTCAAGATGTTTGTTTTCTGGATGTTTTAAGTGGAGATCATTCAAAGAGAATTTTTTTAACTTTTAATTTTCTTTATAAATTAAAACATCTTAACATTTATTTGGCAATGTTGTATACTACTTCAGTGGATTCTAACTGTATGTTTTAAGTCTCATATACAAATCCTAATATTTGGTAGTGAGAAAGGAGGTAAGATATGTGCATTGCTCCAAATAATAAGATTTTTTTTTTTTTTTTTTGGTTTTTGGATCACACCCGGCTGCACTCAGGGGTTACTCCTGGCTCTACACTCAGAAATCGCTCCTGGCAGGCTCGGGAGACCATATGGCATATGAGGTGCTGGGATTCGAACGACAGTCCTTCCGCATGCAAAACAAATGCCTTACCTCCATGCTATCTCTCTGGCCCCAAATAATAAGATTTTTTAAACAGAACTTCTGGAAGTTTGTGTTTTTCACAGTTCTTCTGCAATTCACTTGTTTATTTATTCACACAATGTTTTATCTGAGAATTATTTAGCATCCCTATGCTATCAATGAGGAAACCTTTTCTTTTTATGGGTGAAATTGCTAGTCTCCAGCTGATCTGATATAATTCTATTCCTACTAGAATAAACCTAACTTTCTCTGCATATAAAATGTATGCACTATCCTTTAGGAAAACCGATCAAGTTGTTGAATGATCAAGGCAATCATTGGTAATTTTTAGAGTAATGCTTATATATAAGCTAGTATCATTGAGTATAAAAATGAATGTTATAAAAGTTAGCAGGGTGACACAATTTTAAAATAAAAGCAGTAGCTAGAAAGGAGCCTGGTATTAATAAGTATGTACTCATGTCTTTTAAACTTGGAAAAGTTAATATTTCTCACAATTTCTTTAAAGTGCTTTTACTGATGTCAAGATACGATACCTGAACAAACAAATACAGATTCTCCTCACTTAACGACCAAGTTCTGTTTCAATGACTTGGTCATTAAGCGATTGGTCATTACGTAAGGAACTGCAGGCACTGTATACAGTAGTACAGAATATACATAGTACTTGACAATACAGTATTCTAAATAAGTAAAATAATGAGAAAGATCAAACTTGTTTTAATTTGCATAGGTTGTGTAGTTTACACACAGTACTGCAATATATTACAGAACATAAAGTTAGTTAAGTAGGTACATTAAAGCACCAAAAGCCACAGCACTGTACTGTAGAGTGTCCAAGATGGTAAAAGGATATTTAAAATAAAATAAAATAACGGTGAAGAGATGGTTGTAAGAGAGGTTGCTAAACAGGTAGGTCATTAAGCGAGGAGTATCTGTATATACTTTTTAAGTACTTCATAAACCAACTTATAATGAGGAATATCTAAAAAACTTTTCTCTGTCAAAAGTGTTCATTTCCTGACATTATACTACTAAGAATAGCAGTCTCTTATGTTTTATAATATACATTTGCTACATTACTGTACCATATACAAAAATATAGCTAGATTAACATTTGAAAACAAAACTAAAAGCCATTTGAGATACTATTCACCTTTATAATTTTTTGTCTCTGCTGGGAGTGAAGGGAAATGAGGATACTGATCTTATAAAAACAAAATTCAGCTGGTGTAATATTTTGATATGATTTTATTGCATTATAACCGGCATTTTAGTAATCAATACCAAAAATAATGTTTCTCCATTAACAATTTTAAAAACTCTGGGGAATATTCTCTGAATACTCGTCTATTCCACTGATATAAGGATCTGTCTTTATTCCAATACCATGCTATTTTGATAACTATTACTTTGTAATACAGTTTAAAATTGGACTTTAGTCTTGTCCACCGAATAAAGCTAATATTTCCACAAGCCTGATTGTCTGCGAGCTGTTTACCCGCCGTTTCACCTCAGAACCGTAGGCTGGACGGGGTGGCAGACGCGTGCTCCGAGCTGGAGGGGAAAGACCTCATCCTCCATCCCTCCATCAGTCAACCTCTTCAGGGGCTGACTTGCAACAATTCCCCAGACATGCAATCAACTAATCTTTGATAAAGGGGCAAGAAATCCAAAATGGAGCAAGAAAAGCCTCTTCAACAAGTGGTGTTGGCACAACTGGATAGCCACTTGTAAAAAAGCGAACACAGACCCCCAGCTAACACCATGCACAAAGGCCAAATCCAAATGGATTAAATACCTTGATATCAGGCATGAAACCATAAGGTATATAAAACAACACATAGGTAAAACACTATATGTGATATTGAGACTAAAGGCATCTTCAAGGAGGAAACAGCACTCTCCAAACAAGTGGAAGCAGAGATAAACAGATGGGACTATATTAAGCTGAGAAGCTTCTGCGCCTCAAAGGAAATAGCTCCTAAGATACAAAAGCCACCCACTGAGTAGGAGAAACTATTCACCCAATACCCATCAGACAATGGGACTTAATCTCCAAAATGTACATGGTACTGACTGAACTTAATAAGAAAAAACATATAGCCCTATCAAAAATGGGGAGAAGAAATTAACAGACACTTCTTCAAAGAAGAAATATAAATGGCCAAAAGACTCATGAAAAAATGCTCCACATCACTAAGCATCAGGGAGATGCAAATCAAAACAACTATGAGGTACCATCTTACACCACAGAGACTGACACACATCACAAAGAAGATGAGCTATCAGTGCTGGCGGAGATGTGGGAAGAAAGAAACTCTTATTCACTGTTGGTGGCAATGCCATCTACTCCAACCTTTATGGAAAACAATATGGAGATCCCTTTAAAAAAAACTGGAAATTGAGCTCCCATATGATCCAGTGAAATCATATTTCACTGCTAGGGATACACCCTAGGAACACAAAAATACAACTCAAAAATCCCTTCCTCACACCTAAATTCATTGCAGTGCTATTTACAGTAGCCAGACTCTGGAAACAACCAAGATGCCTTCAACAGATAAATGGCGAAACTGTGGAACATAAACACAATGGAATATTATGCAGCAGTCAGGAGAGATGAAGTCATAAAATTTTCCTATACGTGGATGTACATGGAATGTATTATGTTAAGTGAAATAAGTCAGAGGTAGATAGACACAGAATAGTCTCACTCGTCATGGGTTTTAAGGAAAATTAAAGACATTACCGTAATAAGGCCTAGAGACAATAGAGCTAAGGACTGGGAGGGCTGGAAGGACCAGCTCACAATTCGAAGCTCACCACAAAAAGTGGTGAACGCTGTTAGCGAAATAACTACACTAACAACAAGCATGGCAATGTTAAAGACTGAGAGAAGTAGAATGCCTGTCGCGAATACAGGCAGGGGTAGGGGAGGAAGGGGTGGGAAATTTTCACTGGTGAAGGGGGGTATTTTGTTTATAACTGAAACCCAATTACAAACATGCTTGTAATCATGGTGCTTAAATAAAGATTTATATAAAAAGGGGGATTTTAAAAAGTGAATAAGACAAAAAACTGAATTTCTAATGTCAATAAATATTGAAGCTTAATTCTATTAAAATATGTTCTTTCTTTCCACAAATCAAATATATTGCAAGATATGATAAATTTATGCATCAGTTTTACTAGAGTGGCAAATATTTCTTTATTTTCTAGGATTGAGATAATATTTTTTAATTTTTTAAAAATTTTTGTATTGTGACCAATGTGAATTACAAGTTTTAACCGTTATGTTAAGGTACATTGTGACAGTGAATTAGGGCCATTCCCAACACCAGCGTTGTCCTCCCTCCACCCCTGTTCCCAGCATGCATCACATACCACCCTGCCCTCTGGACTGCCATTGTAACAGGTCCCTCTGTATATTGCTTGTTGTAAATTGAATTATCTTGATTAGGTAATAATTATCTTGCCAAGTATTTGTAATAATAACCCCTGTAGAGACATTAAATCATAAAGGGCTTTTGCAATATTAAATATCTTGAGGTATATTGACAGTGTTAGTAATTTTCCAATATACTATTTCAAAAGCATAAGGCTGGGGCTTGAGGTGAAACTTGCCTTACATATATGAAGTTCTGAATTCTTTTTTTAATTTTTTTTATTTTAGCTCCATGATTACATACATGATTGTAGTTGGTTTTCAGTCTTAAAGCAAACACCCCCCTTCATCAGTGCAACCTTCTGAAGGATGCCTTCATTCTTAAACTAGGTGAAATAATTTGTTGTTTCATTCACCTAGTTTAGAACTACTATAAAATAATATATGGCAGTGTTTATATAGAAGTACTATCTGGAAAGAGAAAAAAACATGAAAGAAAATCTAACTATCACCTAGAAGATGGGATGCCTGTGCTCCGGCTCTCAGTTCAAGTGAGCTGCACCATCAAGATCCACGATTCACTTGTTTATTATCTCTGCTCTGTTTCCCTCTGCAAAAACAAATAAGGTGCTTCCTTCACTTAATTTCACTGCTCATCATTGTAAAATATGTGACAATTATATTGTACTTAAAAAAGAAAACTAATAACTGCGTTTTAAATGTTGAAACCATTAATTATATAGAAAAATAGGGAGCCGGATTGATAGTATAGCAGTAGGGCATTTGCCTTGTATGTGGCCAACCCCTGACCGATGGTGGTTCAATTCCCAACATCCCATGTGGTCTCCCGAGCCTGCCAGGATAGATTTCTGAGCACAGAGCAAGGAGTAACCCCTGAGCACCTCCGGGCGTGTGTGTGTGTGTGTGTGTGTGTATGTGTATACATATTTATGTATATATGTATATATACATAGAGAGAAATAAAGCATAATAGAATCTATAAGAAATATGAGACTGCTTTAACTTGGTGGTACCATATTATCACTAAACTGTACCAAAGCATACCCTTTTATACACAATAGGACAAATAAATCAAGACAATGCTTCTATTTCAAAGAATACTTTACTGCTACCTTAGGAGTAGGCGTATAAGTTGATCACAAGAAATTTTAGCAAATAAAATTTTCTATTTAAGGAAAAGTATACAAAATAAGTTAGTCTTTATGATTCAAAGTTGTTGTGTGATTACAGAAGGGTTTTGGTGTTTGTGCATCCAAAGAAAAGAGAAGGGAATGTTGGAATTTCATCCTTATGACCAGTTCTTTAAGATGAATCTTCTTCAATAGTTTTAATGTGAATTCTCCGTATATAGGGACTGGCCAGAAGTTTTTCAGTGCAAATAATAAAAATACAAATGAATTGGAACTCACTTGGTAAACAAATGCTTTTCTGTGTTCATGATCTCATATTGTTTCATAAGCCATCTGTCATTAATTTAATGTCATAAAATACAGGGTAAGAAAGTCTCTGGCAGAAAAGGCAACATGGAAAAATATACAAAGGGTAGGGGACATACTTGATAGAACATGTCAGCGATATTCAAAGAAGACTGAATCACAGATTATAAAAGTCATGAAAAGTCATAAAGAGGAATAAGAAAATGAAAATGTAGCCAAAAGTCAAAGGATATCGATTGACACAATAATGAGTCAATTGCTAAAGAGCATTTGAAAATGAGTCAAAAGAGTAATAGATGAAAAGAAAGGATGGTCAAAGGGAAGTGAAATGTTTCTAACTATAGAAACTATGAAAATTCATTCTCAAGCACTTCACTCAATTTCATACAGAACAATGTCAAGAAAAACAAACTATAAAATACGTATATTTATTGTACAGGATTGGTTTAAGCATTATCAGTCAGAGGTTGAGATGTATCAAGATTTGCAGTAGATAAACTGGAGTCCTGAGAAAAAAATAGTGTAGATAATTTTAATTCCAAATATCTGACAACATGACTTAATTGTTTTTATTTCAGTCTATTATTCTGTAAGCAAAATCTTAAGAATCAGCATTTCAGAGAGTCTAGAAAAAATGATGCTCCAACTTTATAGTCAGAAAGAAATTTATTTTCTTTGAAAGAAGATGAGCATTTTAGTTCTATATAATTCAACAGATTGGTTGAAACAACATTAGAAAAATATTTTACTTAATTTATAGGCAAAAAATAATAATCCCATCCCAAACCTCCTGTACATATAAACCCAGAACAATCTTTGACCAAATAAAGGGCCCAGTTATTTTTTGAGTTTGTTTATTTGTTTTGCATTTGGGGCCACACTTTTGCTGTGTGAGTTCATCAAGTGATCTAAATTTAATGTCACATTTATGTAATGTGAAAAGTTGTGGTAGTCTTTAGCTATCAAATAAGGTTAGCATGATAATTAAATGATATAATAGTAAGAAGTTTAGTAGAATAATCTCAAAAACATGACAAGAAAACTAACAAATATTACCATTATTATAATACTATGATTTAATTAATTTATGGGTGAGGTAATAGTTGAACGAGGAGTTATTGATATTTAAATAAAGAATTTTTTAGGGTAGAAATTTTAAATTGAAAAATATTAATTCATTTTATATAAGTAATAATAATAAAGGAAGATATATGGATACTGAGTGGTAAAGCCACTGTTTTCTTTTTTTAAATGGCATTAGTGAGACTTGTAAGAAATAAATGTAATCATGCATATAATTTATTTGGAATGGCATACAACACAATTTAAATTCTTAATAAATGCTTATTAGGGGCCTGAACGGTGGTGCAAGCGGTAGGGCATTTGCATTGCATGTGCTAACCTAGGACTGGCCGTGGTTCGATCCCCCAGTATCCCATATGATCCCCTAAGCCAGGAGCCACATCACTGGATGTGGCCCCAAAAGAAAAACAAAATAAATGCTTATTACTATTAATAATGTTAAGTAATTTTTATCAAGTTCTTGAGACAAGTAAGTTCAGTTATTCACTTATCAAGTGATAATGAACATCAATAGTCTACCCATCTACCCAACTGTCTTCATCTATAGCTTCAAGTAAGAGAGCTTACTTTATATTAGATAGGATTTCGATTAGGTTTCTAAAATGCCTTAATGAGCAATAATAAACATTAAATTCATTTGAAATTGACTTTAGTTCATTTTTGTTAAAATACTGAGGAATCAATTATTTTCTTTTGTATAATGTCAAGCTGAGTGCATATCCTACTTTTAAAAATAAGACAATTATGAAAATGGTGAGTACAGATGGATTGGATTGGTGAGTGTTTATCATTTTTTAATATTTTGAAACTAGATTGCTACAATACACATTGTTGGTTGCCTTCTAAGAAAGCTTCATTGGTGGGTTACTAATCTTTAATAAGAAGTTACAACATTTTCATCCAGCTTAAATCAACTATTTTGAATATACAATTGGACAACCACTGCTGCAATCCTTTAGAAAATAGAAAACAGATGCTTAATAGAAAGAATACTATGAGCCAAGAAATTCATGATGATCTTTTTATAGAATGTAAACTTACATATTTTATGGACTTTTTAATGGACTGCTATAGAACAACTTCAGCAGTCAAAACATTTCATGAAAATAGATGTGAACAATTTGTCACTTGTTAGCATATTCACAGAAAATCCTTCAGTTGCGCTCCTGGAGAAATGGGCACATTGGTGGCTCTTCTTATGTTATTAATAACATCTGTTATTTACCAAGTATCTTATTGAATTAACTGGCTATAGAGGAATTGGGATGAATTAATCAAGATGCTTCTGTTTTTTGAGTTGTTTCTGCCAAGTCTGGCAACACTCACTAGGTATTAATATATTTGTGCCAATAGTACTTACAAGGAAAAGCAAATGAAGTAAGGCTGAGATATTGTGTTCTGCTTTAGGGTATGTAGAGAGAGCACTTGAACCTTTGAAGCAAATGAACTGAGGATGTGGCTCAAATAGTAGAGTGCAGAATAACAAATTGGATATTTTGAGAAAGAGCCTACCATTTGCTCATTGGAGCAATAATAGAATAAAATTTTCATTGGTTCAGCTAAACTGTAAAATTGGTGAAATGGAGTAGCCATCAAATTCTAGTCAAGCTAACTTGTGCCTAGAAAATTGGCAATATAGAAACAAGGACAGAGAGAGTACAAATTTACCTCACCACTATCATCAGTATCTTTAGCTTTCTTTCTCCTGAGGTTAGTTAGGCATACCCTTTAATGCTAGCATGAAGGAGAAGAGTAAAGAGAAAGTATAGGAGAAGAAATGATGAAAAAAATTAAATAGCAGGATACATACGCTAGCTGTCCTGTACATTACTCCAGAAGAAAATAGGTTTGGTTTGGTTTCGTTTCGTTTCATTTCGTTTCGTTTGGAGCAGGGGTGGCGAACAAGTTCAACACAAAGAGCCAAAATTTTAAACTGGGAGAGTCAGAGAGCCACACCACGCAGTGACGTGCCAAAACAGACAAACACTTACACTATTTTAACAATAATGTATTAAACACCTATTGCATTTTGCCAATTTGAGTGAGGTAAAGATCCTGCAGTGATGGTGAGGGTGAGCTGCATCCTCCACACTAAGAACTAATGGCCAGATGTGACCCAACATGTTTTTTGGGCCACACCCAGTGACACTCAGGGGTTACTGCTGGTTATGCACTCAGAAATTGCTCCTGTCTTGGGGGACCATATGGGATGCCAAGGGATCGAACCTTGGTCCGTCCTAGGTTAGAACATGCAAGGTAAAAGGCCTACTGCTGAGCCACTGCTCCAGCCCCTTAATTTATTTTTTAATAAAAGGAGTCTCTATACTAGAGTATATTGAACACAACCCAGATTTTTTCCTATTAAAGGTAGTTAAACTCTGCTATCTTTAGGCTAGGTCTAGTATTAATTAATGCATTAACTGGCAATGAACAATACTGAAAGTTATAAGTTATTATGCTGATACAAATAAAATCTATGATCCAAATGAACTGCAGGACGCTTTGAACCACTTTTTTGAAGAATGTCATGGGTATCCTTAGACGGATTGTATTAAATCTGCATAATGTTTGAGGAGTATTGCCATTTTAATTATGTTGATCTTTCCAATCCATGAACAGGGTATATGTCTTCATTTCCTGGTGCCCTGCTTTATTTCTTGAAGCAATATTTTGTAGTTTTCTTTGTATAGGTCCTTCACTTCTTTACTTAAGTTGAATACAAGGTATTTGAGTTCTGTGATGCTATTGTGAATGGAATTGTGTTTTTAATGTCTATTTCTTCTCTATCATTATTTGTGTATAAGAATGCCATTGATATTTATGTGTTAATTTTGTAGCTGCCACTTTGCTATATGAATGTATAGTTTCCAGGAGCTTTTTGGTAGAGTCTTTAGTTTTTCTGAATATAGTATTATGTTATCTGCAAACAGTGAAAGCAAGCAACCCTTAGGAAAAAAAAGATGGGAGAGATCACTTTTCCCAACTTTAAATTGTACTACATAGCAATAGTCTTTAAAACAGCATAGTATTAGAATAAAGACAGACCCACAGAACAATGGAATAGACTTTAGTATTCAGAGAATGATCCCTAGACAGAAAAATCAATTAATCTTAGATAAAGGGGCAAAAAAAAAAACACAAAATAAAGCAAGAAAAGCCTCTTCAAAAAGTGTTTTGGGGACAACTGATCAAACAAGTGCAAAAAAACAAACTCAGACCTCTATCTAACACCATGCACAAAGGTCAAATAAAAATGTATTTAAGACCTTGATATCAGTCATCAAATTAAAAGGTATATAGAAGAAAAGGGAGGCAAAAAACCCCATGACATTGAAACCAAAGATATCTTTAAGGAGGAAACACCACTGTCCAAACAAATGGAAGCAGAGATAAACAAATGGAACTACTTTAAACTGAAAAGCTTTTGCACTTCAAAGGAAACAGCTTCTAGGATACAAAGGTCAACCATGAAATGGGCAAAACTATTCACCAATACCTATCAAATACCCATCAAATATGTAGCTAATATCCAAGATATATAAGGTACTAACAGAACTTAACAAGAAAAAAATATCTAACCTCATCAAAAATGGGGAGAAGTAATGAACAGACATTTCTTCAAAGAAGAAATACAGATGTCCAACAGGCACATGAAAAAATGTTCCAAATCACGAATCATCAGATAGCTGCAAACCAAAGCAACAATCAGGTATCATCTTACACCACAGAGACTGGCACACATCACAAAGAACAAGAACAACCAGTGCTGGAGTGGATACAGGGAGAAAGGAACTCTCATTCACTGCTGGTGGAAATGCTATCTATTTGAACTTTTCCAGAAAACAATATGGATATTTCTCAAAAACTGAAAATTGAGTTCCCATATGATTCAACAATAATACCACTTCAGAAACACAAAAACAGAATACATGCATGCCCACTGCACTCCTGTGTTCATGTAGTGGTATTTATAATAGCCAGAATCTGGAAACAACCCAAATGGCTAACAACAGATGAGTGGCTAAAGAAACTATGGTACATACAATGGAATAGTATGCAGCTGTCCGGAAAAATGAAGTCATGAAATCTGCTTATCCATAGATAGACTTGGAGACTATCATGCTGAGTGATATGAGTCAGAGGAAGAGAGATACAAAAATAGTCTCACATCTGTGAGATGTATGAAAAATAAAAGACAGTATGGTAATAATACCCAGAGACAATAGAGATGTGGGCCAGAAGGACCAGCCCATGATATGAAGCTTAGCACAATGAATGGTGAGTTCATTTAGAGAAAGAAGTATTCTAACTATTTCATGACAATGATAGTGAGAGAGAAAGATAAGTAGAATGCCTGTCTCCAAGACAGGCAAGGAGTGGGGTAGGAGGGAATTGGGGAACATTGGTGGCAGGGAATTGGTGGCAGGTGAATATTGGTGTACCTTTGATGATTGAAACTCAACTATAAACATATTTGTATCCACAGTGCTTAAAAATAAACTGTTATAAAATATAAAATACATAAAAATAGAGAAAAAGAAATTGTAAATATCAAAGATTTTCATGGGGGATGGTCTCAGCTACCAAAATCAAATAAGAGAGATTAGGCAATTTTAATAACACAAATCTATTTTCTCTGCATGGAAACCAGAAATCCAAGATAAAGTTGTAGTCCTAGTTAGTTTCCTTGAGGAGTATCTTTTTTGGCTTTTAGAGAATTGCCTGATTTCTGTGTCCTTACATGGCCTGTTGCTATGCTTATTGAGAGACAAGTGAGGGTGAGATATCTGATATCTCTTTTTCCTTTTTTTATTAAGGTCATTTTATCAGATTAAGGAATAATTTTATGACATTTTAAATTTTCATTTCTCCCTGAAGGCTTTATTTATAATGCAGTCACATTTAAGTTAGAATTTCAAGATTTAATTTTTTGAAGGTAGGGCTGGATTGATAGTACATTGGTTGGGAAATTTCTCTGCAAGTTGTCAATCTAGGTTCTATCTCTGTCCACCTATGGTCCTATATAGTGTCCTAATATGGTCCCCTGAATCCACCAGAAGTGAAGCCTGAGCCCAAAACTAGAATTAATCCTTGATCACTGCTAAGTATGGCCCCAAAACAAAAACTTTGAAAGATAATTTAGCTCATAACAGATGGTATGTGTATTAGTTTTGAAAAATTAAACAGAAATTAAATATACACAGTCTGCCAGTGTTGGAAACCAGAGGAATAATTTTTTTAAAGCTAGGAATATCCAGAGTGTACATTTAAAACAGGAAAGATTCCATTTGATCAGACTGTAAGGGCTAGTAAAGGAATTTAGCTTATTAAGAGCAATAAAATAAAATATATAATTGAAGTGCTAGTTTGGAAATTGAATGCCCAGCTCAAGTTTGAAATTTATTGTTCAGAGAATAAAGAGTCATTGAAAGTTTATGAGCTGAAAATGACACAATGGAAACTGAACTTTAGAAAGATAATTTGTGAGGGAAGTGTGTAAGAATGGAGTAGAAACTGGAAGCCAAGAAAGCAGTAATAATGATGCAATATTTTAGGGAAAATTTGGGCCTAGCTTCTCAGCTGCTGAAGCAAAAAAGCTGCATATTCATACTCACTACAGTTTCTCCAAATTTCAAAGTATGTGCAGTCTAGTAGAAGCACAAAATGTGGATGAGAAAGTTGCCTAATACCCCACCAACTTCAGTGAGAGAAAATAATAATACATAAAGCTAAAAAAATATTCAATAATTCAATGAGCACCAACCAGCTCAGAAAATCCTCAGAAAATGACTTTAGGAATTGTCTAAAGTCAAATAAAACTAAATAAATCATCACTAATTGACTCATATTGATCTATTTTCTGACAATTCCATTTGGCACTTTTTTGTAGCAAGTAATATAAAATATAATAAATTATTAATGACAGGCTTGCGAGGGATAGAGGGAAACTGGGGACATTGGTGGAAGGATTCATGTCAGAATATCGGATACCTGAAACAAATGTGTTATAAAAGACTTTTTTTGTTCATCACAGTGTTATATTTATTAAAAAAGATAAATGAATCCAATTTAATATACAAGCACTGTTTTCCTCTGACATATAATTCTTAGTGTTTTTCTTATTTCTGTTTTTTCTATTTTATCTTTAATTGTAGCTTTTGCCTTGACAGTTTGCCTTCTCCAGACTTAAATTCATTCTTAGAACAATCATATAAAAATTATGTACACCCAAAGATTGAGAAATAATTTTATAGTTTTGTTTTTTTCCACGATCTTTTTTTTATTCTTATTTTGACCAAAGTGGGTTACAAATCTTTCACAGTAATTTTTAGATACATAGTGACTTTTATCAGTGGCATTCCCACCATCAATGTTGTCCTCCCACCATTCCTGTTCCCAGCATGCATCCCATATCACCCTTCTTTACCTGGGGTTGCTAGTATAAGTGGTCCCCTCTGTGTCTAGCATGCTGTAGATTGGGTGTCGTTTTATTGTTGTTGGCTTTGGTTAGGTGTTTAAGTCTGATATTTTTTCTTATTTTTACTTAATGTTCATATGACTGTCTGGACTTGGTCCCCTCCATTATTTTCCCCTCAGTTTATGAGGCGAAACAAGATAATGGTTCAAATTATGTGGTTCTGTTTGAAGGAGAGAAAATAAAATAAAATAAAATGGGGCAAAAAACAAACAAGCAAAAATGGGAGGAGTTCTTCTAGAGGCTATAAATATCAATTTAAGAAAGGGAAAAAGGAAGAAAAACATAACAATAATACTAAAAATATAAATAAAAATAAAACAAAATACTCAAAAAGCACCACAGCAATAAAGACACCAACCACACAATAGCCACGGTCCTAAAATAAAAACAAAACAAAGCACACAGAAAAAGAAACTCCATGGAAAAAATAAACAAGCAACAAACAACAACAACAACAACAATAGCAAAACCCAAAAAAAAGTTAATTTGTGCTTTTCCTTTTTTTTTTTCTTGCATACGCACAGTAAATATTGGGGAAATTAGAAAAGGAATTCCCTTGGCCTAAGAGAAACAGGATTTCTCCACCCTTAAAGTATACTGTCATGGGAATAACTACAGGATCTTTACATGCTCTTCTACTCTCCCCTTGGTTCTTTGGTGGTGTCTGGAAACTTTCCACTCCATTGTGGATGATAAAATCCTGCCTCTGTAGTTAGAAATCTTGGTATTTGTACAGGTCAAACAATGGAGCCTGGGATGGAGTCTTTATGGTTCTAGGAGTTCTGTAATCTCATTGTTGTTTTAATCAGTCTTCTGTAGTTGGTAGTCTTGGTTTTTGCCTCGATCCTAGGATGAAGCATATATAGTCTTTCCTTATGTTTCCAGAGGATCTGCTCCATTGCAGTTGTCTCAGACCTCTGGAATTAGAGATCTTGGTTGTTGTACAGATCATAGGCCAAGGCCTAGGCTAGGGTACTTTTTATTGTCCCATGTAACCTTCTGGAGCTGAGTTCTTTATCAAACAACAGTCCACATTTGGTGGGGGGAGATTGAGAAATTTTTGAATATATATAAATATACATATACATCTGTATATGTATGTATATATGTGTGTATGTGTATGTATATATATACACACACATATATATACATATATACACATACTCACCTATATATATAAAGAAAAAATTAAATAAAAATAAGTTTAAAAAGTATTAAGGGAACAAACTGATGCAGGAAACTACCTTACATTTGGGGATAAACAGGTTAAGAGGCAGTATTATATAGGTCTTAAACTTATAAAGGAAATATAGGCTTCCCTATTGTCTTTTAAGATTTTCTTGTGGGTTGTGGAATCCAGAGCACGTTTTTATCACACACCCTGTTCTTCTTGAGATTGAGAAACGATTTGCAGCAGAAAGGGCTCGGGTAGAGTTCTTGCACTAGGTAACCTTCTGGAGCTGAGTTCATTATCAAACAACAGTCCACATTTTGTGGGGGAAGATTGAGAAATTTTTGAAAGTGTTGAAGGTATAATAATTCACCTGACAGAGATCAGAATACGTACTAACCCTGCAGCTGAATTTTCCTACTTATAGAACACTTTACCATTTCACTTTCATAAAACTTAAATTTTTACAATTAAGGATGTAACTGGAAACATGCTAATCTATACATTTCAAGTAAATATCTTCTATTTCCAAAGCGACACATGTCATGTTATCCATAGCATTCAAAATAAACACCAATATTTATTTTGTGAATGAAGTTGAAAAGCAAAACCAAAATTCTCAGAAAAATCTCTTGTATTGCAAAAGGAGCATATTTTGCTTGTATTTTAACTATAATTTGTTTAATGTTTAGCATTGTTATTTTTCCAAAACAACTTCATTTCTTCTCATTCTGGAATTTAGCCCATAGTTCTATTCATGATAACAAGAACTCCAGTCAGTTTGGCATTGACCCATTTGAACGTTAGCTATTTAGTTGTTGTTCCAGAAGCCTCTCCAGGTTTGTTGCTATTTTCTTTCTCAGACTAGATAGGCAGTGGCTTTTAGCACATGCTTGGCATTTACCCAACTGAAAGCATAAATACACTCCCGAAGTATGCAGAGCAAGAAATTAATCAATCACTAATCAATAAATAGCTACTTGCTTATAACTGACTGTCATGAGCAAGACAATAGTCTACTTAATTGTTTGGGGGAATACAAATAAAACATTATGTATTGACCTTGAATCTTAGTTCTGTCTTTTTGAAAGATACACACATACTTTCCATTTTTTAATCAGAGCTCAAGCTCACACAGAATTGCTTTCAAGTAGCCTGTAACTTTCTTTCTTTTTTTTCTTCCCTAACTACTCATTGTATTGCCATATGCAATGTAGGAATTAAGCACCATGATTACAAGCATGTTTGTGGTTGTGTTTCAGTCATAAACAGAATATCTCCCACACACCCATGCAACATTCCCACCAACAATGCCCCCATCACTGCCTGTATTCGCGACAGGCATTCTACTTTTCTCATTCTTTACCATTGTCATTCACCACGCTTCAAATGAGCTTCAAATTGTGAGCCAGTACTTCCTGCCCTTACAGCCCTTAACTCTGGGCCTTATTACAATAATGTCTTTATTTTTCTTATAACCCATAGATGAGTGAGACTATTTTGAGTCTATCTCTCTCCCTCTGATTTATTTCACATATTTCTCATATTAGATTCCATGTACATCCCTGTATAGGAGAATTTCATGACTTCACGAAAGAGGATTAAAATGTAGGAGAGCCGAGAGAAGGTCCAAGAAGTCTGCTGTGTTTCTGACACACAGCAGAAATCAGTTAGTTCCACTGTCTGTGGGCGCGACTGCTCACCTCTGAAGAAAACTCACATAAACTCTTAAAGGTTTGTTTTATAATCTAAGATATGCAGATGTTATGGGGCCGGGAAGGTGGCGCCACGCTAGAGGTCAGGTGTCTGCCTTGCCAGCGCTAGCCTAGGACAGACCACGGTTCTATCCCCAGGCGTCCCATATAGTCCCCCAAGCCAGGGGCGAATTCTGAGCGCATAGCCAGGAGTAACCCCTGAGCGTCAAAAGGGGGTGGCCCAAAAACCAAAAAAAAAAAAAAAAAAAGATATGCAGATGTTATATGTGCATTGAAAAATAATAAATTCTGTTCTATTCAATGTAATGTTCTATAAAACTTAATTGGATCTAGT
Organism: Suncus etruscus; assembly: GCF_024139225.1. Classification (NCBI taxonomy): domain Eukaryota; kingdom Metazoa; phylum Chordata; class Mammalia; order Eulipotyphla; family Soricidae; genus Suncus; species Suncus etruscus. Next base: position 1,268,851 of record NC_064862.1, on the reverse strand, counting down.
TGAATTATGGCATTCTTTTTTGTCTTTGCTTGGTTCTCCGTATCATATTTGACTATTCCTGAAATGAGAATTAAAAACTTCAACTATGATTATAATTCTAGAAGTTTTTGCTTCATTAACTGAAAACTCTCACGTTACATGAATTCACATTTAATATTATTTAATATCATTTAATGTTTAAATGTTTAAAGTAATATTTAATATTACTTATATTAATATTTTTATTATATATTATATCAATATTTTAATATTATTCAATATTAACATTATTTGATATTATGTCTTTAGGATAAATCTATTTTTACTTAAGATACAATATCTTTTTTGATTCATAATTTCCTTTACCAAAAATTTGCTTTGAATAATATTAATACATTATTAATGTAAAGTCTTGTTGATTAGTATTTACATAGTATATATTTTTCACTCTTTACTTTCCATCTACCAAGATAATTATATTTGAAAGGTAGTTTTAATAAACAGCACATGAAGATATATATTTATTTATAGTTAATGTATTATTGATATCTTTGGATATATAAATATAATTTTATCATTTGAATTTATAGATACATTTTATTATTTGCAAATAATATATAGGACTAGTGACTTTTAATTAGTAGTATGTTAGAACACTCACAATTGAAAAAAGAGAAATCAAATAATCCAGTCATTCTGCAAAGACAAATGTTGCTAAGTGTAAGTAAAAGTAGGAACCCTTGATATCATTAATAAAAATACAAATTGGTCTAGCCCCTATAGGACAGTATGGAGAGTTCTCAAAGTAAGAAATATCCCTCCTCCCCTCCACGCCAGTACCTGTACTATAGACAGGCTTTCTATTCCCCTCATATATTCTCATTGTTAGGATAGTTCGCAATGTAGTTATTTCTCTAACTAAACTCAGCACTCTTTGTGGTGAGTTTCATGAGGTCTGCTGCAATGTCCAGCCCTCCTTTGACTCTGAATATAGTTGAGTAATGTCTTTCATTTTTCTTAAAATCCATAGATGAGGGAGACCATTCTCCGTCCTTCTCTTTCTCTCTGACTTATTTCACTTAGCATAATAGATTCATGTACATCCATGTACAGGAAAATTTCATGACTTCATCTCTCCTGACAGCTGCATAATATTCCATTGTGTATATGTACCACAGCTTCTTTAGCTATTCATCTGTTGAAGGGTATCTTGGTTGTTTCCAGAGTCCTGCTATGATAAATAGTGCTGCAATGAATATAAGTGTAAAAAAAGGGATTTTCGTATTGTATTTTTGTGTTACTAGGAGTGATATAGCTAGATCATATGGGAATTCAATTTCCAGTTTTTGGAGGAATCTCCATATCGGTTTCCAGAAAGATTGAACTAGACCTCATTCCCACCAGCAGTGAATAAGAGTTCCTTTCTCTCCAAATCCCCGGCAACACTGCTTGTTCTCATTCTTTGTGATGTGTGCCAATCTCTGTGATGTGAGGTGGTACCTCATAGTTGTTTTGATTTGCTGCTCTCTGATGATTAGTCTTGTGGACCATTTTTCATGTGCCCTTTGGCCATTTGTATTTCTTCTTTATCAAAGTGTCTGTCCATTCTTCTCCCCATTTTTTGATGGGATTAGATTTTTTTGGTAGAGTTTTGTCAGTGCCCTGTAATCTTGGATATTAGCCCCTTATCTGATGGGTATTGGGTGAATAGTTTCTCCCAATCAGTGGGATACTGGGCACTATTTCCATTGAGATGCAAAAGCTTCTCAGCTTAATATATTCCCATCTGTTAATCTCTGCTTTCAATTGCTTGGAGAGTGTAGTTTCCTCTTTGAAGATGCTTTAGTCTCAATGTCATGGAGTGTTATACCTATGTGTTGTTCTATATACCTTATAGTTTCAGGTCTGATATCGAGGTCTTTAATCCATTTGGATTTTACCTTCATACATGATGTTAGCTGGGGGTCTAAGTTCACTTTTATGCAAGTGGCTAGCCAGTTGTGCCAACACCACTTGTTGAAGAGGCTTTCTTTGCTCTATTTAGGACTTCTTGCCCCTTTATCAAAGATTAGATGATTTTATGTCTGGGGAGCATTCTCTGAGTACTCAAGTCTATTCCACTGATCTGAGGGTCTGTGTTTATTCCAATACCATGCTGTTTTTATAACTATTGCTTTGTAATACAGTTTAAAGTTGTGGAACATAATGCCTCCCATATTCTTTTACCCAATAATTGCTTTGGCTATTCGAGGGTGTTTATTGTTCCAAATGAATTTCAAAAGTGCCTGATCCACTTCTTTGAAGAATGTCATGGGTATCTTTAGAGGGATCGCATTAAATTGGTACAATGCTTTGGGGAGTATAGCCATTTTAATGATGTTAATGCTGCCAATCCATGAGCAGGGTATGTTTTTTCATTTCTGTGTCTCCTCTCTTAATTCTTGGAGCTGAGTTTTATAGTTTTCTTTGTATAGGCCCTTCACATCTTTAGTCAAGTTGACTCCAAGATATTTGAGTTTGTGTGGCACTAATGTGATGGGTTTGTTTTATTAATGTCCATTTCTTCCCTATTATTATTGGTGTATAGAAAGGCCATTGATTTCTGTGTGTTAATTTTGTTGCCTGCCACCATGCTATATGAGTCTATTGTTTCTAGAATTATTTTGGTAGAGTCTTTAGGGTTTTCTAAGTAGAGTATCATGTCATCTGCAAACAGTGAGAGCTTGACTTCTTCCTTTCTTGTCTGGATTCTCTTGATATCTTGATATCTGATTGCTATAGCAAGGACTTCCAGTGCTATGTTGAATAGGAGTGGTGAGAGAGGACAGCCTTGTCTTCTGCCAGAATTTAAAGGGAAGGCTTTTAGTTTTTCTCCATTGAGGACAATATTTGCCACTGGCTTGTGGTAGATGGCCTTAACTATATTGAAAAGGTTACTTTCATTCACATCTTGCTGAGAGTTTTGATCAAGCATGGGTGTTCGACCTTATCAAATGCTTTCTTTGCGTTTTTTGATATGATCATGTGATTTTTATTTTTCTTGTTGTTGATGCTGTGTATTATGTTGATAGATTTATGGATGTTAAACCATTCTTTCATTCCTGGGATGAAACCTATTTGATTGCAGTGGATGATCTTCTTAATGAGGCATTTAATCCTATTTGCCAGGATTTTGTTGAGGATCTTTGCATCTGTGTTCATCATTGATATTGGTCTGTAATTTTCCTTTTTCATAGCATCTCTGTCTGGTTTAGGTATCAAGGTGATGTTGGCTTCATCAATGCTATTTGGAAGTGTTCCCGTTTTTTTTTTTTTTGTTTTGTTTTGTTTTTATTTCATGAAAGAGTCTTGCCAGGATTGGTAGTAGTTCCTCTTGGAAAGTTTGAAAGAATTTATTAGTGAATCATCTGGGCCTGAGCTTTTATTTTTGGACAGACATTTGATTACCGTTTTAATTTTATCAATAGTGATGGGGTTGTTCAGATATGCTATATAATCTTTATTCAACTCTGGGAGGTTATGAGAGTCCAAGAATTTATCCATTTCTTCCAGGTTCTCATTTTTAGTGGCATGTAGTTTCTCAAAGTAGTTTCTCATTACCCTTTGAATCTCTGCAATATCAGTAATGATCTTCTCTTTTTCATTTGTAATACGAGTAATCAAGTTTTTCTCTCTTTCTTTGTTTGTTTAGCTAATGGTCTATCAATCTTGTTTATTTTTTCAAAGAACCAATTTCTGCTTTCATTGATCTTTCTGATTTTTGGGGGGATTTCCACTTCATTAATTTCTGCTCTCAACTTTGTTATTTCCTTCTGTCTCCCTATTTTTTGGGTTCTTTTGTTGAGCACTTTCTAATTCTATGAGCTGCTTCATTAAACTATTCAGGTAGGCCCCTTCTTCTTTCCTGATGTGTGCTTGCAAAACTATAAATTTTCCTCTCAATACTGCTTTTTCTGTGTCCCATAGGTTCTGATAGTTTGTGTCTTTATTATCACTTGTTTCCAGGAGAGTTTTGATTTTTTCTTTGATTTCATCTCAGGCCCACTGGTTATTCAGTATGAGGCTGTTTAACTTCCAGGTGTTAATGTTTTTCTTCTGTGTCTTTTTGAACTTCACATATAATTTCAGAGCCTTGTGGTCAGCGAAGATAGCTTGCAAAATTTCTATCCTCTAGAATATTATGGAGGTATGTTTTATATGCCAGCCTGTAGTCTATCCTGGAGAATGTCTCATGTACATTGGAGAAAAATGTGTATCCAGGTTTCTGGGTGTGGAGTGTCCTATATATATCTACTACGCCTCATTCTTCCATTTCTAGTCTCAGGTCTAGTATATTCTTGTTGGGTTTCAGTCTGGTTAACCTATCAAGTGTTGATAAAGCCGTGTTGAGGTTCCCCACAATTACTGTGTTTGTTGAAGGCATTTTGGTTGTTTTCAGAGTCTGGCTATAGTAAAAAGTGCTGCGATGAATATAGGTGTGAGGAAGGGATTTTTGTCTTGTATTTTTGTGTTCCTAGGGTATATCCCTAGGAGTGGTATAGCTTGTTCGTATGGGAACTCAATTTCCAGCTTTTGGAAAAATCTCCATATCACTTTCCATAAAGGTTAGACAAGATGGCATATTGCATTCCCACCAGCAATGAAAAAGAGTTCCTTCTCTCCACATCCCAGCCAGCACTGCTTGTTCTCATTCTGCTTGTTGTGATGTGTGACAACATCTGTGGCATGAGAAGGTACCATATAATCGTTTTGATTTGCATCTCCCTGATTATTAGTGATGTGGAGCATTTTTTATTTGCCTTTTAGCCATTTGTATTTTTTGTTTTTGTAAAGTTCTGTCAGTGTCTTGTGTATTTTGGATATTAGCCCCTTATCTGATGGGTATTGGGTGAATAGTTTCTTCCACTCAGTGAGTGGCTCTTGTATCCTGGACACTATTTTCTTTGAGGTGCAGAAGTTTCTCAGCTTAATATATTCCCATCTGTTTATATCTGCTTCCACTTGTTTGGAGAGTGCTGTTTCCTCCTTAAAGATGCCATTATTATCAATGTCATGGAATGTTTTATCTATGTGTTGTTCTACATACCTTATTGTTTCAGGTCTTTAATCCATTTGGATATTACCTTCATACATTCTGTTTAGGTGGGGGGTCTAAGTTACCGTTTTTGCAAGTGGCTAACCAGTTGCACTGATCTGAGGGTCTGTCTTTATTCCAATACCATGCTGTTTTTATAACTATTGCTTTGTAATACAATTTAAAGTTGGGGAAAGTAATGCCTACCATATTTCTTTTCTCAAGGAGTGCCTTATCTAGTCGAGGGTATTTACTGTTCTAAATGAATTTCAGTAGTGTTAGATCCACTTCTTTGAATAGGGTCAAGGGTATCATTAGAGAAATTGCATTAAATCTGTACAATGCTTTGTGTGTATTGCCATTTTAATTATGTTAATCCTGCCAATCCATGAGCAGGCTATGTGTTTTCATTTCCATGTGTCCTCTCTTATTTCTTGAAGTAGGGTTTATAGTTTTCTTTGTATAGGTCCTTCATGTCTTTACTCAAGTTGACTCCAAGATATTTGAGTTTGTTCTGTACAAATGTGAATGGGGTTGTTTTCTTAGTGTCCATTTCTTCCCTATCATTATTGGTGTATAAAAAGGTCATTGATTTTTGTGCATTAATTTTGTAGCCTGCCACCTTGCTATATGAACCTATTGTTTTTAGAAGCTTTTTGGTAGAGTCTTTAGGATTTTCTAAGTATCATGTCATCTGCAAACAGTGAGAGCTTGAATTCTTCCTTTCCTATCTGGATTCCGTTGATATCTTTTTCTTGCCTAATCATTATGACAAGTACTTCCAGTACTATGTTGAATAGCAGTGGTGAGAGACGATAGCCCTGTTTTGTACCAGGATTTAGAGAAGACTTCTAGTTTTTCTCCACTGGGGATGATATTTGCCATTGCTTGTAGTAAATGGCCTTACCTATATTGAGAAAGCTTTCTTTCATTCCCATCTTGCTGATAGTTTCATTTTTTTTAATCAAGAATGGGTTTTGGACCTTATCAAATGATTTTAGTGACTATTGATATGATCATGTGATTTTTTCTTTTTCTTGTTGTTGATGTTGTGTATTATGTTGGTAGATTTATGGACGTTAAAGTATCCTTGTATTCCTGGGATGAAACCTACTTGATCAGAGTGAATGATCTTCTTGATGAGGCATTGGATCCTATTTGCTAGGACTTTGTTGAGGAACTTTGCATCTGTGTTCATCAGGGATATTGGTCTGTAATTTTCTTTTTGGCAGCATCTCTGTCTGGTTTTGGCTTCATAAAGGTATTTGGAAGTATTCCAAATATTCCAAAAATTCCCAGTTTTTCAATTTCATGAAAGGGTTGGTAATAGTTCCTCTTGAAAGTTTTGAAAGAATTCATTAGTGAATCCATCTGTGCCTAGGATTTGTTTTGGGGTAGACACTTGATTACAGTTTCAATTTCCTCAATGGTGATGGAGGTGATTAGATATGCTACATCTTCCTTATTCAACTGTGGAAGGTTATAGGAGTCCAAGAATTTATCCATTTCTTCCAGATCCTCATATTTGGTGGCATAGAGTTTCTTAAATTAGTCTCTGAGTACCCTTTGAATCTCTGCAATATCTATATTGATCTCCCTTTTCATTTCTAATACGGGTTATCAAGTTTCTCTCTCTTTCTTTGTGAGTTTTACCAATGGTCTATTAATTTTGTTTATTTTTTCAAAGAACCAACTTCAGCTTTTGTTGATCTTTTGGATTGTTTATGGAATTTCCACTTCATTGATTTCTGCTTTAAGCTTTGATATTTCCTTCTGTCTCCCTATTTTGGGTCCCCCCCTTTTTTGATATAAATTTCTAATTTTATAAGCCGCATCATCAAGCTTATTCAGATATGCCCCTTTTTCCTTCCTGATGTGTGCTTGCAAAGCTATAGCTTTTCCTCTCAATACCATTTTTGCTGTGTCCCATAGATTCTGATAGTTTGTGTCATTGTCAATTGTTTCCAGGAAAGTTTTTGATTTCCTCTTTAATTTCATCTCGGACACTGGTTGTTCAGTGGTAGGCTGTTTAATTTCCAATTCTTAAAGTTTTTATTCTGTGTCCCTTTGTAGTTCACATCTAATTTCAGAGCCTTGTTGTAAGCGAAGGTTGCTTGCAAAATTCTTATCCTTTTGATTTTATGGAGGTATGTTTTATGTGCCAGTATGTGGTCTATCCTGGAGAATGATTCTGTCCTTGGCTGCTGTTATGCTGCTGTAGAGGCTTTCCATTGAGTTTTTCAGTTGAGCTACTCTGTTTTTCAGATCCTCCAGATTTCTATTCTAAACTCTTTATCTGAGAGGCTAATCAGATGGTTGGTATTTTTTGGGTCATCAGAGCTATCATCTTTGTTCTCTGTGCATGATGTTGCCTGCAGTCTTTCCCATTGTCAAGTTTCTAGTGTGATTTTTTTTTCTGTGTGTTATGGTACGATTCATTTGTTCGAAAGAACACACAGCCACAAAGCGAAGTGGAGTGGCTATGCACTTCTGGAGCTTCTAGGAGAGCGATTTTGCTAGGCCCTTCTCGGCCCACTCAGGAGAGATTCAGGAGACAGAACAGTAGAGAAACATGCACAGGTGACACGCACAGTCTCTCCCAATTGGTAATCACACAACCCCATGAAAAACTTCTTAAAAGCCGGGGTCATCTTATACGCTCGTATGCAGCATGCTGAAACTTACCCCAGATTCAGGGACGAGTGATCCACCCCCCTCTGACAGCCACATCCCCTCCAGCTGCCAGGTGTCATCATTCAGTCCTCTGCTTGTCCTCCTCCATCTTTCAGGGCACACAGAGGAGCTGAGTTACCAAGCACTGCATCCTATCCAGCTGCTAGGTGTTATCACTGGTATGCAGCTTTCTGGTGCTTGTCCTAATTCATCTTTCAGGGCACACAGAGGAGCTGAGTTACAAAGTACCCACTCATCCAGCTGCCAAGTATGCGACTCTCTGGTGTTCAGTCCTCTGTTCAGCTTTTATGGGACACAGAAGGCACTATTTTCCTTCCAGCTGTCCAGTGATTAATAAATCACTGCACCCCAGTCAGCTGCTCTTGGAGGAGACCCCTACCTACTCTCAATGTAGATCACAATTAAAAAATCACAGTCACTTACTACAAATGACAAATGTAAACTGATTATTGGCACTCCAAAGTCTGCTTTATTAAAAATATATACTGTTAACCTTTGAGGGTTCTACACTATTTCTCTTACAGTTTTTATTTTCCATTAAAAGAGTAGTTTTATATGGCAAATATAGTCCAAACCCTATATTTCAACAGAAAAAGTTGAAATATAAGTTGAATATAAAGTTGAATATAAGATGCCCAGTCATCTTATAAGCTGGAAAATATGGCAACTACGATTGGAAAGGAAGCATTAAATTGTCTCCTAATCTAAAGTCCCCTTCATCTATTCTGTACCTTTTGCTGCATGCACATTTACCTTTCTTGTGAGCCCAGTGGCCCAGTAGGATACAACTCCTTGCTTCCTTAGTCATTAAAATACTGCTATTCTCTCAAGGGGAAAAAAGTATCTAGTCAACCAAAGAAAACAGTAACAAAACTTGTTACCCCTACAGCTAAATTTCTAATCTACATTCTTCAAAACCATGAGATCTAGCTATACAACCCAAAACACCCTCTTCTTTGTTCATGTTTTTCTAATTTCAAAATTTTTGTCTTTGAGCAGAAGTATCAAAATACTTTCCCCACATTTCTAGATTCAAGAAAACTGCACTGTGTGATGTGGTGGATCTTCCTGGGACATAGTTTCTGATTGCTTACATTTCATGATGTAAAAACTCACTTTATCAGCTATTCTGTAAATCTGCTTAAACACAATAAACCAACTTTGTATTTGCATTATATTAGGAGAGTCAATTTGTCTTGTAGGAAGAAACAGAAGGAAGGTTTTTTTTTTTCCTAAGCTGAAAAATACTAAACGGATAGTTTGAGTATAAGCAGAGAAAAAGCATGAACCAAAGAAGCATTCATTCATTATAATAATAAAATCTTATATTTTCAAACCTTCTTACAGACTTCCAAATCTTTTTGCTTGGCTGATCTAAATTCATTTGACCCAAGACTATTAATATTGAGTAGAAATATGTAACTAAAAATTAGATGTAAAGTATGTTAGATATCATTTAATCATTTCCAAATAAAACTCCAAATACATTTTTCATATTGCAAAATTCTCCTAAAATGTAGTTTAGAACACAAGATTTTTTTAATTTTAATCAAAGTGGATTACAAAAATTTCACAGTAATATTTTAGGTACATAGTAATATTGAATCAGGGGCATTCACACTACCAATATTGTCCTCCCTCTACCCCTTTTTACTTCTTTTACCCTCTTTTACCCCCCGGGCTGCTAGTATAAGTGGTCATTTCTGTATCTAGTATGTTGTAAATTGGGTATCAATTGTGTTGTGTTGGCTTTGGATTTGCTGTTTAAGTCTGATCATTTTTTTATTTCCCCCTCTATTTGTGAGGCGGAACAGATAGTTCAAGTTGTGTGGCTCTGTTTGAAGGAAAGAAAAAAAAAATAAAATAAAATGAGGCAAAAATCAGACAAGCAAAAAATGGGAGGAGTCCATCTACAATTTAAGAGAAGGGAAAAGGAAGAAAAAGCATAACAACAATGAAAAAAAAAGATAAAAATATCAAATAAAAACTCAAAAAGCACCAAAGCAATATAGACAGCAGTCACACAATAACCACAGTCCTGAAATAAAAACAAAACAAAGCACAAAAAATAGAAAACAACAACAATAACAAAATTAAAAATTAATTTGTGCTTCTCTTTTTTTTTTTTTTTTTCTTGCACAGCCTATTTTGGGGAGATTAGAAAATGTTTCCCTTGGCCTAAGAGATACAACGTTTCTTCTCCCTTGAAGTATACTGTCATGGGAATAACTATTGACTCTTGGCATGATCTTTTACTCCCCCATAAGTCCTTCTGGGTGTCTGGAAACTCTCCACTCTATCGTGGGTGATAAAATTATGCCTCTGTAGCTAGAGATCTTGTATTTGCACAGGTCAAAGGATGGAGCCTAGGAGGGAGTCTTTCTTTATAGTTCTCAGAGTTGTAATCCATCACTGTTGTTTTAATCAGTCTTCTGTAATTGGTGGTCTTGGTTTTTGCCCTGATCCTAGGACGAAACCTAGGATAGAGTCTTTCGCTATGTTTCCAGAAGATCTGCTCAGTTGCAGTTGTTTCAGACAGACCTCTGGAATTAGAGATCTTTGTTGTTGTACATATCATTGGCCAAGGCCTAGACTAGGGTCCTTTTTATTGGTCCTAGGTTAAGTTCTGCCCAGTCATGGTTGTCACAGTCAGTCTTCTGTAGATTGCGAATTTGGCTTTTGTACAGATCGAATGATTACATGTCTTCTGATTTCATTTTATCATTAGAAGGTGAGATAAGACTACCTGTCTTAGACCAATTGTTGCCATTTCCTCATTGTCAGGATGACATATCAAAACCCCGCACATGTTGGTGTCAGAGTAGTATTAGGAATGTCTCAGAGGGAGATTGGTTCCTGGAGCTGTGGAGGAGAACTATGTTGGTTTTGTGTCTGAGATCTCTGGTTCGGGGTTAGATGGTCCTGTCTGGAATCTACATTGGGTCCACATGACAAATGTTCAAGGTGGGAAGTGCCCTGTATTATAAAGTGCATGAGTTCTTATACCTAGTAGATAAGAGCTTATAGAACACAATACTTTTAGAACACAAAATTTTGAGACATATATTGGGCACAGTCAGTTTTATATTGTTATTGTAGAAAGTATGTTATATTTTTAAATTATTAATGCTCTCAAATTATTATGTAAAACAACTATGACAAAAATGAGAAATATATAATCAAATATTGAATTCTATAATTCTTCTTTTTTTTTTTGTTTTTGGGCCACACCCAGCATTGATCAGGGGTTATTCCTGGCTGTCTGCTCAGAAATAGCTCCTGGCAGGCACGGTGGAACCATATGGGACACCAGGATTCGAACCAACCACCTTTGGTACTGGATTGGCTGCTTGCAAGGCAAACGCCGCTGTGCTATCTCTCTGGGCCCGAATTTTATAATTCTTACATTCTTCTGTTCCCTTCTAGACATCATTAATATATATATATATATATATATATATATATATATAGTTTTCTTATGCATGGCATGTAATTAACTTGTATATTTTCCATGATCAAATATATCCAAAACTTTCCCATATGCTTTATTCTTTTTTCAATGATTACATAAAATTACAGGCTAGCCATAAGTTAAGATTTAATTATTGCCTTTTTGTATGGGGGCCTCATCTGGTTGTGTTCAATGATTACTCCCTGATATTTTTCCTGGGATCACTCTACAGGAGGCTTATGGGATCATATGTGGAGCCCCCATCACACCCTGGTGAACATAAGGAAGTGACTTACCCACGATACAATTTCTTAGAGAAGTTCTCCATTAAATTAAAACTTTGTATACTTAAGAGGTGATCAAGGTTACTGCCCTAAAAGGAAAACACTTGTCCTTTCTTAAAGAGCTTTCAAACAGTTAAAATGGAATGCCCTCTAGTGTTCTTTTGAGGTATTGCCTATAGGAAGACAACAAATATGACTCGCCTGTTGTGTGAGATGCCCACCCCAGAACTAAATACTCTTTAATAGAAATCAAGAAACTTTGATAATTACCAGGTGCATATTCTTCTGAGCCCACTTAAGGAACTTCTTTGTTCGTATCTCATGCCTTAGAATTGTTAAGCCTACATTACTTTTGTTTTTCCTCAGCTTTATTCAACCACCACCCCCTCCCTTGCAAGCCTTTAATTCCTTTTTTTGTTTTTGTAGGACAGTAATAACTTTGATGGCTTAGTAAGCCAAATCCTCTTTGTAGCAGAGACTGTGTTAATTGCTGAAAGACAAGAAAAAATTCCTCACATACTCTAAAATCATTTCTAGTTTTTTAGATTTTGCTGATTAGTGAATACATTTTGCAGAAAAACCTAGGATCAATTCTTCCTGCTCTTTGGAACTCCAATTACTCGAAGCCTTCCTCCACATTTTTGAGATCACTATAGTTGTGCTAAATGTGTTTGATAATCACTCTCTTCTGTAAGATAAAATATCAAGATTAAACTGTCAAGATTAATGCAAGCTTGACCATCAGGGACCAAAATTTTCAGCAGCAACCTAGCTTTAAATTTTTCTTTAACTTATATAAATTTGGATATTAATTGTGGCTAAATCAGCTAATGTTTACTCTTGTAATTATATTGCCTGTCTAGGAAGAAACTGAGGATAAGATATTCAGTTATAGGGGCATCAAAAACTGGGGGAAAAAAGTGGGAAAAGTTTGGGACATTGAGCTCTGTGCTGAAATTTCTGATTGGAGAGAGGATGGGTCAAAGGAAGAACATGAGGATGCTGATCTCTTAAAATAAGGATGAAAACTTGAACACAGGAAAGAAATGCACTAGAACAAGGGGAAAGGTAAACTGAATGTGTGTGCATTAAAGGAAGGCCTAAAGAAAGGAGATTGGCCAAACTTCTGTAAGAAGCATTGCCTCTGTCCTTTCCATAAGGAATGGAAGGTAGGGAGAGTCAGGCCAGCAGTATTCTTCACCTTTGGCTGAATTTTTTTGGCTTCTTCCTGTGGTATGAAACACTTTTAGGTAATTAACAGTCATGGTGTAATAGGGGCTTTGAGGTGTAATAGGGGCTTTGATTTGCATTGATAAAACTGAACTGCACTATAAAATTTAAATAAGAAAAACAAAAGAGGACTGTGATCTAAAACGTGAGTCTAGAATTGAAATGGCAGCTGTTTAAGAATTATAATATTAAGGACTGTGGGCTCCATATATCCCTATATTTTTGCTTTATTTTAAAAGGAAATCTTATGACTTATGCACAATAAAGAACTGACTTGCTGCAAACAAAAATTATGTCCTCTATTCAAGTTGACTCAAAGCTGGATCACCTCCAGAAATCTGAATTGAATGTTGGATTAAATTATTTCAAATTTAGTTGGTCTTTTTCTAGTTTATATCCTCTCACTTTTTGTATCTTCAAAGACCACCAGTAGTCCTTGTACAATTCCAGGATCCTGAAAATATGATTTCATTAATTTGAGATGAAGTCATAATTTCTTTTTATCAGGTTCTATAAAATCATATCTCTTCAAATCTTACTTAGCTCTTCCAGTTTTGTGAATCATTTTTTATATCTATTTCTCTCAATTTTTAGAGTTTCTTAAAAGAAGGTACCAAGACCATAGAGTCGTATGTCCATTTGGTGGAAATAAAAAATGATCAGACTTGAATATAAAATTGAAAGTAAACAACAACAGAAACGATACCCAATCTACATCAAGCTGTACATGGGGGAACAGTTGCACTAGCATTACGGGGGGTAGAGATGGGGGAAGTGGGATGCATGTTGGGAACAGTGTTGGAAAGAGAACAACACTGGTGGTGGGAATGCCCCTCATTCATTATTACTATGTGCCTTAAATATTACTGTGAATGATTTGTCCACAATAAATTTGTCCACTTTGCTCACAATAAAGAAGAAACCATGCTGTATTCATTTTTATATACTTAGAAACTAGTAAATGATATACTTAAAAGTATATATTTGTATATAAAAAGTATATATAGGGGTTGGAGAGATAGTATGGAGGTAAGGAGTTTTCCTTTCATGCAGAAGGTCATTGGTTCGAATCCCAATGTGGTTTCCTGAGCCTGCCAGGAGCGATTTCTGAGCATGGAGCCAGGAGTAACCCCTGAGCACTGGTGGGTGTGACCCAAAAACTAAAAAAAAATATATAGAGCTATATGTATATAAAAGTATATATCTATATATATGATACTTAAAAAAGTATTTTACAAATCAATAATAAAAGTACACCTGGATAAATGCAGTGTAGATTAACTGATATCTGTTCATCCTTTTATGCTTTACTAACAGCGAATAGTCCAGGATTTTTAGTTTCTTTTTGATATAGATTTACCAGCTTGAACAAACAGAAAACCATGAAGCAAAAATTAAGTAATTATAATAAAATGATTATATACTAAGATAAGCAATGTACCACATTGCTTATCTTCGTATATAAAATAGAATCCAAAAGAAGACACCCTCTTATGAAATTTAAGCCTTAGTATGTTCACAGATGTAACTTCACCCCCATCTTCTACATAACCTTACCTGATAGTAAGACCTGCCCAACTTTGGGAGGGGTCTTTAGGAGGTATCAAAAGGTTTGCCTCAGGGGCAGGAAGGGGATTTAGAGGATAGATTGAGAGAGATTCAGCAAGAGAGGAGAAAGGGAGATGGCAGGATGGAGGGAGAAGAAACATGTGGTATGCAGGGATGATTATGAATCCAGCATAAAAGGTTATGATAGAAGCCACACCTGTTTGCTAGGGCCTTAAATAAAGCTGAAGTCTCCTGAAACCTGACTGTCTGTGAGTCTTTTCCCTACCACTATCCTGAACCCGCAGACCTGCTGGCTGAAGGGGGTTGTAGACACGGGGCCTGGGCTGGAGGAGAAAGGCCTCTCCATTCATCTCACTATCATCCAACCCCATCCAGGACTCTATAATTCATCTGTTTTACTACACACAATGAATCAATAAAATATAAAAAGAAATAATTTAAAAAATCTTACTATACTTCATATATGCTCTATACAGCTTGTATGGTTTGCTTTTTTTATATAAATAGTTGGTGATCAATAACAGGAATATGATGGTTGGTTACTATTAATGAAATATGTGAAATATATCATAGATCCATTAGGTATCTTTTGGGTACACGTTTTTAAATCATCATTGTTTAAAAGAAATTCTAATCACTCTTAAATTTATAGACTTAAATTTGTAGTATCTTTTTAATCAGGCACAGGTAACAATTATAGTGAATAAAGGAGGGACATCAGATAATCTAGTTAATTTAACTAGTCAGAGAATGAATTTTGTAAGAGGGTTGGAAGAGTATTAGGCAGAGAAATAACACATATAAAAGGGAGCACAAGGAGTATCACCTGGTCCTCAGCAGATGACTGGAAAGACAGAATACCTTAATCACATCAACAGGATTAGAGAATAAAGGGAAGCCAAAGAGTTAAAGAACAGGTTGGCCTTGAGTAGCAGGACACAGAACCATAGCAATAGTTTAGAGCTTCTGGTCTTAAACAAGAACAGCAAAGGTTACTGAACACCTCATGGCATTGGGGAGCAGACCATGAGGATATCTGACAATACTGTGAAGTTCTGTGGATTACAGAACCAGCAAATAAGCATTGTGAACCAACACTAAAACATGGGAATGAGAGCAGACCAGTGTAAAGCCTAGACATGAGACACCAAGAGACACAAAATTATCCTCAAAGCTTTTCAATGAATAATTATAATTTCATAAACATCAATTTGCTGTATTATATGCTAATTTTATATACAGAACTCTAGGACCCACATAGGAACTAAAAAGTTTTCTAGGTAAAAAAGCCAGCATTAAGAATAAAAACTCTCCTTTGCTATTTTTTCCTCCAAAAGAATTGTTGAAACCTATCAGTTGTTTAAATAATGGTCTTTAATTTTTTACTTTAGTTTTACTTTTTGTTAATTTTTTATTAAATCACTGTGATTTACCAACTTGTTCATAATATAGTTATTTCCAGCATTAAATGTTCCAACACAAATTCCACCACTGTGGCAAACTTCCCTCCATCAATGTCCCCCACTTTTCACCCATCAGCCTGAAGCAGGCAGGCAGGTAGGGAAGGGTTTCCCCAAGGCAATTCTTGATATTTAATGAAATAAGATGACAGGATTTGGAGGAGCTACTTTGTCATTGATAAAGGTCTTACCTGGTGTCACTGCAGGCCCAGAGAAGTCTGGATTCTACCAGGAGAAACTCCAGCAGGAACAAAGGTCAGGAAAGGAACATTAAAGAAGAATATCAGGAGTAGAACGATGGCACAACAGTGGGGCGTTTGCCTTGCATGCGCTGAGAGGACAAACCTCGGTTTGATCCCCAGAGTTCCATATGGTCCCCAAGCCAGGAGCAATTTCTGGATGCATAGCCAGGAGAAACCCCTGAGCGTCACCAGGTGTGGTCCAAAAATTTTTAAAAATCAAATAATAATAAAAGAATATCAACTGTTCCCTGAATAGCTATATAATGGTGCTGCTCACATCTGCGTTGTCAACCTATGTATATGGTATCTGAGCACATGTGGCCTGCATCTCTCTTCTTGAGATTTGTGTTTCCTGATAGTTTTTCCCCCCACTTTTGGAGAAGCCTTTGTTCTCTCTTGAGTGCATTGCTATCTCTTCTGTATCTCTCCCTCTCTCCACCCCTGCCATAGCATTCCTCAGAATTTCCAAATAAAACCTGTTTTTACTTCACTGTTCATCTCCTAAAATTCTTTTCTATCAGGAAAGGCCATAAACCCTAAGGGCTTGGATAAAGTCTAGAATTAATTTTGCTTTCCTACAAAAAGCAAGGCCTATATCTCTGTAGCCATTCCTGTGTGGCAAAGGTAGGTAGAGAGAAATCCATGGATTCCTTTCTCAGGCCGTTAGCCTCTCTCTCCCTACTTCACACAAGTCACTGGAGCGCCCCTGCCCCACTGGCGTCAAGCCCAGTCTTGTCCCTTACAGGCACAAACAATTTTCTTGATATTGATATTGTAAAATGTAATCAGGCCCAGCATAAGCCATAGGTGTAGCATAACCTGAGACGGATTCAACTGACCATACTGCCTGGAGCTGGTGCCACTGGGTGCCCAGACCACTGATAAGACATGATGTCTTAACCTTCTAAGGAAAAAGAAGAAAAACTAGCTAAAGAACCAGATGAAGTCTGAAACAGTCTAGGCCCTTCTCTATGTTGCTTTGCTTCAAGTTAATTACTAGATGTTTGCTTTGTTTAGGTGATTACTGGAACAAAAATTCAAAGGGTAATTAGAGATTACTTTAAGAATCTTTATGCCACAACCTGGAAGAAATGGATAAATTCAACGTCCCAGGGCTGAACCAAGATGATATGATATATCTGAACAGGCCTATCACTATTGAGGAAGTTGAAATGGTAATCAAATGGAACCCTCTCCCCCACCCAAAAAAAAAAGTACAGGTGATTCACTAGTGAATTCTTTCCAACCTTTAAAGAGGACTTACTGCTTATCCTTTTCAGAAAGGCTATTTTAAAAAACTGAAGAAACAGAAATATTCCCAAATAATTTATGTGAAGCTAACATCACCTTGATAGCCAAATCAGACAGAGACTCAATACAAAAAAGATGATTACCAGCCAATATCCCTGATGAATACAGAGCAGATATCCTTAAGAAATTAATAACAAATAGAATCCAACAGGTCATCAAGAAATTTTTCCACCATGGCCAAGTCGGATTCATCTCAGAGATGCAAGGATGGTTTAACATATATAAGTCAATAAATACACCATATCAACAAAAGGAAAAATAAAAATCACATGATCATATTGACAAATAGATGGAAGGAAAGCATTTGATAAGGTTCAGCATTTTTTCATGACAAAAAATTTCAACAAGATGGGAAGTGAAGTGACTTTTCTCAGAATAGTCAAAGCATATTACCACCAGCCTATGGCAACATTATACTTAATGGGAAATTTGGCATGACAGAAGGTTGACCCCTCTTGGCATTTCTATTCATATTGTATTGGAAGTACTTGCCATAGAATCAGGCAAGAAAAAGATATATAGGAAAGGAAGAAATCAAGCTCATACTGCAGATGATATGATACTATACTTAGACAATCCTAAAGACTACCCCCAAAGCATCTAGAAACAACAGATTTTTGTAGTACAGTGATGGGCTACAAATGCATGCAAAAATCCATGGCTTTTCTATATATGAATAATTAAAGAAAAAAGACATTAAAATCCGGGCCCAGAGAGATAGCACAGCGGCGTTTGCCTTGCAAGCAGCCGATCCAGGACCAAAAGTGGTTGGTTCGAATCCTGGTGTCCCATATGGTCCCCCGTGCCTGCCAGGAGCTATTTCTGAGCAGACTGCCAGGAATAACCCCCGAGCACCGCTGGGTGTGACCCAAAAAACAAACAAAACAAAACAAAACAAAACAAAAAAGACATTAAAATCCAACCCCGATCACAATTGTGCCTCAGAAGCCAAGTACCTGAATCTATTTACTTAAGGAGATGAAAGAACTATCAAAGAAAAGTACAAAACACTGCTTCAAGAAATAAAAGAGGACAAATGGGAATGAAGACATACCCTGTTTATGGATTGGAAGGATTAGCATTTAAAATGACAATTATTCCCAAAGATTTAATGCAATTCCTTTAAAAATACCCATGGAATTTTTCAAATAGCTGGATCCAACACTCTTGAAAGGTATTTGGAGCAATAAACATTCACCAATAGCTAAAACAATCATTGGGATAAAGGTGATGAGAGGCAGCACTTTGCCAACTTTAAATTGTACTATAAGCAGAAGTTATTAAAACAGCATGGTATTGAAGCAAAGACAGACCCTGAGATCAGTGGAATAGACTTGACATTCTGAGACTGACACCATGTGTAAAGTCAATTAATCTCTGATAAAGAGGCAAGAAATACAAAGTGGAGCAAGGAAAGACCTTTAACAAATGGTGTTGAGAAAATTGGTCAATTACACGCAAATATGTTAATTCAGGTTCTCTTTAAAACCATGCATGGAGCCAAATAAAAATGAATTAAATACCTTGATACCAGAGCTGAAACCATAAGATACATAGAAGAAAAGAAAAAATACTCCATGACACTGAATCTAAAGACATCTTCATGGAGGAAACACCCCTCTCCAAGACAGTGGGAGCAAAGTTAAACAAATACTAGTATATTAAACTGAGAATCTTCTGCACTAGGATACAAAGAGTGTTTATAATATGCGAGAAACTGTTCATCTAACACTCATCTGTTAAAGGATTAATATCCAAGATATACAAGGCACTGATAGAACTTAGCAAGAAAAAAATCTAACCCCATACAAAAATGGGGAGAAGAAATGAACAGACATTTCTTCAAAGAAGAAATATAGATGGCCAAAAGGCATATGAAATAATGCTCCATATCACTAATCATCAGAGAGATTCAAATCAAAGCAGCAATGAGGTATCATTTCACAAAGACAGGCGCATATCACAAAGAACAAGATCAACCAGTGTTGACAATGATGTGGAGAAGAAGGTATTCATTTACTGCTGGTGAGAATATGGACTACTCTGCTTTTTTTGGAAAACAATAAGGATATTTCTTATAAAATTAGAAATTGAGCTTCCATATGGCCCAGAGGTGTCATTCCTAGTAATATATCATAGGAATTTCAAATCGCCATGCAGAAAAGCCCATTAATTCATATGTTTATTGCACATTATTTACAATAGCTAGAATCTGGAAACCACCCAAGTTCCTGAGACCAGATAAGTGGCTGAAGAAACTGTGGTATATCTTCACAAATACTACTCAGATATTAGAAACAATAAAGTCATGAAATTTACTTGTATATTAATAGATATGGAAATTATTATGCTAAGTGAAATATTCTGATAGAAAGATATAGACATAGACAATACTCACTTATTTTTGGGATATAAGAAAAATAAGGTAATATGGTAATAATATTCAGAGAAAATAGAGATGAGTATCAGAAGATTCAGTTCATGGTAGGAATCTTGCCACAAAGAGTGGTTCATGCCACTAGCATAGTCAACAGTCTACTCTGACAATGAAAGTTGAAACGGATCACTCAGGAAAAGAACTGGGTGCTGAAAAGGGATAAAGTTATATGCATGGAAAAGCCTTCATTAACAATAATGCAAACCAAAAAAAACATAAAGAGAGACATAAGTGAGAGGAGAGAGAGAGAGAGAGAGAGAGAGAGAGAGAGAGAGAGAGAGAGAGAGAGAGAGAGAGAGAGAGAGAGAGAGAGAAATACCTGCCACAGAAATAGGAGGGGCAGGTGAGTGGGAAACTGAGGACATTGCTGGCAGGAAAAGTGCACTGGTGAATGGTGAATGGTGATGTACATTCTGTTTTGGGGGAATATTTTGGTTTTTGGGTCACACTTGGCAGTGCTCAGGGGTTACTCCTGGCTCTATGCTCAGAAATCGCTCCTGGAAGGCTCGGGGGATCATATGGGAAGCCGAAATTTGAACCACTGTCCTTCTGCAAGACATCCATGCTATCTCTCCAGCCCCTGGTGGTGTAAATTCTATAGATAAAACTAAACCATGAAAAATTTTGCAACTATGGTACTTAAATAAAGTAAAAATATATATTATATTAAAATAAATAAAATACTTCAAATATACTCACTTTGATCAAGAAAAATATTTTTATTAAATGAATGAGTTAAGCAAAAAAATATTTTAAAGTGACTTTTTTCTAATGTTGTTCCACCTCAAAACAAAAGAAATTTTAATACACCATTAATTCAATAAAATTTAAAATAGTTCTTGAATTTAATGTTTTTAGATTTTATAGAAATGGGTTTTTACTATAGGCTTGTTGATACTGGGAAATTATTCAAAATCTTAAATTCCCACATGATGCCATCTATGTGTGGATTAATTTTAGTACGTAATTAAAATTATACCTACACATTAAATTAATTATGATCTCAAAGAGAAATTTTTTTGTTTGTTTGTTTTTTGGGTCACACCCTGCAGCGCTCAGGAGTTACTCCTGGTTACACTCTCAGAAATCGCTCCTGGCAGGCTCAAGGGACCATATTGGGTGCTTGGATTCGCACCAATGACCTTCTGTCTGAAAGGCAAAGGCCTTACCTCCTTGCTATCTCTCCAGCCCCTCAAAAAGGAATTTTAATAAAAAGAATTTTAAATCGACTATTGGTATGACAGGCATGATAAACTTATATGTAAATAAGACTACATTATAAAGGCTACATGTTACTTTGTGTTTTTAAAATTTACTTTATTTAAAGAGCATAGTTGACATAGTTGATCATAATAAATTTGTTTTCAGGTAAGTGGGATAAAATATTATAAATATATTATATAATTTCATTATATAAATATAATGAAATATGGCAAAAAGCAGATTTGTGAAAATAACTTTATCACCAATGAGGTCATTAAATCATTTTCAGAAGATTTAGTAGGTTCTTATTTCTAGTTTACCATTCTGATAATTCATTTGTTTCTGAACATTAGGTGGTTTCAGAAACACATTAATATCTATATTGGTGTGTTCCTACGGGGGTTAACCATATTAAACAGAAATGGGTTTGCTTCAGTGCAAGAATCCTAAAATTCCAAGTACTATTGCCAATACTTTTGTGCATCATCTTTTCAGCAGCCAGGTCTTCTGGAAGTACCATAAAGTGGGGGATGTGTGCCCACACAAACTACAGAAAAAGTTGCAGTGATATCAGCTCAACTAGTGGCATACCTGAAGTTTTGGTCAGATTGATGTCTCTATAGCATAAATATAGAGTCATAACTAAAGAGTCATAAATGAGTGGTGAATCAGGCTCTTGTCAAAGTGGCAATTGTGGGTGTTGAATGCAGCAGGCATGGTTTTGAAAGTGTAGGCACTTGGATCACCCTCTCCTTTCCATTTTGCCAAATTTTAGCTGTGTGCCTGTTGTACACATAATTATTCATGGGTTCATTTATATCTCTTTCAAGAACAGAGTGAATATGTAAGGTGCAGACATTAAGATTGAGTTTGTCACTATAACTACTTTAATATTTTTGTTTTAAGTAAGAAGTTCACATAAAAATAAATATTTCGCCAAAAATAAATTATGCTAAATAAAATTTCAGCAAATTGGTCATAGAGATATTAAGTGGATTAAACACTTGCCTTGTATGTGGTCAACCAGACTTGATTCCTGCTCTACATGGACCCTGACCTCCCCCACCCCTGAATCACTCCAGATATGATTCCTGAGCATAGAACCAGGAAAAAGACCTAAGTATGATTGGTTTATGTCCCCAAACTTATAATAATAATTCATCCATGTTGTAGGATATTTGGGGGGCACACTCATTGACACTCATGGGTTATTCCTGGCTATGTGCTCAGAAATCACTCCTGGCATGGGGGACCATATGGGACTCTGGGGGATTGAACCTCAGTCTGTCCTAGGCTATAGCACACGAGGCAGACACCCTATGGCTTGCGCCACTGCTCAGGCCCCAATGTTGTGAATATTGACATAATCTGTAATAATATTAATTTAGAGTTTTCCATGAAAATACAGCATTTTAGAAATTTTATGTTCATAGATTGGAAAATATACAATACAGTTAATTTATCTCTACTATTGTAATAATATCTATAGATTATTGTAGTCCCTATTAAAACTCTCAGTGATATTTTCACCTAAGTGCTGCTGGCTGCTTTAGTCTGACAGCACCAGAGGATTTTGATGAATTCACTTCAGGGGAGTGGGATGCACAAACTGGTGTATGGTGAAATATGCAATGAGACCACACAATGACTGTTTGGGGAAACACATTCTGACAAGAGTGTTTATGTTAATGCATTGACACATAAGTCAAAAGTACATACTAAAATTAAAATGAAATTTTATGGAACCCATTGTAATCAAAACAATACTGAATAAAAGCTAAATTGAAGGATGTACAACTCTTGAACATGGCACATAAAGAATTTACATAGGATTGGATAGAACAGAGTAGAGTAAGTTTATTCAAACAGGTTAAATAAATCTTTGCATATAGAGCCAATGATTTTTAACAAGATTACTGCTACCACTCAATACAAAAAATATTCTTTTTAGCAAATGTAATTAAAAAGCTGAATACTTTATAAAAAAAGTTGACTATTCATCTTATACTGTATATAAAGTTTGATTGAAATGCACTGAAGACCTAAATGTTAAACCTCAAAAGTATAAGTATTATTTTAAAATCTCCTAAAAGGAAATATTGAAGAAAATTTTAATGATATTGAACCTATTTTATTTTATTTTGTGGGGCCACACCTGATAACGCCCAGGGGTTACTCCTTGCTATGCGTTCAGAAATTGCTCCCAGTTTTAGGGATCATATGGTACACCGGGGATAGAACTGCGGTTCATCCTAGGTTAGCACATGCAAGTCAAACACCGTACCACATGCACCACAGCTCTGGCCCCATGGAAATTATTTTTTGACTTTGATGCTAATGTCACAGACAAAAGTAAAATAATAAATGGAATGATATCAAACTTAAAAATCTTTTTGGCATCAAAAGACAAAAAACAGTGAATGGAAAAGAAAAAGTACATAAATCATATATATGATAAGGGTAAATATTTAACAGCAAAAATACTAAGTACACTATTATAAAACATGCATAAGGGGCCAGGGAGATAACTCAGGGTTAGGGTAACATGCTTTGCATGTGCAAAGACCTGAAATTGATGTTCCATATCAGATAACATTCAAAGCACTGATGGATGAAGCCCTGTAGCCTATAGGCAATGTTCTTGGCCCAAGAGGCTTAACATCTCAAGTTCAAGTATTGAATCTGGCCTGGTGTAAGTGTATCACTGGGAATGCCTTGGGAATCCCTGAACACTTCAAGGGAGGGTTTAGCCCAAATTTAAAAAAAGAAAGAAAAATAAACATTTATTTCTTTATAGAGGCTATAAAATGCAAAGATAAAAAGATATAAAATGATATATAGATACAAAGATGATATAAAAATGTTATTAATAAATAATCTATTAAAAGATATAAGCAATACATTTATAAATAACATATTAAAATTTACTATAGAAGGTTAATTTACATATAATTAATATACAAATTAGCTCATAAATAACACATTAAAATATATCATTTAAATAATGCTTAATGATCATTCATGTGTGTTTAATGCCAGTTTCCCTCCACTTGAACTCTGCAGCAACCTATTAATTTTATGTATATTTTTATTTCTTGAGGAAATTTCAGCCATAGTATGTGGACCTCCTACTTAAAGGTATTAAATAGATTGTCATTCCCTAGAAAAGAATTTATTTCCCATAGTTTGGTTTACAGAATCTTGTATAAAGTGGATGCTTAAATATTTTTAATCTCCAAACCTTGTCATTTTTTCCTAAATTGAATGTGATCTATGCATATAGGCCTCTATTTGCCTCACAAAGCAAGGCAAGAACTTCCTTGTTCCAGTATTTTGCTCAAAGAGCACTCTTCCTCTTTCATCTCTTCACTGATCTCTCTAGACAACTCTTCTCATTGCCTTCAATGAGAAGTGTCTTCACTCAGAATTATCTCTCTCAGTGATTCTTTTATAACCTTACTTAAAACACATTCCTTTCTCGGGGACTATTTTTTTCTTCTTAAACTTATCTCCAAGTACACTGTGAATTCCATAAAATCAGAAAGTATGTATATCTTTTTGACTATTGTATTCCCAGTTCAGTGCAAAATGCCTTATTGACAAACATAACTGTGTTTTGAAAATGTAATGAATAGCAGGAGCTAAATAAAATATCAGAATTTATAAAAAATATATCACACTTTAGAAATATAGTTACAAACTATCAAATTGTGATTTTTGATTTTATCATCCATATCACACAGTATCAAGTATCTAGAAAATGTAATTGACAAAAATAGTTTCGGTGAGAAAGGATAGATTGGAATCCTTATGAATTTTTGTTCAAAATGTAAAATGGAAAGAGAATGGTGACAATTGAAATAGGTTAACCTTTCATTGAAGATTCCCACTATCCCATATGTGTATCTACCTCCTCCACAAAAAAAATTCAGAACAGACTCATGTAAAAATAGTTGCATATTCAAATACAGTGCAGCATTATTCACTGTAATGAAGATGTGGGAGCAGTTTGTTCATCACCAGATAAACAGATAAAGAAAAATGGGGTTTATACACATGCATTATTATGTTGCCTTTAAAAAAGAAGGAATTTTGTCAAATGGTGAACCTCATGAACAGTTAAACTAAATGGCATAAATCTTTCACAGAAAGGTAATATTTTTTAATTTCTTTCAATATGAAGTATAGAAAGTAGTCAAAATTACAGAAAAAGGAAGCAGGAAAGTGATTGCCAAAGCCTCAGATGATGAGGGAGGATTAGTGTTAAATGTGATGGAATTTCAGTCAAACAAGACGAGAAGACTCAGTAGTTCTGTCGCACAAGTCCACAGATGTACTTAACACTCCTGACCATACAATTTAAAGTGATTCAGATGTTAAATATGATTTTTTTCTACCACAAGAAAAAGTGAATGAGACTGTTTCCTTTTCTTTAGTTTCAAAAGTTCAAACACACATCTTTGTTCAGTGAGTTACTTTATCAGCGAAGTCTTTGGTTTTACTGAAAACATTGGTGATGACAAAAATGATAGCACTTAATACCACTGAAATTTCACACTTCTGGTCATCTGCCATTCCAAAAAGTAAATCTTGAAGAAAAATTAACATGTGGCATATGAAAGAAAGGCAAAAAAATATTGGGACTTTGCCCAGATCTTCAAAGACTAGCCCTATCGATTCCATTTTGAAAGCAGTTTTCTTATATGGGCAGGTCCTTCACATTTCAGGCCAAGTTATTTCTTTGTATAAACAATCTCTTGGTCTCCAAGTCATCCCATGTTCCTCGCTATAATCATTCAACCTGAAGCAACCTGCAAAGCTGATTGATTGCCCCACAGATCACACTTCTTTCAGATTGGGCTTTCACTTCTCAGCTTCTTCATTCTAGGACTTAGAAGGTAAAGTAAACTATAGAATGTAAATTCCCATAAACTATAGTAATGTATTGCATCAGCAACCTTTAGGAAAGAAACCAAAAGGATCCTGGGCAATTTTGAAATAAAGCAGTGGCTGAACCAGCAGCCCCTGGAACTGTTTAGAAATGCTATTCTCCAGCTTCCTCTGTACTGGCTAAATCAGTAAACGCTAAGGATGTGACACTCTGTGAAGTGTATTTTCTCCATCTGTCCAATGTCAGCTGAAATTTGGGTGCCCTACTGTACATCAGTTATCTCTATGTGGCCAAGACCAACAGAAACCCTACTACCAAAACTCCAGATCCAAGTGGAAAAAGAGATACAGCAGGTGGCACTGTTGTACTATTTCTGCCTTTTCTAGCACTCTGTTCTTATTGAATTGATATTATAGATTATTGAATTCATAACCTTAAAAATATCCAGCATGGTTCATTGGTGAAAAATAAATGTTTATTCCATGAAAGGACAAAACTTTGGTTTACTGAAAATACTGTATCAAAGTCTGAAATTGATATTACAGTATCTTTTTTCCTACTGTGAACCTCTGGGAGTTTACTTGGAGGGAAAGTAAAGTAGCTTGTTTCAAAGATAATAAAATATTTGTTTTATAACTTCTCAAGTCAATTGACTTAGAGTTAAGATACTTTAATTTCCTCTCCATACTCTTTCCCCTGTATTACTAAATTCTATTCTATGTGTGTATATCTTTAACTAAATCCAGTTTGTATTTGTCCCTGATGTAAATACTGACTTTAAGAAAAATTACTTTTTTGATGTTTCGTTTGATTGGGACCACACCTGTGGTTCTCAGGGCTTACTTTTACTCCTGGTTTTGTGTCTAGGGATCACTCTTAGTGATGGTCAGAGGACCACATACAATACTGGTGAGTGTCTCCAGGTCAGCTTTTGAAAGGCATGCAAACACTTTACCTGCTATACTTACTTTCCAGACCTTAAAAAGTAAATTTTAATTATTTATTTTTTTTATATTTGTAGGCAACACTGGCTCTTTTCAGACCTTACTACTGGCTCTGCTCCCAGGATTCTTTGCTATAGAAACCACACTTTTAGTAGTAACAAACAGATGGGCTTGGAAAACATATCACTGCCTTAAAGAGTCTGGATAAAGACTACAGCAAAGAGCTAGAGAGATAGTACAGTGGGTATAGTACTCACATTGCACACATCTGGGTTCCATCTCCAGTACCACATAGGATCCCCACATTCTTCCAGGAGTGATCCCTGAGTGCAGAGCCAGGAGTAAGCTCAGAGCACTGTCTGTGGTGGTCTACCTACCCACCCACTCAACAAGCAAACAAACCAAGAACAACAACAAAACATATTCCACCACAAGACTTTCAGATCATCAGTCATTGCACAGACACACCATCATCTGCCCGAAGCCTGAAGAACTGCCCTCCCAGTGATTCTTCCAGATCACAGAAACTCTGACCACTGCACAGGGCTTCCAAAGGAGGAGCTCTAAAACTGGTCTGGTTCAGTGCTTAGCATGTCTTTCCCCTCACACTCTGGAAGCACAAAGGGCCTTTTTTCTTAAAATTAGTCTAGCCTGAAGGGTTCTCTTGATTAATGGCCCCTTGAATGATAGCTCCAATAGGATGCTGTGCCTTTTCTGAAGACAAATGACTGCCAGAAGGAGCAGATAGTCAGGGATAACACTGCCTATTACTGAGGCTTTGTTTTCAGATGCCGTTTTATCTCTCACATCCATTTGTTCCTTTCAGCAATCAAAAGGGATGGTGGCAAGATTTCATGTAGAGAAGAAATGTTTGGATTTCTCTACTGGCAGCAGCATGTTAAATATATTTTCCTGGAACCATACTCCATTTAATGTTGAGCTGCTGAGAGAGATAAAGGCATCAGTGCCTCTTTAGAGCATGATCCTATCTTGTCCTGAGATCACATTTCATGATTCCTCATCCAAGAGTACATTGGGTCTGAGACATGGCCAAATAATGTGATTCTGGGACACAGATTGGGATTACTGAAGATAAAGTGGCCTGGCTATGAGGCATACTGTAAGAACACATGTGCTTATTAGATTGCATCTCATGTCTACTCCAGGCTCCCTGCTGCCAAGACTGAACTACTAAGCACAAACCTCTCCTCAACTCCCATGTGAGTCACAAGTTTGCTTTCACTCCCAAAGCAAAACATAACAGTGAGTGAGGCCCAGTTCCGCACAAGATCTACAAGCTGTCAGTTCATTTGGGGACAGAGGCGACATCCAGTTGATGCAGCACCCCAATAATGCCAAGTGACGCCTCTCACATTCTCACAGGTGCAAGCTATTTCTTCCTAAATGAATCACCCGTTCTGACTTCTCTGTGCCACTCACTGTTGCTTACATCATAGATCTACAGAGGCTGCAAAGCCTCACACTTTGTTCCCAACATCAGCAAGAGCTTTCAGTGTAAGCACATTCCTACTTATATGGTAAGAACTCAATTTTGATCCCCTGACAAATCAGGGCTTTATTTTTGAAAGGAACATGAAAGTCCAGTTATATCATCCATCCAAGTATTTTTTTAAATATTCAAAAATATGCCCAAGGCAAGTACATTCAAATTAAGTTACATGTATGTAATCACAGTCTTAGAATTATTTTTACATTCATGACTAGGTTGTATTTGGAAAAACTCACAGGCAGAAATGATTCCTCTATCATTTTATCCTTCCATATGCAATCTCCCTTACACAAAGTGTGTGTATGAGCAATAGTCTAGCATTAAGAAGTACAGAGTGCAGGCCATATTTATAGAAAAAAATATGAAATATTGCTAAATATTTATTTTTAGTAAATCTAAATTACAAAATTTGGGGCCTCAGAAATCTGCATTTAATAAGATACTTGGAAAAGATTTTGGATGCGAAATTTTGACAGCAGTGATCTCATTAATTAAACTGTTATGCAAAAATGCCCTAAAGAACATGGCTGTCTTTATGTGTGCACACACATGCTTCACTCATATAAATTTTATCAAGAAAGGTAATCACATCTTTTACTACCTTTATATTTTCAGCACTGACAAGCAGAACAGTATAGTAAGCTACAAAGTCTTTAACATGATTTAACAAAAAACACACAGACAGTAAGTACAAAAAGGTAAAAACTATTTGATTTTATGGTACCACACTGTAGAAACTTTGTACTGATGTACAGCTGGAGTTCTGAATAAGATCTCTGATTGATGAAGTTCACTGAAGCCCTCAAGGATAAGCCAAGGTTGATGAGAACGCTTAACTGATTCCTGGCAAAGAGGCTAGTACTTCGAAACTGACAGGAAACTGGGCTGGTCCCAAAAGGTCCAATGCAAGAAAAGACCCAGGCATATTAGGTATTTCGTAAAGGTGACTTGAAAATGAGAAGCATGATTCCATAGCTTCTCCCTTTTCGCTGATTCATAGCTCCTCCACATCGTTATCCAGTTATTTGGCTTTTAAAATCCAACTATTTGCTCTAATCATCACAGCCTTATTTCTCATTTTGGAGAGAAGCGAAGTGAATTTTATTAGGCATTAGTTACTTTCATTTAGGCAAGTTTAAGTTTTAGTCTAAGTAGAAAATTTAAGATGCTGAAGTTTTAGAAAAATCAGTGTGCCCAAGCTTCTAGAAAGAGGTTCCTGAGTGTATTTACCCACTTTTTTCAACTCAAATAAGTTAGTTGGGAAAAAATTCACATTATGACGGCATGCTGTTCCACCACTGCCCCCCTCTATTCAGGATGTAAGCTCTGTGAAGACAGGAACTAAAAATATACTTAATGGTCTTCAGAACCATGAAATGGTTTAGAGTTTAAGCAGCTTGTAAGCAGTTAATAAAACCTAAATACTGGAATGAAAGACAGCCTGAGTCCTGAAGGAATCAAGGCTGTGAGGAAAACTAGTAAAGCCAAGAGGGGGGTGTTGGATGCTAAGTATACTTAAGAAAGTGTAGTGGTAAGTTCTTACTCCAAGAGAGATTAGATTCAAATACTTACTCCCAAGGACTGGCCTGAAAGGCTATTTTGGGGAATGGGGGTTGGGAGAAGAAAGAAGAAGCTAAAGAAACTCTCTAAATCTAGCCTATGGATTTGAGGCCAAGTCACTGGCACACATTCATCCAGCAATTCAGCTCCTCTCAGGCGCCTGCTGCCATCCACTGACCCTTCCCCAGCTTTCCCATTGGGAAACAGGTGTCTCCTGCCAATTAGGATTTAAAAATCAACAGGGGCTTCTTGAGAGAATGATGACAAGTCTAATTGTAAGAAGCAGCTGTAGAGCCCTGGGCAACCCTCAGATAGCATTTATTAATCCCTGTTTGCTGGGTGCCTGGCACTGAGGTGGGGTCAGCTCCCCTGTCACAGGGTTGAAGCTGTAAAATGTAGGGTGAGTATTTAGTGACCTGAGCTCAGCAAGAGGGATTAGAGTACCCTGCACTGAGCAGGCACAGTGGACAAGCAAAAAAGTCAAGTGAGTACAAAGATGCTGTCAGCATGCACCATTGCTTTGGGGCCTGGCCACTGAGTGTTCTAGAATGCACCAGCATCATTACACTGTGCACAGGGAGGTATTTCATCTTTGCCATGTTCACCACCTCTTCCCAGCATCCCATACCCCAGTCTAGCCTAAACCTGGGGATTATTAATAGTGAGGACTCAAAATAGTTGATTTTGATTTTATAAACACACTTACGTTAACATGACAGGAGCCTTCCTTTGAAAAGACATAAATAGTAAAAAGTGATACTGCAAATACACTAAGGCATATATTTATCTATCAGAGCAAACACCACACACACACACACACACACACACACACACACACACACACACACACACACACACACACACACACCCTCCTAATCTGGGCATGTGCAAGGCCTATAAAGACAGACATTTAAAATAATAAAATGAGTTGAAGAAGTGTCTTTGAAGTAGATTGCCTGTCTTGCACCAAGCACCCTAGTTTTGATTGCTAGCACTTAGATAAGTAAATAAATCAATGAAAATCATCAATGAAAGTGGGGGCTAAACCTGCCCATTGGCAGAGCTTTCATTTAGTCCCACGGTCATTTGTAGAGATCTGTATTTTCTAAGCCTGATTAGGTAAATCTTGACTTCTACACACAATGATCATCCATCACCTGCCAGGAGACCCCTCTCTGTGCTCCACTCTACACTGCATACTAGATTGCCTTTGAGTGCACTTCTGGGAACTTGGCTTATTCACTATCTGCCGAACATTTATTTCTTTTGAAAAATATCTTTATTTAATCACCAAACATTTATTTTTTTTATTGGTAAGGTACGGGCTGTCGCCAGTTGTGTTGACAGACTAGGATCACATCTAGAGTGCTTGGGGTGGGAGAGTCATCTGCTTTCAGGGATTTCAATGAACCCACACTAACACCCGTGTCATAATTCTGATGGTAAAGACTACACTATGTAAGAGTACATGTGTGCATATATATTTTGTTTTTGTATCCATATCCTTATCTTCCAACCTACAACATGTTCAATAAATGTCTTCTAAAACTGGAACTTTCCACCTCAGGAAGGGAGGAATTAAACTGCCAAAGCAGTTCTAACCACCGCCAAGGCAAACACAATACCATCATGTGGTTCTGTTGCCATCTAAGAAGTCATTCCTTTAAAATGCCTGCAAAGTCAGGAAAATCGAAGAAACATTCCTCTGGAGACATACGCAAACACATGCAAACGTTCATTCTGGAATGCCTTGGCTTTTTCACATAAGAATAGCTCAGTGAGAGACTATCAGAGAGAAAGACAAAACCAGAGACAACATTTGCTCATAGAAATTTAAATGCTTAATATAGGTCGTGGTGAGGAGGGAAGTCAAGTGAATTAAAGGAATGAATAGTTTTCAACAGGGAAATTCTGCAAGTCCAGTGAATACATTAAAGTCTAATCCAGAAAGTAGTTTCTGTAACAATCACTTGTTTTAAAACTAACATTTATTGAAACCTTACTCTATGTTTACTTTGTTCTAGACAGTATACCCCCAAGCAGATATGTCATTTAATTTTTATCCTAAGCTACATACATGAGTAAACATCTGACAGTGAGCTTTCCTACAATGAATTTATATTCTACAATCAAATAGATTTCAGGAGGAGTAGGATTTTACCAGCATGAGAAAAAGATAGAAATATTTTCGAAAGACAAAAGCATTTTAGGAAGAGGAATGAGCATGAACAATAAAAGTGTATGATGTTGAAGAGCAAAAGAGGTTCATGTGAAATTATGACTACCAATGACATGAGAGTGGAAAGATAAGATAAATACTGTTGCTTCCACTGGATCCTGGATCTTGTAAATGGTTTTTAAAAGGTTATTGTATTTTATCAGTCAGAATTGAAAGTAAGGATCAGAGACACAATATCTGAATTAAGAAAAATTTTTTAAATCTTTTTTTTTGTTTGTTTGTATTTTTAAGCCACACCAGGTTGTGATCAGGGCTTAATCCTGGATCTACTCAGGGATCACTGTTGGGGTGTTCAGGGGACCATAGAGATGTTGTCAATCAAGCCCACATCATCTGTGTGCAAGGCAAACGCCCTACTTGCTGTACTATCTCTCTGGCACAAATAAGATTTTATTTAAGGGGACCCAAAGTGATAGCACAACTGGTAGGGCTTTTGCCTTACAGTTGGCTTACCCAAATAGGAAAGAAGGAAAGAAGGAAAGAAGAGAGAGAAAGAGAAAGAAAGAAGAAAGAGAAAGAGAAAGAAAGAAAGAGAGAGAGAAAGAAAGAAAGAAAGAGAAAGAAAGAAAAGAAAAAGACAAGAAAGAGAAAGAAAGAAAGAAAGATAGAAAGAAAGAAAGAAGAAAGAAAGAAAGAAGAAAACAAAAGAAAAAGAAAAATTTTATTTAAGAGAAGAGAAAGGAAAGGAAGCTCCTCTATTATAGATGGATCATCTGAAGCAGGACTCCAGAGTAATTCCTCCCAGAAGAAGGCTTCTAGAAATCTTTCTCCTTTCAAATCTTTTAACAGGGGTAGGTGAGCTACTTTCAATGAGTTTAAAGCAGAAGGGGGCAAGGAAACCAGATTAGGCTGTTGAGTCAATTATTTTCTGGTGTCCAGTCAAATAGGTTAATCAGATTATCAGACACATCCTGGCCCCACAGTTATGACATTCCTTCCTTAGAGCCATATGCCTAATCTCATGCTGCCTACATCCTATGTTTCTACCATTTATTATCCCTGGACACACAGAGTTTGCATAGAAGAGTAATGGCATCAGATAACAATAAAATAGTTTTACTTCTCTTGCGTTGCAAATAAGCCCTTGATCCGGCTGACTGATGGAGAGATGGACGATGAGGTCTTTCTCCTCTAGCTCCGAGCACGCATCTATCACCCCATTCAGAAGGTGGTTCTGAGGTGAATGCAGTGGGTATAAAGTTAGCAGGCAGTCAGGCTTCAGAAGATAACAGCTTTATTTCGTGGGCATGGCTGAAGAAAAAAGCCCTGGAATCAGCCCTCAAAAAAAGCTCCCGCCTTTCACAGACCCTTGCTATTATACATCAGAATCAGATATCACCCTAGGGTGGGAGCAGAATCAGGTACCACCCAAGGGTGGGAGCAGAATGCCAGGTCACACCCTAGGGTAGGGCACAATCACCTATCAGGGTAGGATCAGTAACATAATAATCCCATGGAAATGTTTACATACACAACACTCTTGGAAAAATAGAGTTTAATTTTAATTAGGCAAAGGGCCAAAAGAATGGGGGTGAGGGCAGAGATTTGAACACTTTAGAAATTGTTGATAACCTTGAAGAAGGATGAGAAATGAAAGATAATTACTAGGTCCAAAATTTGTAGTTTGGAAACCATTATGACAGTTTGGCTTAAGTGAAGATGGCAAATAGTAGAAAAAGTGCCAGTTTGTGGATGTATATAAAGACTTGATTTTAGATAGATTCCATAAAGAATTTGTAAGTAGTCTCAAACTTATAGAAAAGCAGATTGAATTTTAAAATGAGGTCTGAATTTATAGTAAAGGCTTTCTAAATAAAATATTTAATAATGAGCTGTGTAGAAAAGCAAATTTGTATAAGAAGATCAATTAAAAATAAATCTTAGCATTTCTTTTGTTTGTTTGTTGTTGGTTTACTTTTGGCATGCCTTGTATGTGGCTGACCCAGGATGGACCCGGGCTCTATCCCCGGTGTCCCATATGGTCCCCCAAGCCAGGAGCAATTTCTGAGTGCATAGCCAAGAGTAACCCGTATCACTGGGTGTGGCCCCAAAACAAAAACAAATGAAATTAACAGATGAAATTGGCTTAAAATTAATTTTAGTGTTTGTGAGTTAGTGCTGCAGATGGCTTGCGTCTCTTAGCAAAACCTTAGTGGGGTCAGAAAACCTTCATGAGAAGAAAGCAGGTACACAAGTGGACGAATATGAAATATGAAATAATTGAGACCACACAAAATGCATTGTATGGGGACCCATGTCTATGAGACGAGAGACAAACTTTGCTTTTCAGCTGATGACATTTTAAGCACAACTCTGGTATGCAAGGTATTTCCAGGGGAACAAAGGGCAGAGGATAAAAGGAAGGCTAATTTCTTACATACCAAAGTAGTTCCTGGCCCTAGGTGTCATTACTAATGTAAATTAAGGGATAGCAGGAATCCTGGTTTTCTTCCTAATAACAAATATCCATAACCTGAGGGAAATAATATTCTAGCTAGGGACTAAGACCTACTTCCTATGATCTGGTAATAGAAAGAGATAAAACTTATGAAAGGGGTACAGAATAATACCTAGTAAAATAGCCTAATTCTACACTGGCCAAACCTGTTTGTAAGCAAGTATTCAAAGTGACAGGGAAAGTCCCTGAGGTAAAATCACTCTGCTGTGGCGCTCAAAGGCAGGGAGAGAAGACCATTGTCTTGAAGATGCTATGTTTTGACTTGGTCTTAGGAAGCAAATAGGCTGACAGAAAGAGAGGTATCTGGCTTGGGTTTGACATGCAAATATGCTTAGCCAGCAGAGAACTTCTAGCAGTTTTCTTTGGTACTGAAAGTTCTTTATGACTGCAGGATAACTAAGGCCGAATTTCTGTAGTTAGCAAAGGAGACAAAATCAAATAAGTAAGAGTAAAGAGATAAATAATGTCACAGCCATGTCAGAAATAAGCCAGTAATCCACGCAGGGGTTATGATTGACTTCTCCAATGGGCCTTCTGGCTAAAATATATTTCTTTGGAGGAAATCAGGCACTGCACCAGGAAAGCCAAAAGACACGTCTGGTGCATGCTTCCCTGATAATGGAGACATACCTTTATGGGTAGTGACAAGTTAGCACACATAGAACTCATAGATATTGCCTAGGAAAATAGGAACTTCAGTTTATTGCTCCTAATTCTGTGTTGATTATAAAATCAACATAATAGCACATAATATACTGCATTACTCTACTGAAAAGATCATTTTTTAAATGAATTTAATTTCTGCACTTTTTGTATAACGATAATGACTGGCAACTTCCAATGTTTCCAAATGCTTTGTAGACTTTGTGATCTGATCAACTTAATACACCATTATTTGACTAGCACATTCTTTTGATTTTTCTTACTTTCATGGTATTCTAAATTGTGTCACTCTATAGAAAATATTTCAAATACAGTGTTAAAGTAAGACAGGTGACATTCAAAATAATTCCTCATAAAACTTGTGCTATGTTTCCTTTGTAAATTATTAATTGTGTCTGTCAAACTGTTTAAATAATTTAAATTCTAAGACAATTTTTGGTAAGGCACCATTTGGTTTTCTTACAGCTGATGTCTGGGGTTATATGTGTCTTGGCTGTGCTGCTGGTTCTTCCAGTCTGACAGAATGCTTGCTGAGTGGATATCTAAACAGATGTCCAAACACATATGCCTTCTCTCTACTAGATCAACAAAAAGATTGCATTTTTTGGAATTCACTACACTGTTTATATTGTGATGTAAGAATTGGAAGCTGTTTTAGTTTTTCTTTTAACACAGCTGAAAAGGAGTTTACTTCAAAAGTTACTTAATTGAGAATAACATTCAATTCCAGTACCATGCAATGCAATGTAGTTCTAGTTATAGGACTTATCCTGATCCTTATATTTGTGTTTACTTTTAAGTGTGCTTCTCTCCAGTCTCCAAATATCCCTAGGGAATTTGATCTGATTCCTTTTAATTCATTGCCCTATCTAGGTTCATTTCAATTCATAATTGTACTCAATTAAATTTTATTGGGTAAATGAATTAATAAAATTTTAATGCCAGATATTTCTTAAGTGCAAACAGAAATCAAATATTAATTTTATTGTGCTCAATTACAATAAATTACACTTAGATTCCCAAATATTTGAACCAATTATTTTCCATTCTCAAATAAAAACCAAAACAATTATGAAAACTAAAACAATTTCCAATATAATAATTTAAATTTATAAAATTAAATAAAAAGCAGAATGGAAAGGCATAAGTGAAGTAACTCAGACAGTGAGAGAAAAATTCTGTATGATCTCACTTATATGAAATCTTCAACAGAAATAAAAGAAAAAGGAGAAAAAAAAGAAAAACCAGATTCAAACTTGCCAGAGCCAAAAGATGAAGTGTGAGCAAAAATGAAAGAGGCAGTTATTTAGCTATGCCATTCCAAAACAATAATATTGTAAAATAATGATAAACCAATAAAATGATGGGAGATAGTCAAAAATATACAAGCTTGCAGCTCTAAATTGTACAGCTTAAATTATAGTTTTTGAGAAATATTAAAAGTTCTCATAACAAGTGATAAAATGTGTAAATGAGTGTTATGATGCATATTATTAATTAGATTTCATCTATGAAAATTATTTTGTTGTATTGGTACCTGAAGGGTGAAATGCCAGGTTATCTAGTTAATTAAGTCTGTCACTTAAGTCACACTCATCAAGAAAGGCATCCAGGCAGATTCTCTTACATCTACCACTTAAGAGTCTTGCTATAAGAAGCAACAATCCTCCGCCATCTCCACCACAAGCAGCAACTACGTGTGAATGTATTTCCACCCACATTGGCCAGGTTGGCAGGTTGGTGACCAGTTTGGCAATGCCTTTTGGGAGTCTATTGCCTGGAACACAACATCGAGCCTGAAGGCCAGATGCTCAGTGACAAGAACATCAGGGCAGGAGATGACTACTTTAACACCTTCTTCAGTGGAATGGACACTAGCAAACAAGTGCCCAGGGCTGTGCTCATTGATTTGGACCCCATCATCATTGATAAAGTTCACACTGGCACCTCCCATCAGCTCTTCCACCCTGAGGAGCTCATCACAGGCAAGCAAGATGCTGCCAATAACTATGCCCACGTGTACTACACTATTGTCAAGGAGATCATTGACCTCATCTTAGACCAAATTTGAAAATTGGCTGATCAGTACACAGACCTTCAGGAATCATTGATGTTTTATAGCTTTGGTGGGGAAATTGGTTCCAGGTTCAGCTTCCTGCTAATGGAACATCTGTCAGTTACAAGAAGTCTAAGCTTGAGTTCTCCAAATATCCAGCTCCCCAGGATTCTACCGCCTTGGTTAAGCCCTACAATTCTATTA
Source organism: Suncus etruscus (assembly GCF_024139225.1). Lineage (NCBI taxonomy): Eukaryota > Metazoa > Chordata > Mammalia > Eulipotyphla > Soricidae > Suncus > Suncus etruscus. The sequence goes on along the minus strand of NC_064862.1, from coordinate 1,231,392 downwards.
TCACCAATCACATCACTCTGATTGTGCCTTCATGGTGGACAATGAGGCCATATAGACATATGTTGTAGAAATCTTGATATTGAGCCCCTGAACACACTAACCTGAAAAGATTGGTAGGTCAAATTGTGTCCTCCATCACTGCTTCCCTCCAGTTTGATGGGGTCATGTATATTGATCTGAAATAATTCCAAACCAAACTGGTGCTCTAAACCTAAATTCATTTATTTCTGGCCACATATGTCTCTGTCATATCTGCTTAGAAAGTATATCATGAACAGTATTCTGTTGCAGTGACCACCAATACATGAATTGAGACAGTCCAAAAGATAGTAAAGTGTGACCCTCACCATGGTGTATGCATAGCTTGTTGCCTATTACATCATGGTGATGTGGTTCCCAGAGATGGCAACACTACCATCACCACCATCAAGACCAGGGATACCATCCAGTTTGTTAATTGGTGTCCCAACGGCTTCAAACTTTTTTATTAATTACTAGCATCCCACTGTGGTTCCATGTAGGGACCTGGCCAAAATATAATGAGCTGTGTTCATGCTGAGCAACATTACAGCCATTGCTGAGTCCTGGGCTCAATGGACAACAATTTTGATCTGATATATGCCAAGTTGCCTTTGTTCACTAGTTTTTGAGTGACAGCATGGAGAATGGAGAGTTCTCTGAGGCCTGTGAGGACATGGCTGCCCTTGAGAAGGATTATGAAGAGGGTGTAGTGGATTCTGTTGAAGGAGAGATGGAGGAAAAAGAAGAGAAATATCAACATTAAAATGTGACAAAGGTGCTGCTTTTTTTGTTTTAAACATTAAAAATTGTGGTCTGGTCACTTTATTAGTCTGTAGCAGTGTATACTCAAGTAATTACTGACCTACTTTAAGACATGATGGTCTGCTATAAATCCAAGATGTGGTGTTTCTGTGAGTGGTTCAAATAAAGTATTCCTTGTCTTAAAAAAGATGTCCAATAAGAATAGGCAATGGTAAGGCTAATGGTTGGAGGTGACAAACTTTTTGCATACATCACTGTTCTGATTGGCCTATGTTATGGACAGATGACAGGTTCAGACAAGGGCTCAAAGGCCAAGAGAGTGACAGGCACTGAGAATAGGAGTCTTACAAATGAGCACCATGGCCATGGCTGGATACTAACAAAGCTAGGACAGAACAATAGAGAACTTCTGTTTTACAGTTTGATAGAAGTCCAGTGTGGTCGTAGAGCGCAGGAGTCCCACCCACAAATAAATGGCTGAAGCTGGTGACTTAGGGAAAAACAAGGTCAATGGGGAGCTTCAGGGGAATTATTGTCTGAGAAAAGCCCAGGGACATGATTTCAGACAAGGAAAGTGTAGATTAGATAGATAATAGTGTAGATGAAATGACGCCTTTGAACACTGGAGGCGAGCAAATATGAAGGACAGAACTTAGAAAGTTTCGAATATGACCAGATAGCATAGGATAGGATGAGTGATGCCTGGGGATAGAATCAGACCTTTCTACTTAAACTTTGCTATAAACTCTATTTTTTAACCTTATGAGTTTTGTTAAAAATGTTTTATATAATTTTCAAGAATGAACTAGAACAGAAAAATTCACTCTTAAAGTAACAATTATACGAATATGGACAAATATTAAATTACTATTGTAAACCTGAATCTAATACAATATTACAATATTACATGTCAATTCTAAAACAATTTTAGAAAAAAACTGGGCCAGTGATGGAATTCTACTTGGACTCAGCAGAGCTGGGTGCCTCTAAATATATTGTATGTGCTCAAAGAGTCATGCCAAGAATCACACTTGGACCTCATGCATGCAAAGCATGAGCCATATCCTTACTCAAATGTTAACCAACTTAGGGTAAAAGAATGCGACCTTGTTTAAGTGCAGGCAAGTTCATCAAAATAACAAACTTGATACTAGTCCTAGTTTCTAAGATTTCCTTAACAATTAATGTTTTCAGTTTCAGTACATCTGAATCACTAAAATGGAATTCAGAGATAAAAAAATTCTTGTGATCAATTCTTTTCCAGTATTAAATCACTAAAAGTTTTCCCAATGATAGTGGAAACTTCATCCAATATTCTTCCTTTGTGGCCATGTCCTACTATGGACACACTTTTCTATTGTCTTTGGTATTATTATGGTAAATTTTTTAATATCCTGAAAGTGAATGTAATCATTCTATTCCTGTTCCTTTGACTCATTTCACTTTGCATGAACATCTATGTCCATCATGAATGACTTAATTATCAGACTTTAATTTTCCTAATGTTTTCATCTTATTTCATTTTGTACATGTTCCATAATTTTTTTATCTACTTATTTGTTCTTGGGCACTTGGGTTGTTTACAGATTCTGGCTATTGTGAATAGCTATTTCACTTTTTGGTATCAATCAAGAGTACAAAAATATTCATTTGAAAATATATACAAAACTCTCATGTTCATAGTAGCAATATTCTTCATGGCCAAGATCTAGAAAAAATAACTGTCCAAAACCAGATGATTGGACAACAATGTTGTGATACACACACACCTCAACTACAAGAAAAAGATAAAATCCTGAAGTTAACAACTTTGATGGAGCTGGAAGGCACAATACAAAGGAGAAGACAAATACAAAGTGATCTCTTTCTATGTAAGGTATAAAAATACATAGTAGGAAGATAAATAGGTAAATGATAATAGGCCCCGAGCATCTGTCTAGAAAGCTGAGTCGCAAAGTAGGGGGTTGTGGGGTGAGAGGGAATCTACAGATAGTGGTGGAGGTAGGCTGACGCTCTGCTCCTGTGTCTGGTATTTCTAAAACAGTGCCAGGATTTTAAATTAGTGCATAAATAAAAAAAGGGAGAGCATAAATTAAATTCTAAAAAATAGTGTATAAATTAAAAGAGGAACCTGTTCATCTGAAATTCCAATTTAGATAATATTTTACCGAATTTTTATATTTTAATCTGACAAATCTTCCAAGAGGAATTCTGGAAAAGCAGCTAAATATCATTTTCTTTTCTACCCAGGCAGTGCCTTTTTGCTTAACACACTTCGTTTAAAACACAAGAAATAACCGAACTCTGATTTCCTCTTTTCCAGAGTCTTAGATTTTCTTTTTTTTTTCAACTCCCATGTCTGTTGCTTTAAAATTTCATGTAAGGTAAGAATTTTCTGATGCTGTCTACTTACATTATTCATTACCATAGAAAAGTCTAGTAGGCACTGATGAGTCTTGGTTTTCAGAAATCCAAAGTAGATGTGCTGCTTTATATAACCCCAGTGTTAGCCCAGGTTCTTAAAGGCTTAGGGAGTGAATAAATGGCCTTTCCAGGAATCCCAGCCATTACAGTAATGCAGGAGCACTATCTTACTTATCAGTAATAGAAGTGACACCTAAGAAAAGTTACTGAGATACTATTTCATTTGACTGGCACAATATGTGTATGAGGTAAATGAAGAACTAGAAATTTTTCAGTCAGTTAAGCCATAAGATGACTTACTCCTGATTGACAGCTTGATTTTAATTTGTGAGAGAATCAGAACCATTCACCTAAATTGCTCCCAGATTTCTAATTTTTTAGTGTGGGACACTAAATGTTGATGCTTTAAGTTGTTAAGATTTGGTGTTATTTGTTACAGTCACTGATACTGAAACACAGGGTTGATAAATCTATATAAGCTTATTTGATTTAGTTAGGTTTGAGAAATTTTAGTTTAAAATTAGAAGTCGTAGGTTATATAATGAATAATGGACAAAAATATTATCTTAGGATAGATTGCTAGTGTTCAAGATTTGGTTCCAATGTATGAAATATGAATGAAAGATATATGAAATATGAAGGACAATATATTTTTCCTCAACTCCAACAATATATTTCTTATCCACAATTTATCAAATGGAGAACACACATTCACTGGACTCTTCATCATATTGGTGAATGATTCTGAGTTATTATTGTAATAGCATCCCTCAAGAAGTTTTCACAGTACTTCTTGGGCCATGTTTAATGAGGAATAGAGTGAAAAACACCAGTCAGGTAATATGTTAATAACAGCACATAAATTTTATTTCTGTTTAACATGAAAACACCTAAATTTTCAACACTGTAAACATGTCAAACTATTAGACAGTGCAAAGATGCTGAATTTAGATATTCCTTATGTAGAAAAGAAAATTCCAAACAGCTTTTATGAAGTCAAAATCATCTTGATACCAAAACCATACAGAAATGATGTCAAAAAAGAAAATTAAAGACCAATATCCCTGATGAACACAGACGCAAAGAACCTCAACAAAATCCTGGCAAATAGTATCCAATGTTTCATCAAGAAGATCATTCACTACGATCAAGTAGGTCTCATCCCAGGAATGCAAGGATAGTTTAACATCCATAAATCTATCAACTTAATAAACAATATCAACAAGAAGAAAAATAACAATCACATGATCATATCAATAAACGCAGGGAAAACATTTGATAAGGTCCAACACCCATTCTTGATAAAAACTCTCAGCAAGATAAGAATGAAAGGAACCTTTCTCAATAAGTCAAGCCATCTACCACAACCAATGGAAAATGTTATCCTCAATGGAGAAAACTAAAAGCTTTCCTCTAAATTATGTTACAAGATTAGGCAAGAAAAAGATATCAATGAAATCCAGAAAGGAAAGGAAGAAGTCAAGCTCTCACTGTTTGCAGATGGCATGATACTCTACTTAGAAAACCCTAAAGACTCTACAAAAAAGCTTCTAGAAACAATAGATTCATATAGCAATGTGGCAGGCTATAATATTAACACACAGGAATCAATGGCCTTTTTATATACCAATAATGATAGGGAAGAAATGGACATTAAGAAAACAACCCCATTCACATTAGTGCCACACAAACTCAAATATCTTGGAGTCAAGTTGACTAAAGATATGAAGGACCTATACTATAAAACCCTGCTCCAAGAAATAAGAGAGGACACATGGAAATGGAAACATACCCTGCCCATGGATTGGAAAAATTAACATAATTAAAATGGCAATACTCCCCAAAGCTTTATACAAATTTAATGTTATCCCTCTAGAGATATCCATTATATTCTTCAAAGAAGTGGATCAAACACTTCTGATATTCATTTGAAACAATAAACACCCTCGAATAGCTAAGGCACTTCTAGGGAAAAAGAATATGGGAGGCATTACTTTCCTCAACTTTAAACTGTATTACACTGCAATTGTTATCAAAACTGCATGATATTATAATAAAGACAGACCCTCAAATAAGTGGAATAAGTGAAATTGTTCCCCAGACATACAATCACTTAATCTTTGATAAAAGAGAATGAAATTCTAAATGAAGCAAGGAAAGCCCCTTCAACCAGTGGTATTGGCACAACTGGTTTGTCGCTTGCAAAAAAGCTAACTTAGACCTCCAGCTAACATCATGTACAAAGGTAAAATCCAAATACTCTCACTCATCTATGGGTTTTAAGAAAAATCAAAGTTATTTTTCCTACAATCCTTAGAGACAATGAGAGGAGGGTTGGAACTTCCAGCTCACTTCATGAAGCTCACCACAAAGAGTGGTGAGTGCAGTTATAGAAATAACTACACTGAGAACTACCATAACCATGTGAATGAATGAGGGAACTGGAAAGCCTGTCTAGAGTACAGGTGGGGGTGGGGTGGAATGGAGGGAGATTTGGGACATTGGTGGTGGGAATGTTGCACTGGTGAAGGGAGGTGTTCTTTACATGACTGAACCCTAATCACAATCACATTTGTAATCAAGACGTTTAAATAAAGATATTAACAATATATATAAATCCAATATAAAAAAGACCTTGATATCAGACCTGATACCATAACGTATATAGAACAATATGTAGGTAAAACACTCCATAACATTGAAACTAAAGCCATCTTCAAGGAGGAAACAGCAATCTCCAAACAAGTGGAAGCAGAGATAAACAGAAGGGATTATAAGAAGATTAAAAGCTTCTGCATCCAAAGAAATAGTGCCCAGGATAAAAGAGCCATCCACGGAGTGGGAGAAACTATTCACCCAATACCCATCAGATAAGGGGCTAACAGAACTTTACAAAAAAAAAAATCTAATCCCATCAAAAATGGGGAGAAGAAATGGACAGACATTTTGACAAAAAAATTCAAATGACCATAAGGCACATGAAAAAATGCTCCACATCACTAATCATTAGAGAGATGCAAATCAAAACAATTATGAGGTACCATGTCACACCACAGAGATTGGCACACATCACAAAGAATGAGAATAAGCAGTGCTGGAGGGGATGTGGAGAGAAAAGAACTCTTATCCATTGCTGGTGGAAATGTCATCTAGTCTAATCTTTATGAAAAGCGATTTGGAGATTCCTCCAAAATCTGAGAATTGAACTCTCATACGATTCAGCTCTACCACTCTTATGGATATACTGTAGGATCACAAAAATAAAATAGAAAAATCCCTACCTCACACCTATATTCATTGATGCCCTATTTACAATAGCCAGACTTTGAAAACAACCAAGATACCCTTCTAAAGATGAATGCCTAAAGAAACTGTGGTACATATACACAGTGGAATATTATGCAGCCGTCAGGAGAGATGAAGTCATGAAATTTTCCTATACATGAATGTACATGGAATCTATTATGCTGAGTGAAATATGTCAGAGGGAGAGTGATAGATGCAGAGTAGTCTCTCTCATCTATGGGTTTTAGGAAAAATAAAAGACAGTCTTGCAATAATTTTCAGAGACAAAAGAGAGGAGGAATTGGAGTTCTAGCTCACTATATGAAGCTCAGCATGAAGAATGATGAGTTCAGTTAGAGAAATAAGTACATTGATAACTATCATAACAATGTGAATGAGTGAGGGAAGTAAAAAGCCTGTCTAGATTACAGGCCGGCGTTTGTTTAAGAGGAGGGAGATTTGGGGCATTGGTGATGAAAATGTTGCACTGGTGAAGGGGATGTTCTTTAAATGACTGTAACCCAACCACAATCATATTTGTTATCAAGGCGTTTAAATAAAAATATTAATTATAATATTTCATGAAAAATCAAACAAGAAAAAACAGAAGGATTCCTTCTAGAGGCTATAAATATCAATTTAAGAAAAAAAGGAAAAAGGAAGAAAAACATGAACACTATAAAAAATAATGAAACAAAAGAACCCAAAAATCACCACAGCAATAAAAGAGCCAAACAAAAACCACGGTCTTGAAATAAAAACAAAACAAAGCACACACACACAAACAAGAGAAAAAATCAACAATAACAACCAAAACAACAATAACAAAAATTAATTTGTGCTTTTTTTGGCATAGGCACAATACATATTGGAGAGATTAGAAAGTAAATTTTCTTGGCCTCAAAGATAAAGGGTTTATCCACCCTTGAAGCATACTGTCATGGGAATAACTATAGGCTCCGTACATGCTCCTTTTATCTTCTTTTATCCTTTTTTGCTATCTGGAAACTTTCTGCTCAGTTGTGGATGATAAAACAGGCCTCATAAACTAGAGATCTTGGTATTTCCACAGGTCATAGGGTGGCAACTAGAGTGAAGTCTTTCTTTACGTTTCTAGAAGTTCTGTTCCAATAATGTAATTTTAATTAGTCTTGGTTTTTGCAGTGATCCTGGTATGAAGCCTAGGATAGAGTCTTTCATTATGTTTCCAGAAGTTCTGCTCAGTTGCATTTGTCTCAGACAGACCTCTGAGATTAGAGATCTTGGTTGATGTACAGGTCGTAGGCCAAAGCCTAGACTAGGGTCTTTTTTATTGGTCCCTGGATAAGTTCTGCTCAGTCATGGTTGTCACATTCTTCATTTAGCAATCTTGGCTTTTGCACATTGCATTTTTATGTGCCTACTGTATATCCCTAGGAGTGGGATACTGGATAATATGGGAGCTCAATTTCCAGTTTTTTGAGAAATCTCCATATTGTTTTCCATAAGAGCTGGGATACTGTTTTCTATAGGGGTTGGCATTCCCACCAGCAGTGAATGAGAGTTCCTTTCTCCCCACATCATTGTTCTTTGTGATGTGTACCAGTATGTGGTGTGAGAGGGTACCTCATTGTTGCTTTGATTTGCATGGAGATACATTAATTTCCATGCATTTGCTTGTCACTGTACTTTTTTGTCTGTTCCTTTTTAATTTAATAATTTTAATAATTTTGCTCCCGCTTATCTGTAATATGATCAACTGTGATAATGATCTTTAAACAAAGTAATTTAAATTAAAAAAAAAAGACACATGAAAATTTGGGCAGCAGCCTCAATATGGTCATTTTCTGATTTGTTTCCTTACATTGATAATCCTAGTGCTATTTTATTAACTGTAGAAACTCCGACTTTCATAGTTTGCCATGAACTATTTGAACAAAAAAAGACTGTGATATTCAAGTGAAATAAGAAGCACTCATGTGAATGCCAATATAAATATTTTGAATTTAAATGATAAACAGGCCTAGAGAGAACACTTGTATCCCTAACTTTTAGGCTACTTACAATCATAGAAATATAGAGTGACAATATAGAACACTTGAATGCCTATACTGTTCAGCAATAACCCACTGAATTGAACACCTATCCACAGGAAGAGCCATAATCATTCAAGGTGATATAACAACATTTTTTCTAAAAAGAAAAGAAAAACTAGGAATGGCCACAAGATCAAACACCCAGTTAGCTATGTTAGTTCTAACTGCATTTCTTATATGAGGTATAAGCTCATGAGTATGATGGGAGAGAACAGAGAATACTGAGATCCAGTGCTTAGATATATGTTCTTAGTGTGATCACTTATAAAGTGATATTAAATGAGGAATCACAATTAATCCAGAGCACTGCAATACAGAGGGAAGAGAGCTGAAGGTCACACTCCAAAACTACTGTGAAGTACTTTCAACCTAATTTGTTTTAGTCTTCTGATGATATCAAATCTTGTCTTCATGTAGTTGAAAATAGAAGACCTAGAGAATAATCCCCCAAAGAACTCTAGATATTTTTATTGACCTTTGACTATTTGTTCCAGGAATCACCACTTCTGGTAGGCTATAAAAACCTATGTGTTGTAACTGCAAAAGATAGAAACCAAAGTAAAATATATTAACAGAAAAAAAGGCCTTTGGTTTTTGAAACGAAATACTCTAGGCTTGATTGTTGCTTAGAAGCTCTGACACTCTGACACTCTGACATGCTGACTGATGACCCTAAACTAAATTTTTAAAAATGTCAAGGTGTGCTTTTTTTCTGTTTTCTGTTTGCTTATTTGTTTCCCCAATTGATAGTCCAGCACTCTCTCAATGTGATAGACAGAATAATCTTGTGTTCTAAGCTGACATGATCAGCAGAGCTCAAGCCCCCACAAAGTTTGTCTCTTAATTTCCTTGGAGAAAACACTTGGGTATGTTTCATTAACCCAATTCAGTGCCCATATCTTTGTAAAAGAAATTCTTGTAAAACAATCCTTGTAAAAGAAAATCATTGGATCCAGTAGACTAGAATATCTGATTGGCCAGATCTGAGGGTGCTCAAAGATTTGGTGGTCCAAGAAATGTAGATAATTGAGTACACAAAAGATCATATTTTCTACAGCAAAAAAGACACAATTTCTGAAAATGTCACATTTATAAAATGGCACAAATTGTTTGCAAATCATGTATTAGAGCAGATCATACCCAGAATATGTATAGAATTTTCAAAATATAGCACCACCAATAAAAATAAGCAACAATTAAAATGAGCAAAAAATTGAATAAATATTTATTCAAAAGTTTTAATAGCCAAACTCAAGTGGCCAATAAATCCAAAATGGTATTCAATGATACTCATGTCATTAAAGAGTTGCAAAGCCAAGCACTCACTTATTTCACACAATCATAATAGCTACAATAAAAAAAAATGAAGAGTTATGAGGAAGTAGAACAATCAAAATTCCAGTATATTGCTTGAAGGTATGTAAAATCTAAACAATGGGAATTATTGAAACTTGTAGAAAATAAATCTATATATGATCTAGCAATTTTAATTCTGGGCACATACCCCCAAAATTGAAAAGACTCAAAAAACTCCAAATACTTCTGTCATAGGACTGACTATCATTTACAATATTTTAAATGTAGAAGCAGCACAAAATATTTATCTATACAATAAAATATTGAATCCTGTAGAAAAAGTTAACAGACACATATGATGACATGGATAAGTTAAACAGGTCAGTCACAAGTGAACACAGTATACCTGTGCCTTCATTAGGTACGAAAATCAACTGTATACATAGAAAGTAGAACAGGGACTGTCAGGGGCAATGGGAAGTGATTAGTCACTGAATGCATTACCAGCTTTGCAAGAATAGAGTTCAGTGGATAGATGGTGATAATAGCACAAAAATTAAGACGTACTACCACTTACTGTATACTTAAAAATGATAAAGGTAGTTAAAATTTTAACTTATTTGACTTCAGAAGGAGAGAGATAGTGGCATACTAGTCCCACTTATCTATGGCCTTTAAGAAAAGTAAAAGACATTTTTGCAATAATCCTCAGAGACAAAAGAGAGGAGGGCTAGAAGGTCCAGCTCACAACATGAAGCTCACCACAAAGAGTGGTAAGTGCAGTTAGAGAAATAACTACATTAAGAACTATCATAACAATGTGAATGAATGAGGAAAGCAGAAAGCCTGTCTAGAGTAGAGAAGGGGGTGGAGTGGGGAGGAGAGAGATTTGGGACATTGGTGGTAGGAATGTTACACCGGTGAAGGGGGGTGTTTTTTACATGACTGAAACCCAAACACAATCATGTGTGTAATCAACGTGTTTAAATAAAGATATTAATAATTTTGTATTTATTTGACTTAACCAGTTGATTTTTCCATATACTACATGAGTAAAGATATCACACAGCATTTGTCTATCTAGTTATACATGATAAATGATTTTCAAACACTGGGATTATCATGTATATGTAAATATCTTGTATATATGTATATGTAAAATATAATATATAATAAATGATATATAATACAATTAATTCTATATAATGTAATGTTCCTTCAACAAATATATGTGCTATAAACATATGTGTTATGAAATTTGTATAATTGGGAAGCATATTTAGTTACTTTCATAACTTAACTATATACTTATAATTCTGTGATTAAAAATTGTTAATTGTCAATTTTACATGGATTTCACAATTAAAAATTTCAGTGGGAAGAACAGATCAGTGTTCTGCTTTGAAGTCTGAGGTCCATGAACCAAATAGTGCAGTTCCCTGAAGAAAGCCACATGTTGAAGTAGACTCCCTGAGCATTGCATTGACCTTCGGTGATCATGCATACAAAGTTCTGCAACTAGTTGTGTATCCGTTATCATAACAATACCTAGAGAAGGACAGGACTGAAAAATACCTCCGGAAACATCATCATCCAACCATGTTCTATAATTTTAGGTAAGAGACGAAGTTAGCCAAATTGGTTTTTTTGTTTTGTTTTGTTTTGTTTTTGGGTCCCACTCGGCAGCGCTCAGGGGTTCCTCCTGGCTCTAGGCTCAGAAATCGCTCTTGGCAGGCGCGGGGACCATATGGAATGCCTTCTGCATACAAGGCAAATGCCTTACTTCCATGCTATCTCTCCAGCTCCCCACCAAATTGCTTTTAAAAACTATTTCTCCAGTTACGTTTTCTGGGAATCCTTTTGAACACCTTCCATGCAGACAGTCCCGAAATCATGCAGATTCCTCAGCAGTCTACCTTGATTTATTTTCAACAAATTTGGGAGTTCTCTAAACTTCCAATGTCCAACTCTGATGGGAAGACTGCTCAGGGGCCTTCCTCAATCACAAACCTTGGGAGAGGAAGTCTATAAATTAATTGTGCCAAGAGCTAAAGCCACGTGCTGTTCCAATGTTTACTTCACTATTTGTAGTCTTGTATGAGCTTAATTGTACTCTTCCTCAGATTCTAAGTTCTGAGTTATTCAACATCCATACAGTGAGATCCAGTGCCAAGAGAATACAGCCATCATGAAGACAGTCCAGCTGATAGTCAAAAAGGAACAGTACTTATGTGATCTGAAGAGGAAACCAGAATTAAGTCCACCTGATGGAGCCGTATTCCAACAACACTTGTCATCCGCACGCAGTAGTGGGAGGTCACTCTACAATGGACCAATAATGAGGAATTTCAGGTACATTCTACGTGAATAAGGGAATAATAGTAAATGAGGTACATCACTGGCTCATTGTTTCTTACAATGTACATCTCTTGTGGAAGAGGCTGCCAAACTTATTAGACATTGAGGGGAAAAGTCGCTCTGAAAATCTACCTTTTTTAAGTAAATGGAAAGTGTTTCGAAGCAAGACTCCCCCCCCCGCCTCCCTTTCTGGCAAATGCACTCAAAATTTGTACTCCTTACTCTCCATTACACCTCTGGAGAATAGTAGCACTCAATCTCAAAATACTAACCTATAGCTTCCCACTTACACATATTCACTCATGCTAGCTCCTAAACTACTGATGAAACCAAAGCCTTCCCACATCCTGTGCTTCCCATTTTCACTTTGCTTCAGTGAGTTTAGCCGTCTGCTTGGCACACACTCCTGAATCATCCAATGAGTAAAACAACAATAATAGTAGTGCCTTACTGATAAAGGAGGCTTGTTAATGAAAATCCCTGATCTTCATAGTCAGGAGGAAAATGTTTTCTTAGTCAATGTCTTAGAAAAAAGTTGATCCATGTCTGGTAACAACATAAAATGTTAACTTATAATACTGAATTTAATTTCAGGAGTCAGAGTATCCTCTTATCTGGTAAATTATTCATTTATAAAATCTGAGGATAGTTTTTAAAAGTGATGTGATATACTACTTTATTTCAAAATCACATTAGTGTCTCACCAATTCTACCCTTTTTTAGTCCCATAACAGAAGTAGAAATAATTTCATGAGCCAAACTGGATGGTTTTACAGGTGGGGTCTGGACTTAATTTTCATTTTAATTTATATACAAGTTATTGCTGCCAAGTCTCATGAGGCAGTTTATTCTACCATAACAAATATTTTAATGAAAATCATATTTCTATAATACATTAATCTGTCTACTAATTAATGAATAAATCATGTTTCATTCTGCTATTAAGCTTTTTCCCTAATAGATTTGTTTGGGAAATAAATTAGTAGTCATGATTGTTTTGGGGAAGACACAGCTGGTGGTGTCTGGACAAAAATATTGAGGAGTTCATAGAAGCTTTTGAATTTTCTCAGCTGAATAATTATCCACAGTTTTCACAGTACATAGTGTACATTTACTGCCACCATTCACAGCTTTTAGTTTGTGCTGTTTCAAGGTTGCACAAAAATGTTCCCCACATCCTAAATTACTAACTCGTACATTTAATGAAACTGTTTAGAATTTCATAGACTTTCCAAAGTCTATGACTTTTCCAATTAGGATGTGGCCAGATAACTCACAGCACAAAAGCCATGGAAAATTTAAAAATATAATTCTTCTCTGAAGTCCAATACCACTTCAGAATTAACATTTCCAAACACTGGATCCAATTCCTTCCATTTAACAATATAGCAATAAAATGGCAACACAATACCATATCGTTCCATTGTTTCCAGTCTCTGAACAGTACTACACATTCCAAATTTCACAGGTCACAAATGTGATGATCAGGTGAATTTGCCAGAGGACACAAAAAATATTGACAACTACAAGTGAATCTGCCTAAGGACATAAAGTGTATTGACAACTACTAAATCCTAATTATTTGTAGTTTACTCATTTTAAATAGATACAATATTCTACATATTTACGACCAACTTTAAGTCAGGAATCTATCCACAGCTCTTCACACTCTTATAAAAGCTTTCAGATCCCCCACTCCCCATTATAGTATCAGAATAATTAATATTTCGTACATACATGCACATATATGGAATATACACTTTCTACTTATACAGGTTTTATTTGGTAACTACTGCTCCCAGGATAAAATAAAATCTAGTTAATGATATATTAAACTATTCATGGACTTGTTTATTTTTCTAATCTTTTTAGTGCCATTCCTGATCTTTAATGACATTCCTACAAAAATTATTTGCAGTTCTCTGAGTACACAATTTCACTTTTCTCTATCTTACCCACCCTTTCATTTTTATCCTTGTCTAGAAGAGCTCAATCCTCCCTTTCATTTCCTCCTCCTTTTCCTTGGAGTTCCATCTTGGGAATAATTTTCTCCTTAACTCTTTTCTTTGAAGGCTGCTCAAGTGACTTTGAAAATTATTGACCATGTTTCACATGCTTACACATTGTATACCCATCACCCAAGATTCTCATAGCATCCCAGTGAAATGTGTCAGGAGCATAATGAATGCAGAGTCCAGTAAACCCAAAACTGGGCTGGGCTGTCTCTGAAGAGACTGATTTACTTGGAGCTTTTCTATGCTTAGGTTTTTTTTTTTTTTTTTTTTTTTTCTCTAAAGGCTTCCCAGACTATCTTCAAAACCACTGCACAAAACTTAAGAATTCATGTCACTAATAGACAATATAGGGTTTTTTTGGGGTTTGTCTACTTTGGTGTATTTGTTTTATCACAGAGAGCATCCCTGTAAGGCCAAATTAAATGTCACTTTATGGGGAGAGGAAGTAGCTATTTTGTATAGTATATACAAGAACTTACAAAAATATACACTTATCTTGTATAATATATACAAGAATATTTATGTTCTTTGTCAAGGATTCCCTAGCATGCTATATTTGGAAATATTCAAAGTGAATTCTCTATCCTGGAAGTTTCTCTCAAAGTAAAAGGCATATAAATTCAGAACTTGGGTGATTTACTCCTTGGTGTATAGGATTAATATTTTTGATGAACATAGTATATCTGCAGGATTGATTTTGAACTAGTCTGGTCAAAATTGAAAGTTTTCAGTTGTTAGCTGTGAATGAGAATATATGTACTTTTCTTTTAACCATTGCATTGAATCATAGCTTAAAAAATACGCACTATGTACATACATTAAATTATAGATATGTTTTGCTAAGGAAAAATCAGATACAAGACTATCATATTTTTTGGAAATCAAAACAACAAACTAATTACAAAGTGTGCAAACACCTTATTTTTGGGAAAACTTGGAAATTTCAAGTAATTTAAATAAAAATTAACATACAGATGTTGCACTATATAAGGGCAAAAGAAGTGCAGAAAAGTTATCATTAACCATTTACTGTGATTTTAAACTCGATGATAATTCTAGCTTGTAAGTTTTCTCTAAATATATAGTTTTTTATAGTTACCTAGTTCACACACATGTATAAATATATATATGTATATATATGTCTTAAAACCTGACGCTTTTGCAAAGTTGAAAAAATAAACACTAATATCCAAACGTAACAGAATGTCTTTTAATATTTTCCTTGTCTGTGTGTGTGTGTGTTTGTGTGTGTGTGTGTGTGTGTGTGTGTGTGTGTGTATGTGTGTGTATGAGATCTAGTCCTACCATTTCAAATCTCTAACTGTAGACCATGATGAAGAGTTTTCCATGGTTTATTCATTCATGAAACAAATACTTTTTGAGCACCTACCATTTTCCAAACATTGGTCATGTGAATTTACTAAGTAAAACAAAAATTTCAACTTTCACAGAGCATATGTTTAGTAGTGAGTCATATAAAAGACAAATAAAATATGTGCAAATAAGAAAAACTTGTGGAGAAAATGTGCATTTAGTAGAAAATTAGAAACAAGACAAGTATTGTTGGGAATGTGAAAATTTAAAGACAAGAATCTACTCATCAATTTGAACATTACTGTTTTTAAAAGTATCAAATGACGATGACTGGAAATTAGACTTTGGCTTACATTTTAACAATAGACTTGAAAAAAAAATCAATACCTTACAAAAATTATAAGGAGCTGTTTTATCTCCTTCCCCAAAACTCCCATCTTGGAAACTATTCATAAATCTCACCCCACATACATGTACAATAAACTTTCATAAAAATAATTCCTGTAATAAAAAGAGCTAATATAATGGAAACGTTTTTTGTAAGGTTTCTATATCTTATTTAATGTAGCAAAATACTGCTGAGTAGATTTTAAAAAGGCATGTATATTGTATCTTCTACAGTGAGCAATTAGTAAAAACACAAAGATATATTGCAAAGTTCAGTTAATAAATTTAAATGGAATGTTAAATATATCTTAAATAAAATAAATATTCTAAAAGGCATTATTGCATCTTTAATGATGTGATAATGCATATCTATACTTCTGCATTATCCTTGAAAAGAGATAGCACTCTGTCAAAATATATAAACATTTTTTCAGTATACAAGTTTTTTTCAATTATTGATATTCTACTGTGTGCTCTGTGTGCCTCAGATGTAGTACATGTAACCTAAGAATAAAGGAGAAGGAATGAATACTTTAAACAAACAGCAAAAATACAGGTTTCACATTATTTAAAACTGCACTAAATAATACATACAATGAAACTACAAAATGTGGGAGGGTGAAGAAAAGAAAAAACATTTCCAAAGGTATTTATTGAGAAATAGTAAAGATGTACATATTTTTACAAGCCTTTAATATTAATTTACATTTCTTTAAATTATATAGGCCCCGGTAATCTCTACTTTTCTAATACATGACAGAAACCCTTGACTTTGTGAGATTTTCATAATGCTACCATAATTGGGACTCAAAATGCAATTTTGGCTCATTATGCTTCTTTGTTTTCAAAGAAATTCTAAATATCATATTCAATGAGAATGTAGCCTGGTCATAAACAAATATGCTTAATAAAACAGCTTCATACTGGAGCATGCTGTTGACACTACTTTGAATCTCAGCTTACTTGAGACTAGGGAAAACCATTTTAGAGAGTTATTGCCTGCTTTATGTGCACAAACTGCTGATTCCAATTTATTTTTTGCCTCTGAGTTTGGTTTGAAAACTTTCTGACTTGCATTTCTACACTACCATATTGTATCCAAGCCACCTATTTTTAATGATTCAGGTGCAACACTCTTCTTAGTAATGTACCAAGAATTCATATAGTAGTCAAGATCCACGTTAGTTACATAAATGTCCAAACTGTTTTACAATAAGGCACAATATTCTCTATTACTCAGTATTCCATAGGGATTGTCAAAATGGCTACTTTGTGGTTGGTTGATTTTTTTTTTTGCGGGGGTTTTGAGATCAGAAAGGCAAGAGGATCATTTATTTTCAAGACAAGAAGGGAAGAGCTCTAATTGAAGGACTAAAATCACATGCTCAAAAGTCATATGACCAGCTGTGACAATGGCTTCTGACATTGGCACAATTTCTGTGCCACAAGAGTATTAGAAATTGATGTTCTTCATAAAATGAGCATTTTGGTTTTATGGTGGCAGCCTCCTCTAAATCCACAATCAGAGAAAAGGTGAAAAATAGCACTGGCTAAGTGGTGACACTTCTCTTTGCCCGTCTTCCTTTCTCAACCTACAGGGTTAGCAGCCTAAGAAGCCTTGCTTTTTTGACATGAAAAAGAATGAGAAGTTTAGTTGCAATTCCACAATTCTATCATTTGAAGAAACTGTCAAACAGTAAATATTTTTAATTCACAGTAATTAAGATTTTTAGTGCACACCATATGATAAGAACTGTTAATGCAGCTCTTTAATTTTTCAACTATTATTTTCAAGAGAAAGATCAGCATAATTATAAGATTTATCACCATCACATCATCCTCATTAAAAGTATTCCAATCTATTTTACCTGCATCATACTTGGGATTACCAAAACATAAAAAATTTAAAAATAAAGTCAATGTTTGCATGATAGTCACAACCTAATCCAATATTGGACCTCAATCTCTTTCTGCTCAACATAAACACAGTCCTAGCATTCAGTTAAGGAAAAGAGGTTATATTCTGGAAAATAATAACTCAATATTTCATAGTCAATGTTCGATGGAAAGCACTGACATCATGAAACTTACTGAAGTCTCATAATGAGATTGGTCATGGACCAACTTCTAGTTAAGAACACTGCTCGCAGCTGGAATCCAGGTTACATATATGGCTATTTAAACATGGGCTCTCTGGTGCAGGTAGAATTAAATAGCTCCCAGATCATTAAGTCTTCAATTTCTAGAAGGGAAGCCATGTCATATGAAATGACAGCAGAGTATTCCTAAGGTGGGTTACATATCAAGGGTAAAAACACATGCAAACTCTGATGACAGATTCTCTTTAGATTAATGTTCTTTGTGCAGTATCCGTATAGGCAAAACTAATGAAAGTGAGTCTGTAATGGAAAGAACCTGGATTGCTGTGTTAAAACTGAAACTCGGGTACTGTTTATTCCACTATTGTAATTATAGCGACGCTGCCAGAACTGGCTCACTTGTGAACTCATTTTCTGAAGATACTTAGATGAAATTGTCATTGATATATTTTCTTATTTGGGATCTATTTGTGGCATTGACCTTGAACTAGTAAGGACATTTTATTTTCATCACGGCCTTAGGAGAAATGCTTTTTATTTTTATTTTAGGCCATGATACCTTACTGTAAATTTTAATTATATTTATGGCATGTTTGAGAGTATTTGGGTGGTATTTGCTAATAATTTTCACAAAAACATTTCTTCCTACTACACAACTTAAACATCAAAAATTCAAACTTAAAGCAGTGCAAATTGTTAGGAATATGGCTCTTAAGATTTCCCTAGTAAAAGTCTAGAAAGGTTATGCGAGACTTTAACATACACTTCACTTTCTAAGTAAAGGTCTCACAGTCTTTTCCAAATATTCTGCTTATGGTTGGATGCATATGTAGTTGCCTCATATGAGTATTGGAATTATTAAGAACCCAAATAAAACACAAGATTGCCTTTATTATTACTGTTTTCTTATTGCAAAGAATAATTTCTTGATAGTTCAATATTGAGCTCTGATAGCTTGAATTTGAAATTTGGTCATATTAAGAATCATCAGAAAAAAGTTTTTTGGTTTTCATTATCTACAGAGATCTTAACCAAAGTCACATTGTAACACACGAACGCTGTCTTGTCTTTAAGGCACAACACATCATGAACATTCGGTTTGCCAAACTTAAAAAAAAGAGACAATATTAGATTTTCATTACCCCTCCCAAACCTTCCCCAAGAAATGAAACAAAAAAATTGCATCCATCTTCAGTCAGCTTCTATTAAAGTCACAGTAAATTATTTTCATCAATAATTTACACCAATTATAGGTCTAGATAGTCTCCTTATACAGTCTGAGTGCATTCAGATTCAGATTCTCTGGGCTAGGTAGGCTAAAGTCAGATTCAAACCTCAGGGCTGAGATCTCATGTGTTGAGGAATGTTGTTGACCACCACCTTGGCAGACAGAGCAAGTGTTGGTGCTTTGCCAGGTTCAAAGTTCTTTGCCAAAGTTGTTATTTCCAGTTAGGACTCATTCGGTGTGTACCAGCAACCTCCACAGATATTTTAAATCATTAAAGTAGTGTAAATATAAGACCATAGAGCTTCCTTTCTGTAGCACTAAAGTTTAATTCCATTCAGCAATGTGAATTCTTCATTCTGGAATTTTCATTCCAAATTAAGATTTCATCCTTTAAGACAATTTATATGTGTAAAGCCAGAGGCATTGAATCACACATAGAAATTCAGTGTACTTGAAATATAAAAACGGATCTCCATCTAGAGAACAGTTACAAATATTCTAATTCCAGTGCTTGATGTAGGGCCAAGAGGTCTGAGTGACTTGATATCCTCCAGAAGGGCATGTTGTGCTGTGCATTAAGAGAAGAATGAGGGAGAGAGGGAAGGAACAGAGAGGAATTATAACTATTGTATCAATAAAACATCCATGCATACTGGGTGCAGTCCACCCAGATTAAAGGAGGATGATCGTATTTGAAGGCTTGGGAGCATCAATATGGTATTGCCAAAATAATAGAGAAATAGATCTGAACTGGATTTTAGTCATTTTAAAAGCAAATATTGAGATTCCTTATGCTATTTAATTTTTTCCTTGAACATATTATTATTAGTAGTAGTATCTTGGAAAGTGCATGGAAATCAAATTCCATGGCTTGATAGATTTTTAATTATTACGTAACTCCTATGTGTTCAGTGTAAGAATTTTTGTGTTTGGTCTTGGTGTCACAGTCAGCTACTCTAAGGAATTACTCCTACCTTGTGCTCAGGGTTGACTCCTGAAAGTGTTTAAGACAGAGATCAGATCTATGATGGCCACATGCAAGGTAAGCAACCTATGTACTATATTATCTTTCCTCTCCAATCTTTAAAATAAAAAAAGGAAAATGAGCTTACTAAAACTAAGGCCTTTTATTTTTATCAAAAATACAACAGATACCTTTCTGTGTAAATATAATTTGAATCAGATCTTATAAGACATATATAGGTATAGGTTGATTAATTTTCTTAATTATTTGGGTAACTTGTTTTATTTCATTGGCACAGTATGAAGAGATAGCTATTAGTAATGGAGAAAATACCACACCAAAGGAAACAAAATTTTTGTGGTACAATTATTCTTCGATATACTAATGCACTATGGCCCTACAAAGACATATGAGAACATGCAATATTAATGCATGACATTTTTATGGAAGAGAATGATTAAAAATAGTCTTCTGAATAAAGAAATGTTCAAAAGAATTTCATTGTTGATAATAATAGAAAAAGTACAGTAGAGCAATTAGCCAACGACTGTAGTTTTATCTTATGCATTTATGTAGAATATTGTATGGCTAAACAATATATATAAAACAGAAATCCTAAATTATCATAAAATTTAATCAAAGTAATAAACATCACTTTTATATAAACATTTTCTGTCCTGAGTGTAAGTCAATAGCCACTGTTATAGTCAAATATTAAATGGTTGTTCATCCAGTTCAAAATATATAATGAATTTCAAGAACTTATAAAACAAAGATGTAAATATTACAGTAGTAATATTATGTGTATTAGGATTGAGAAATTCAATTTATATACATATTGAAATGCCATATATTAGTGCAATTATGTGTATATTTTAAATTTCTAAATGTGGCTCCTAAAAAACTTAAACTTACACATTACTCTTCCTAAACTTTACACTTTCTTATTAAATTTAATAAACTATGCTCTTAGGTAACATTTAAAATTCAGCTGTACGTTTTTTGAAAAAAAATTCAGCTCAGATCTATTTGTAATAAGAAAATGATACTTTTTTTTTTATCGGACATGCAATTATAACTACAACCAAAAGAAAGCATGCATTCTGGATACTCAGTAACCAACCACCTGCATTTAAAAATATAGAATTATAAGCCGTCACCATCACCAAAAATGTACCTACATAAACAACCATTTGGAAATAGCATTCTGAATTATTGTCCACTTGGAGTCATGCTTTTTTATTCTAAACTTTTGGGTGTAAAGTAGACGATCTACAAATTGATATATCATGGATAAATAGGGTAAAATTTATAAGTTAAAATTTTCCAAGTTTCAAAACAAGTTCCTTGTCCTTGTTTTGAAAAAAAAAAAAAAGAATTTTATTAGTCTTAACCTAAATATGTGGGACTTTCCCAGAGGTTCACACGAAAAGCGTTTTCTGAATTATATGTATATAATGTTGTTTCTTGTGCAATTGTAGTGCCATATAAAAATAAAGCAAGTTGAGAACTGAGTCTGTATCCCTCCAAAAAGCACAAAAATGAAATAATGAGACAAAAGACTCAAGGCACTGACAATTATAGAGCCTAGAAGGTAATTTTAATTATGTGCAACTGGAAACATTTCAAGTTCCTCTTGACTGCACTCATGATCATGATCCTTGGGTTATGGATAGTGGTCTTGGGTCACTTGCAATGTTAAATTCAACCACGATGCTCAGGTGTAGACAGAGAGCATACAAATGCTCTGAATATGAAGAGAGACAGATAATTTCAAGGTGGCCTCCGATAATTTACTAAGCCATTTAAAGTGGAAACTCTCTCCAATTTCCAATTTGATTTTAAATGGTTAAAAACAAGCCATTTTTTCTTTCTAATTTAGTGATAAACTTTTTGTTGTTGCTGTTGTTTTGGGCCACACACGGTGACTCCTGGCTATGTTCTCAGAAATCGCTTCTGGCTTGGGGGACCATATGGAAAGCCAGGGATCAAA
Source organism: Suncus etruscus (assembly GCF_024139225.1). Classification (NCBI taxonomy): domain Eukaryota; kingdom Metazoa; phylum Chordata; class Mammalia; order Eulipotyphla; family Soricidae; genus Suncus; species Suncus etruscus. The sequence goes on along the minus strand of NC_064862.1, from coordinate 1,209,171 downwards.
CCGAAGTCCGTCCTGGGTCAGCTGCATGCAAGGCAAATGCCCTACCACTGCGCTATCCCTCTTGTCCCTAACTTTTAAATGAAAATCTTTTTATCTTATCAGAAATCTGTTAATCACTTTAGTAATGCAAGTGTTTATCAAAGACTTTATTAGATGATGATTTAAAATCAGGACAATAAAGACAACATTTTCCTATATGAAACGATTCAACCTGATATGTTATTGTTTAAAAAGCATAGCTAATATTTCTTTGATTAGAAAATTATATTACTTTTATCTTAGGTAAATAATAGTTTGCTCTCATTCAATAAAAAGAACCAGTAGATTTCAATGTTGCATTGGTTAATAGTTTTTTTTTTCTGGGGCCAATACTAAAGTCACTATTTTTTGATATTGGTCACCATCTAAAGATATTTGATCATACTGATTTCTTCTTCAGAAATACTTATTTAAAGTATGAAAGGCTTATTTAACTACTTAGGACTTTGAGATCTTGTGAATAAATTCAAAGTCTTCTGAATTAATTCAAAGTCAACTTCTTGGCTCCAATCAAGTACCAATGACTCATCAAAACAGGAAATACTCATTAAAAATGTGAAGTATGTTGCTTTTAAGTTTCTATGATAAAGTGGCACAATAGAATCTGAGTTAGCTCCTCCATCCTGTAGCATTTATTAAATTCTCTCACAATAGTTATTTTTCTTCTGCTCTTCAGTCTTTTCTCAACACTTATCATTAAGGAGTTTTCTTATTACATAAACTCACAAGGACAAAACGATGAAGGAAGAACAAGTTAAGATTTTTTATAGATCTTATATCAAACTTCATTATACTTTTTCAATAAACTTTACTAGAATCTTATCTTTCCTATACTTAAAGTTTGTTATTCCCCCTTCTTAAGAGCTACTATATATTTGGGTATTTAAATATGAATGATTAATATTAATGTAAGTATAACTATCCACTTGCATTTCTTATTACACAGGCAAAAATGCTAAACTCCAAATGGTTTATTTGAATGTAAGTATGACTTTATCATGCTCTTACTGCTTTGCATCTATAAATGTAAATAATTTGTTAAACTGCCATTGGGCCAAACTACAGGAATGCAAACAAGAAAGCTTGCATTGCAAGTATCACACCAACATTGTTCGAGACAGGTTACCTTTTTTGCTGCCTGTTCTTCTTCTACACCATCCCCAATTACAACATATACTACTTTTCTGCCAAACCTTTGCATTATTCGTTCAAAGCAACTTTCTTTTCCTGGAAGATAAATGAGATAAAGTTCAGAGTGAAGTTACCTGGATAGCAGCATGCTCTTCATCTCGGCCATCTCCAATCACAACATAAATTATGTTAGTGCCAAATCTGGACACTATACGTTCAAAACAGCTTTCCTTGCCTGAAAAACAATGCACTGCTTATTCTTCCATCCATTGCATTCATTAACCTAGAGATTTATAAAGTGTTAGGTTAATTACTCCTTATCAATAATCACTTAAACTAGTTCTCAATTCCTGGGTTAATGAAATCAACAAATGTTTAAAATGATGTAAGTCTGGACTTGGAACAGAGTAAACAAGCATCTATTGCAATCCAAAGAAGTCAGAGGGGTTAAGCATTTGACAAAGAGAAATGTTAGCAGAAAATCTCAACAATCTTATAGAAATTTTCAGCTTTAGCATTCACTTTGATTCTATATTACAACCTTACTTTAAGTAGTATACTAAGACAATTCAAAATATTTCTTTGAAAAATGCAAGCTTCTCCTAAAGGAAAGAGGAAATAATAATATAAGAATCTTACCTAGATAAACAACTCATTTTTTCAGGTCACTGAGAACTAGTTTGCTCAGAGTAACTGCACGAAGGGTGCTATCTGATTGGCCACTGAATGGGGACATGAATGTCCTCTGATTGCATTCAGGGAATAATATTGTAATATTTTGACATGTTTATCTTTTCAAAAATTGTTACTATTCTTTGAACTTGATTCCAACATTGTTCATGTAGCTAGTGTTGTTTTGGCATTTCTTTCGGAATATAATAACTCAGACCCCAAAACGTCCTATACTTGTTTGCAAGAAAAGATAAAGTGATATTTTTTAACAACTAATAAAAGGAAATTTGTTCAACATAAAAGAATATTGTCTTTGCTAGAGAAAATATTTATGCTGGTATATAAGAATTTTATTTGTCAAAAAACAAAATCAATTTCTAATTATTAATCACATTAGTATATATGTGCATCTATATTAAATTTGAGTGGAAATGTTTTCAGGTTCTGAATTATAGCATTTATGACAAATTCCAATTGCTTTACAAAAGCTTGGTTCTATTGAATCATGCTCCTGACAGCTGCAACTAAGGGCTCCATTTGTTCTTGTCGATCCCTGCAAAGCCCAGAGCAGACTATTTTTGATTAGACATTTTAGGATTTTTTAAATTCTTTAGTCAAGGTGCTAGGATCTACATTTGGTGACCGTTAGCCACATTACATAACTCATCTATTTTCCCAGTTATTTCCTTGAAAATGCAATAAATGAGCTATGTTCTTTGAACTTTTTCAGGTTGGAAGAGTTGCTTGAATATGTATTTAAAGTTTTAGGTTATAAATGCTCCACATTTAGATACTCTAAAATGAACAAATTTGTAGTATCTTTGCCACTAAATAATTTGGGAAATGAGGATTTCCTATCAAATTATGTTATGTCACTAGTTCAATCTAAATATGAAAATAAATTTTATCTTAGGTCTATATTATTGTTACTATATATAAATAGTATATATGCATCACTGAAAATAATGTATGTATAATATATTCTGTTTCATCATACAATTGATTATTGATGATGCAAAAAGCACTATAAAAATCACAGTAATCAAAATAGTAAATATCAGGGCTACAGATAAAGCATTTTAATTAAATAAGATATACCACAATGAAATATATGTTTATTGTGTATTAGCATATTTATATGAAATGACCTAGAACTATTCAGATACTGAAGTTCAGAATTACTTGGCTAAAATTTTGTCTCTTTGTAATTTTTATTTTTGGGGTATAGTTAGCAGGGGTTAAGTTTTAATCTTGACTCTGGGTGCAGAAATTACTCCAGGTGGTGCTGAAGTGACCATTTTAAAAATAATATATTTTAACAAAATTCCTTGGATTCTAATGAAAAAATTAACGAAAGATAAACCATGCAGAAACAGACACTATGAAAACTCACCAAAAACATATGCAAACACATTTTATAAAGAGTTAGAAATCATTTTCTTACCTATTTTAGTTGCACTGTAAATATTCTCAATAGGAAAAGCACCTCCTAAGCTATAGAGTAGAACCTTCGCAAGTGCTGGGATCAGTTGCGTTGTTGTTACCAACACATTTACGCAGTTACTCCTAAGATAATGGAGGAAATACATATTTTTTCTAATACTAAGTAACTTTTCAAAATACAGATTTAAAACTGCCACTGCCGTCTCTCAATCCATAATAAAATATATCTTTATAATCTAACATTTTAATATTCAACAACTATTCATGGAATGCCTACTTTCTAAAACTAAGTAACTTTTCATAATGCAGATTTGAAACTGCCACTTCAGTCTCTCAATCTATAATAAAATATATCCTTATAATCTAACATTTTAACATTCAACAACTATTCATGGAATGCCTACTAACTGGCAGGCACTATGAAAAATATAAGAATTATAATACCCAAATAGAGGCAGAGGAAAAAAACAAACAAAAATAAACATCTAAATGATGTTTTTGTGTCCCACCTACAAGAACACAACATATACACACACAGAGAGAGACACCTGAAATAGTAATACTTTCTCTGCTAAATATTGCCTCAAGTCCCAGTTGAACCTCAGAGCAAAACCAATAGCAACCAATCATGGGAAGGATAAGATTCATAAGTACCAACATCATTTTAGAGCCTGGAAAAGCATAGAATCTAGGGAGAATGAAGTTATAGAATAGTACAATATAAAGAAGCTCAGAGGCCATAATCTGGAAGACATAAAGAAGGAGATTTATTTAGACTAGAGGGGTTAAATTCCTAAATCTACCTCTCAATAACAACAGAGAACATTTTCTATGTAATACAACCAATTTTAATCCATCTACCAAGGCCTTCCCTACATTTTGGATTTGAGAATCTCTTTGTAATTTATAAATATTTCCAATACTTATAAATATGTCTTAAGCTGTAGTATGGGAGGGAGATAAAACATGAAGAAAAGTGGATTGTAAAAATCTAATAAATGAACTGTGATCCGTTGGGATTATGGGAAAGTGAGTTCCTTGTTTTGACAAGCTTTTAACACACATGAAATTAGGATTTAAAAAGCTCACGATGATGAACCTTTACCTATTATAGAGTTTATATCACAATTCCTTAAAATATTTTGTGACGATTTCTTTAGAAATCTCTTCTATGCTTTTCAACAACCTTGTTACAACAATTACTCTGAGGATCAGCTTAATATTAACTTGACATGATTATACATATATTTAGCTTCCTGTGCATTTAAAGGTATTTTTCTTTATATATCATGTGTAGAGAAAATATATATAATTTATTTAAAAACAATAAAATTTTTGCATGTATAGCCTTTTAAAACATTTTTATGTCTAAATCAGCATCATCAACACTTTATGATAGGGACTATAACTCCTAAAAGCAAATGATAATATAGAATAAAAATACACTGGCATTTAAAGATACTACTTTCACAAAACTATATGAGAATCTGAGTTGCACCATTTTTGTTAATATAGTCACAGTCAGTTGTGCTCTCTGGGCTCAGGGTCACTTTCATAAAGTCAGGTCTGAAACCTCACATGGTTTGTTTTTAAATATAGTTCTAATATAAAATTAATAAAGTATAGAAAAATTGGGGCAGGAGCAGTGGTGCAAATTGTAAGGCCTAGGCTGTGCTAGCCTAGGATGGACCACGGTTCGATCCCCTGGCATCCCATATGATCCCCCAAGCCAGGAGCGATTTCTGAGCACATAGCCAGGAAAGCCCCTGAGAGACACCCGGTGTGCCTCCCCCGCTCCAAAAAAAAAATATTGAAAGGAATAAAATGCCTCAATATTTAAATCATTTAGAGGTGGTTAACTACTTTAATTTGTACATTTACTCTTTGAGTGTCTGTGTATATTTTTTATCATTATTACCATCCGATATATTTATATGATTTTTTATATATTTGTTGCTTATAGATATCATAAATATATGCATTTATGATACAGTATCTATTATTTCCTTTCCCCCAGCAAAACATAATGTATGAAAGCTACTTGATCATGTGTCTGCACAATGTAGAATATTTTTCATGTAACTTTAGCCACATAAATAATTTCTTTTTTTTTCTTTTTTTGGTATTTCAGCCACCCCTTACGGTGCTCAGAACTTATTTCTGACTCTGTAAGCTCTGTACTTGGGGATCATTCATGGAGGGACTCAGGGGACATATGTGATTCTAGGAATCAAATTTAAGTTAACTGTATGCCAGGTGAGAGCCTTATCTGTTGTACTATCTCTCCAGGACCTGTTTTTGATTTCTTAATACTTTAGATAGATTTTCTTTTGTTGTGGGTTGCATACCTAAGTACTCAGGGCTTTTTCCTGAGACTGTACTAGCAGTGCTCAGGGGCTATATGGGGTGCCAAGGATTGAACCTGGGTCAGTTATGTGCAAGGCAGCATTCTATTTGCTGTACTATTGACCTGGCACATACATATTTTTTCATGCACCAAATTTTACACATCTGTATATGTTCTGATATTATATTAATAGAAAAGCAATAAAACCAGAAAGTACACACTTTGCTTCTGAAGACTGTGATACATGATTTAACAATATTTGTTTATAATTATGTGTTTTTCTGACATCTCAAACATATTTATCTCATGAAATTTATCAATATAGCAACAGGCTAAATAATTGAGAATTTTCATGATATTTGAATCTTCAGTGAGAAATGACTTGTACCTCAAAGTGGTAAATGATATTAAATTTGAATTAAATAACCCAAGTAAAGGACAGCAAACTCTATATACTATAGAAGTAGTATATGTAAACATTATGTAACTTGTTTTTTGTTTTAATCTGGGATATTTCTTGAGAAACAATAAATTGTGTTTCTTTCCTTCTCAGCAAATACAGGATTCAGCTATATGCCACCAGATATAATTTTTTCATGATATATAGTATTCTATAAACATATTTATAACACACAGTGTTCAACTATTTATGTCCATCTAATTCTATTACTGGTAAGAAGTCATCATTTCACTTATTAAGTCAAACAATATAAACATTATTATTTCAGAAGCTTTCTCTGTGTTTTTGATATCTTTAAAATATGTAAGGAATTTGTAATTGCTCCAAAGACATAAAAACATCCACTTGTAATATAAACACTGTAGCCTTTCATTTTTGCTATTATTTCCTGTATTTTACCCACAATAGAATGTTTTCTTTATTTTTTAGAAATAAAATGATCTTATGTTAGAAATTACTAGTAGTTAAAATGGGTGAAGATAAATAAAAGCATCTGGATATTCTGACAAGTAGCAACCTCTACCCTCATACCAACATACACACATTGGAAATCACTTGACACAAAAAATGTTAGATCAAAAATCATGAAACATTTTATATGCTAACTTATTAGATCTACATCTTCGATACTATACAATAAAAGCTGCAGCAATACTACTTACCTTTTACTAATGATAGATAAAGATTTAAGTGCATTCGTTAGCCAGGAATCTGTTAGACCTTCAATTTCTGCCCGTAACTGCAGCCATGCATCTCTCTTGGCAGGGCCAAGAAGACCTGAAATCCCCCAAAGCAAGGTAGATTAAAGGAGTGAACATTTCAAATCTTTGAATACTAGGCACCCTGTCTCGTCAGATCATTTTTATTCCAGCCTATATCAGATGTGAAGATTGATTCATCAATCATCATATCAATAATTATCATTCAGTTTAGAACTGGTTATCATTCACTCACTCAATAAACATTTATTGAATCATTTACTTACAAGAATAAGTTTGGGAATAAATAGTGAAAAAGTGACTCCTGGTTTCTGGTCTCACTGAACTAGAATCTGGAACCATGGGGCCGGAGAGATAGCATGGAGGTAAGGCGTTTGTTTGCCTTTCATGCAGGAGGTCATCGGTTCGAATCCCAGCATCCCATATGGTCCCCCGTGCCTGCCAGGAGCAATTTCTGAGCCTGGAGCCAGGAATAACCCCTGAGCGCTGCCGGGTGTGACCCAAAAACCACACACACACACACACACACACACACACACACACACACACACACACACACACACACACACACACACACACAAAGAATCTGGAACCATGAATACTAATCATTTGAAGAGCACATTGACAATCCTACATCATTCACCAATAGATTGTGGTGAATTCGATTTGCAGAAATGATAGTACTTCTAGCTTAAAATGCTGTACTTCAAATATTACGACTGTGCGGTGGGAGAGAGAATGTGTTGGTAAAGTGTGTCCTTGAAAGTGTTGACCTGGGTTCCTTCCCAGCCTTCTCACTGATCACCCAAGCACTTCTAGGATTGATTCCTGAGTGCAGAGTCAGAGTAAGGCCTGAGAACCTCTAGGTGTGATTCCCCAAATCAAATATATACATACACACATATGTGCATATATGTATACATGTAGTTGCCTAAAAAGTCTAGTTTCTTTATAATCAAAATCATTATGACTTTGAAACATTAATAATGGAATGATCACACAGAGATATTAATATATTCTATATCGGTACTAAAGTTATCAAAAATACTGCCTTTTGAAAAAAAGAAGTTAAGAATTCAAGTTAAAATCCTGAAGCAAAAATTCTGAAAATCCAAGTGGTCTCCAAGGTTCTTGGGCAAGTTAATAGCCTGAAGGAGACCTATGTCCCATTTGGAAACTTAAGTCATATATCTCTGCTACATTTTGGTAGTAACATGACTGTTATTACTATTATTGGTGCTATTATATTATTACAATATTATGATGACTGATTCTGAAGGCCTCATACATACAAGGCATACCCTCTGCCACTAGGACACACTTATAATCTTATAATATTATTATAGTATGTAGCATACAATTTTTTGTCTCCATCATTATTGAGTATGTGTTTCCTGGCTAACTAGCAAGGAGGATACAAAATAGGCACCCAGTTTCATCTTCAGTACATATGTGCAATATATACATAATATATACAAAGATAAAATATTATTAATCAGCATAATTCTACAAATATAAAATATATAACATCCACCCACACATCTTTAGTTCTATTTCATTTTATTTTTATTTTTTGGTGGGGTACACCTGGCAGTGCTCTGGCTTATGACTGGATCTGTGCTCAGCTATCACTCCTATGGTGCTTGGGAGATTGAACCAAGCTTGGTCACATGCAAGATAGGCACACTAACCACTGTACTATCACTCTGACACCATTATTTCATTGTAGACTCTGAATTCTGCTAATCATCATCATAAAATGTTTTCAAGACAAGACAACCTCTGGAAGAAAAATCTCACGTGACACAACAAATCCTAATCCTAGGACATTCCTATTCTTAGTATTAGACAAATCCTAACATTAGAGTCCACCAAAGCCTATTTTATCAAAAAACATCTCCAGTATATTAGATGTGATATCCAATTATATGGCTTTATCCTGTTCAGATGTTCGCTACAAAATAGTTGAACTCTTTAACACTGTGCTAGTCACATTTAACAGAATAGAAGGGAAAGATAAGCTCTTAGAGAAGATATAATTTTTAATTAATAAACTTTTCAATTGATCACTGTTACAAAGTTGCAAAGCTGCTTATGATGGAGTTTCAGTCAATGTTCCAACACCCATTTCTTTGCCAGTGTATATTCCCTGCCATCAATGCCCTAGTTTGCTTCCTGCCCTTCCCCAGTCAGCCTTTATGGAGAAGAGACTTTTTTTCAGACCGACCGAGTTGCTAAACGCCTCTAAAATGACACCAAGTATTGCTTATATTTATTTCTGATAGGATTCTAGACTGCGCTGATTGTTAACAACTCTGCAAGGACTAGACAGCTTGTTTTTGACACACTTCTGCCCATTCCCTCAGTTCCTTTAGTTCCTATGCCTGGTTTCCACAATATTGTCTCAAATGACAAGAGTAGAAAGCCCTGCTAGAATGCCCCCAAGCCCCAATGCTCTCCTAGAAGTCTTGACAAAGCATCTGGGCAAAAAGATAATTCCCAGTTCCTGTGACAAGTGCAGTGCAGTACAGTTTATGATTCTGCAGTTAGGCATTGACCCTTCCCCCAATTGGTGAGGCTAAGCATTTGGGCTCAATATGAGCTCATTCAATATGACTTACTGGTAATTTAGTTTACAGCAGTATAGTTTTTAACATGCAACTTCAAAGTATGCTTCTACAGTACTTTTGGTGCAAAAAGTCTCACATACCTCCGACATTGTTTTTGTAGGAGTTGTATAATTCTTTTACTCTTCTGTAACGAAAAGCCAACTTCCTCATCCAGTCAACTCCTCCTCTCACACCTGTTGGCAAACAAAGGTTTGCACTACTTGCAGCTGCATGGAAGCCATCAGTTGCAAAACTGTAGGTACTGCAACACCCAAAATACATTAAAAAGAAACAAAAGAAGTAATTACATGTGCAAAACTCCAAGGCGGAATTTCTGTAGGAAACTTCAGCTTAATGGCATGGCTTACCTTAAGTCCTGTCCATTATCATCAGAAGAAACATCATCTATATGAACTTGATCGCATTCCTGTCAAAACATTGAAAAAATCATTTGCTTTTCAAATGACGACCCACACATTATAATGCTTTTTTACCTTTCCATTTGAGAAGTCGGTGGCCAGCAGAGGGCAGCATCTGCTCGGCCATCTCACAGTCCCATCCAGGGAAAATGGTGTATTTCCACTCTAAAACCAAAATCCATAAAAGGGGCTTGAAAACATATGGTCTGCAAATTGTTGTTGTTGTTGTTTTTATTTTAGAGTTAAAAAAGTTAAAATTAAAAAACTGATACGTTTTATATTATTTATAACAGATTAAACTATCAACAATTTGTTTTAATTTCTATGACTCAAGCATTTCTGTTCCATTTTATTTATGAATGGAAGCAAAACTAAATGTATATGCTTACAACATGTTTGGTCTAAGCTCAGACAGTTAATACTTTTTAACTAATTTATTTTTTGAGCAGCAACACAGGAACTCCATAATTATGATGTCCTATGAAATTTCTCTGACTTCCTGTCTTTCGCTGGCTTAAGAAAAAGTACCATGTTGCTGTTAAAATAACCACGTTGCTATTTTAAAAAGTATTATAGTTTTAACACAATAAAAAGATGATTATATGTTTTCTTTTGTTAAACTGACAAAAACTCATTTTCAATTTGAATGAATATTAAAAAGATTTACCATCCTAAATGTACTACAAAATTATAGCAAACTAAACTTTAAGTATACCTATCCACACAATTGGATTGTCTTAAATTACACTGTCTCAGAAAAACATGATAAATTTCATGTATTCATTCAACTGTTTGATTTTCTAAGGTTATTCTACCTTCACACAATCTATAGTTTCCAAGACCTAATGAATGAATAGTACATGATCTAAATGTATTTGCTAGCATTTTTCACATACCTGGTATTTACTGCTCTCATAAGTAGGGGCTATCATAGTTATGGGCCTCATTTTTACCCACTGCCTTCATAAAATAATTTTAATCATAGTTGGTGAAATCATTATTTTGGAAATAAGATGAAGTGTTAAGCAAAGATTTTTCAGCTATTTCTTCTCATTATATAAATCAGAAATATCTGAAAGTAAAATATTTAATCTCACATAGTTATCCATAGAATTATAAGATCCCATGAAAGTTTGAGAATGAATGCATTAGGTCAGGATACTTTCAAACTACAGAATTTAGTAACTAGCCCAATTAATGCAATTTTGGCATATAAACAGAAAAACAGATAAATTAATTTTAAATATTCATATGATTTTCAATGAATTATGGGATTGATGATTTTTAAATAAGAAATTCCCTGCATGGAGGCAGGGGTAGGGAAGGTTTATTATCCAAACATATCTCCACATAAGATCCCAGTCTAGCCTAAACATACAACTGTATCTTGTTGAATAAAGGGCTTTAGTCTACACAAATTATAGTTACTTAACATAATCCCACATTCATTTAAACTTCCTAACACAAAGTTATGATGATATAAAGTGGTAATTTTCTGGATTATAAGGACTATAATAATGTCCACATATATCATAAGTGAGGAGAGAATGAAAGAGTAGTAGATGATCTCAGGCATAAGCATCAGAGAGAGCAAATATTAGAAAGTTGCATCATCATTTTCACTGCTTTTGAGTAATAACTATGGTCCAAACTTTGACCAGAGATTTCATTATGCTTCTAGAAAAATCTCAAGGAAAGTATTACAAGCAATGGTAGCTGTGTTTGAAGAGGTTTTATGACAGAACGGTGAATTATTTTTAACTCACTTATCATAACTGGAAATAAAATTCTTATCAGAGAAAGAGGAGAAGCAAAGTAGATGTAGATGACAAGGATTATTAGAGAGACTGACACTTGGTATGAAGGTAAAATGAATGAAATCACCAATGAAATAGTATATGTAAGAGGCTCATGCCAGTGAAGTTCTGACATCTTTCCTCATGTAAGAAATTTACATGTATTTCTTTTATTATAAACTAAGGACATAAAATGTTGGGAGAAATCTTTGCAAATTATACTCTTCATTAGAAGTTATTTCTATATTTAATACATCTCAAATTTTAGATAAATTCCTCTGACATTTCAACTATTAATTCACATGATTAATTTGCACATTTTGCCGCCAAATTTATTTTTCACTTTCAAGGACATCAGCATCTCAAACTTATTGGGCCATGAGCTCCATATTTGAAGTTATGTTTGAGGTATTTCCAAATAGAATTTCTCTTTAACTTTAGGCCTGGTTAACTATCCTTGTTGATTCTGGTCTCTTGCCCAAGAATCACAGTCTAGTGTAGGAAGCTTGGACTTCAATCACTTACACTTTGAGAACGATCTAAAATAATTGCTTTTCAATTAGTTCCACCCTGAGAAAAGTTGCAAAAATAATTTTAACCAGAGCCTGGCACATAAAAGTAATGCAATGTTTTAGATTTTAGAAAGTTTCAATGTAAAAATTTAGACATTAGAAACGATTCTGATATAAATCTTAACTTCTTTTATTTTGATTTATAATGCAACCACAAAGTTGTCTCTATCTTTAGCAATATAATCACAGTGGTCTTCTCTCACCATTGTGAGCTTGAACTCCCGAGTGCCTTCTTTTCTGGAAGTTATTCTAACTGAAATAATATTTTGTTAAAACAAAACTACTCTCTTCTTGGGGGACTAGTATAAGCATTTTGCCTTCTTTGCAGTTGGGCAGGATGTAGTGAAGGGCTTACTGGGAGGATTTAAATTTGTTAACTTTTAAGGAATTATGTGAGAACAGCTGCTACTACATATGTTGGTGGACTAGAAAGGATTTGTGTCTCAAATTAGGTTCGGAGTGGATAAAAAAGTCTTGCGAGTACACAGTAGAGTAGACTAATGATGTCGTCACACTCTTTAGGAATTTTCCTTTTTGTCAGCAGAAGCAGAAATATCTTAGTAATAATGATAAAGTCTCTGATACTGGTTTTATGAAATTAAAAATATAAATGTCAGTAAAGCTGACTTTCAAAATCAGATGTAAAGAATCGGAGCTAATTAAGTGATTTTTGAAATGATCTTAAACTATTTTCCAGATTTTATTAGTTTAAATGCTTGTTTTATCTCAGTAATCAGTAATTGGACTTTGAATGCCTTAAGCATTCCATTGGCATATGTAAGCATGTGTGTGACATGCATGTCAGAGAATTCAATCAACTTATATGCTAAGATTACATCCTTCAAAAATAACAATATCATTAGCTACCTCGGTTTTAGTGTTTGAACCAAAATTAGATATTTTTACAATTCTAAAATACAACTAAAAATATAATTATAAAAGAAAAGTCAATGCCAATATTTTCAGTTACTATTTTTAATAGAGCTTCCATAGATATTTTAAGAGTACAGTTTTTATGGTTTCTAATTCAACATAAAAATTCTTAAAGCACTAAAGCTGCCCACGTTTCTTATGTACCAATATTTATGTCACATTTCTTTTTTCTGGGGGTGGGGGCACAAAGGGCAGTGCTCAGGGGTTACTCCTGGCTCCATGCTCAGAAATCACTCCTGGCAGGCTCGGGGGACCATATGGGATGCCGGGATTTGAACCAATGACCTTCTGCATGAAAGGCAAATGCTTTACCTCCATGCTATCTCTCTGGCCCCTATGTCACATTTCTTAAAGATATTTGCAGATCGAGCATATGCTGCTTTAAGCTCTCACATTAGTGTTTTATTAAACGATGGCTGATATATAGAATCCATCTAGGATCTAATATGTCACTATATAAGTAAAATGGTCACTTATTTCAAGTAAAGAATAAACAATGAAATAAAAAATGATAAAGCTGAACTTCATTTCATATATTAACGTTTAAATATAAATATCATAATTTTATTTAGATCTGATATTCATTCATTTTAATCAGCCCAAACACCAACCTAAAAGTTATTAATGCATATAAACAAATTTATGCTTTAAAATCATATAGTTCTTACTATTATAAATATTTATGATAAACATAAAACTGATCATTTATTAAGATAATAAAAGTTTCTGAAAGAGAAAGAGCCTCTTCAAACAGACAGGCATTTTTATTTTCTAGGAAAAGCAGCAATTAGCTGTAGAGAAAATGAAAACAGAACATTATTTACCAGATTTTACTACACACTACTCTTTTACTCTGAATCATAAACTTTAACTAAAATTGAATGCAAGATCGTATCAATTAAAAATTCATATTAACTTCAGAATTATCACAAGCAAGCAATTAATTTGGGTTTTCTTTTTTTGGGTTACTTTTATTCATTCTGCAGGGAATGAGAGCAGAAATCTGTGCTCTGGGTACCAAAATATTGAGAGTTCCAAATTCAATATTTAAGGCAGGTAAGTAATCTTGAGCATAGCTTTTATGCTTGTGGATAGTAAAGTTACTCTGAGACTGTGTGTTAAACACTCATTTCAAAATTAATCAATGCAATAATAAATTAAAATGTTTTACAAAGATTAAGAATTCAACAACAATAATTTTCCTCTTTATTCTCAATATGATTGTGGTTGAATACTTTCCTTCTATTGTTAATCCCTGAGACATGAAAGAAATTTAAGTGTGTCATCTAAAGACAAACTGTAAATATTTCAGCTTAGTTTCTATATCCATTGTCTTAGCCAAGATTTTAAATTTAATCTTCTGACATTTTTATAAATCAAAATATGTATATATATACATATATATCATGGAGTTATCTAGTTATCATACAGCTATGCGAATGGCTCTAGTATGGTTTACCTAGAAAAATAGGAAGTAGAAAATAATGCTACCTAAATTAGGTTTTAGGCATGTGCATAATTAATGAGCCTTGCTATAGAATAATATATGTGACCACGGTCCAGTTATTAATAACAAAAAGTATCATGGTAGAAACCTGGCAAATCTACTTTTCATTCCAAAGGTGTTAAGTGGATTGTACGTTAGACATGAAGGGACCGAGATGGACAGGGCATAGGAAAACACACAGAGGACTTTTCTGAGACACTTTTGTCTATGTTGTTTCCAAAGAAACAACTTTGATTTATATTTGTAAAGCATTTCCTCTTTGCAAAATACTTTATGCACTTTGAACTTAAATTTATATCTTTCTCTTTCTATGAGCTTACCATCAAACTATTTTAATGTTGAAAAATCATTCTTACTTCTTAAAATTCTTACCTCTAAATCATTAAAAAATAAATGAATATCCGCAAGATTAAATATCATTTCCTCCATTCGAAGTCCAAGATTTACAGCCATAGGGGGATCCTGAAAAAACGCATAGACAATGAGGTGAAATTTAAATAAACATTTTAATAGATACATCTTAAATGCAAATTGTGGAGGTGAAGAGAAGACTATATAGCTTTTAATTACGTTTTAAAAGTATTTCCAATTACCTAAAAAGGCTTTTTCCAAAGTTATTTAGAATAAACTATGCAGATAAATCTTGATTTTACATATATTTATATGCTCATAAAGATGTCTCAGAATACATATACTTATTAAAGGAGGAAGAAAAAAGGAAATTTTGTTCATTTAATCTAGTTTGCCTGGAATGTCCTATGTAGACAGGCATAGGATGGCATGCTGGAAAATGGAATACACTTGTTTAAAAAAAGGAAGTTATCTCCTTTCAATATTCATTACAAATAATCCAATCAAAATGGAAAAAAATACCTCTATTTGAATGCTTGCTAGAATTAAATAGATATCATGTCTTACAGTGGGACAGAAAAATCTGTTGTAGCACAGAAAAGCCAGCAGTAAATTAAAATAATTAATTCTCTGAAAATAAACCAGGAAGATATATATTTAGATGTTTCATGTAAGGGAACTATGAATAGGATGACTCAATTTCTCTTTACAGATGGTATAAATAAGCAGTAGCAGGAAGTTGAGAATTGAGACTAGAGCCTTACATGACTATCTGCTGTTGAAAACTTAGAGTCAAAAGATGCAAGGGTTGTGAAAGTGAACGGTAGGTAAAGAACTGGAGTGCAGGTGCTTGCCTTGCATGTGGCTGACTTCAATTTGTCAATCCCAGCATAACATTTGATTCTTCTGAGCAGTACTAGGAATAATCGTAGAGCACACAGCCACAAATTAAAAAATAAAAATTTAAGGATAACTAATGATAGTGATAAGGAATTAATGTGGTGGTTCCATCTTGAAAACTTGAGGGGTCAAATCCTCAAAATTGAGATCAAATGTGTATTTGCAGGGACAAGAATAGGGTTTCAATAAACTGAAAAGATGAGAAGGATATTATTGATTTTGGCTGAGAAGTTATTTTGGAAGAACTTAGAGAATGATTTGGGTTGAGTATTTGGGCCAGGAGCCAGATTGCAGGGATAAGAAAAAAGAAAGAGAAATTATGTTTTTAACTGTTTAATAAATGATATTTCAAGAAATATATTTAAATCTTAACAATAAAAGACTAACTTTACTTTAATTTATAAAATATATAGCCTGTTTGAAAACGAAGTACTCAAATACACCCTAAAATGATTCCATTTGCCTGTTTAGAAGTGCTTCATCATTCCACACCTATACTGTAATAACCTATGTTTCTTCTTCTACTTCTTTCATAATTCTTTGAGGGAAATATGGTGGGATATAAACTTATGTGAATTGTGTTACCCTCACTGTTTATAGAGATGAAAACCTAGGGAATAGCAACTGTTTGTTTAAGAATAGAGAAGAAGATGAAGATTATACAGTAATGCTTTGCTAGATGCCAAATTTTCCTAATCATTTTGTCCTTAATTGGAGATACAGTTAGTGAGTTTTCATTCCAAGTATCTTCATTGTTCACGTACTTCATGACATCCTGGTAGTGTTTCATAGACATTCTGCCTGTATTGCTAGACAGACATATCTGTCTTCAGATGTGGGATCATGAGGTTCTCAGTGGTCTAGCACTTGCCTTAGATGTGTGATAACTTAAGATTGATTGCCAGCATCAGAAGAAGAGAGAGAGTAAGAAAGAGAGAATCCCACAGGCAGGATCATTTGGAGTAGTGCAAACAAAGACAAAAATACATTTTATCCAACATGTAAATTTAAGAATAAAAAAATCTGTGTATTTTATGTATCAAGATTTTAAGACTGCAAAGCTCTTTATTGGCCTGTTTCCTTCAAATATAAAATTATTTTTCCATGGGCCAAAAGGTACCCTAGAAATAGAGTAAACTGGGTTTTTAACTACTCCTGGTATCATATAATAGAATGATGATGCAAAAAAAAAAAAAAAAAGCCTACATACCCTGATCATCAAAATGATGATAACAAGTAGTATACCAAAAAAGAATAAAAGGTAAATGTTTTGTAAATAGTAAAATTATTATTTAATTTGTGCAGTTCACGATATAGTTGACAGAAAATACCTGATGGGGTATAGCATAGCAGATAGGGCAATTGCCTTGCAAGCGGTCAACTTGGGTTTGATCCCCAGCATTGCATATGACCACCCCAATTCTGCCAGGTGTGACTTCTGAGTGCAGGACCAGGGATAGACCTGAGTACCTCTGGGTATGGCCAAAAGCAAAAGCTAAAGCAAAGAAAAACAACAAAAGAAATATCTGATTATCAAATTAAAAAATGTGCATTTGTAGTACAAACCACAATGTAACGAAAAGGGGGAGGCAGAGAGGGGGGAAGAGAGAGAAAGAGAGAGAGAGATGCCTTTTCCAGAAGCAGGTGATGGAGAGGGTATCAGAGAGGTGGTGGGAAATGCACACTGATGAGCATTGTTTTACATTGTATGACTGGAAATCATTCGTGAACAACTTTATCTGTGGAATAAAAAACTATCATGAACAAACTTGTAACCATGGTGTTTAAATTAAAAAAGTGAAATCAAAAACAAAACCTCTCAAGGGAAAAAAAAAAACCTCAAACATTACTTTTCTTAGAAGTTTTTGGTGTTTCATTTTTGTTTTTTGATTTTGATTTTTAAGCTCTAACTAGCAATGCTTGGGATTACTCCTAGTTCTACACTTAAGAATTACCACCGGCCTTGCTTGGGGGGTCGGATGAAATGCCAGGGATCAAATCTGGTGGCTGCATTCAAGGCAACACCAAACTTCTTGTACTAGTGATCCAATCCCAGATTCTGGTATTTTTGTTAGGATGTATAATCAAGTTTCAATTTAAAATTTTTGCATTCAATATTTTAGCTCATTTTATTTTATTTTGGGGGAGGGGGTTGCCCCCAAACAATACATTGGAGCCCTGTCAACTAGATCAATGCTCAGTCAGGGTAAATGTGTCAGCTAGTTTAAGGCCTAATGGTTTCAGGGGCCACCAGGATCACTCAGACTGTCCCCTGGGCCCTTCAGTGTCTCCCTCCATCAGTGCTGGGGGTGGGACAAGTGGGGTAGAGGCTGGAACTCAGGTTCTTGCACATGCAAGATGTATTGTCACTGACTAAGTTGTTTCCTTGACCCCTCATTTATTTGGGTTGTGAAATAAGTTTAAAAAATTTGGGGGACCAAGATTGTCCACACCTGTCAGTGCTTAGGTCTGGATTCTTAGTACTCAGGATTCCCTTCCGTCTGGATTCAGGGGGTGATCCTAGAATAAGTCCTGAACACTTCTGGGCGCTGCCTCTCCCCCACTCAAAAATGAATTAATTTGTACGTATCGTTCCAGCATAAATTTTATTTCCTTTTCTCTAATGCAGAGAAACTTTTCTCCTGTCTTAGCAAATGGACGCAGGGCTGACACTATTCTAGCAACTGTGGGGCTGGTAGCAACAAGATTTCCACTGTGTTGCTTCTTTTAAAAATCTAGGAATTCCCTTGAGATCAGGCTTTGCAAGTTCTACAACTTATATGAGAGAGTGAGCGTGAGAGGAAAAGAAAGAGTGCATTTGTCCTTTTCTTTCAAGAAACTTATTTCTCGACTTTTTTTTTTTACTGGAGAGGGGATTTGTTGAGCCAAAGACATAGGAAACTTGTAAATGTTCTGTCTAGTCATGGAACCATGAACAAAAAGTCTATGAAATATCAGGAAAAATCAAATGTAATTATAGCATGAAAACAAATAATTCCATTAGAGATGCTCTATGCTTTTGAGGAATGTTCACTGATGCGAATCAATAAAACTGAGCTCCACACTACTCCCGTGATGTTTCTGATGATTATTGCCGCGAAGATATCTATTTCAGATGGGGACTCAGAAATGTCTTAATTAAAACATTTGCCTTTTAGAGATGAAGTCATAAATGGTTTGATCCTATAAACTTACCATTTCCCTCCTTTTAAGTTTTAAATAAAATTACTGTATTTTTTATATTCATTCCTATCATTCTTTACATTTGCAGAGCAAAATTGTGGGAAAGGTGGGAGAAACATACTGTTTCTCTTTGATTATTGATTTCATTGATTCCACACTTTTATTTAAAAAAAAAAAGCTGTGCTGTCCAAACAGTGAGAGAAAAACATCCATGAAAAACACACTTTGTACAACTGATAGGCATGCAAAACAAATGTAATTAAAAAATAAAAATAAGAATTGTTCAACAAGTAATCATAGTATATGACACAATGAAATCTGCCTTTGCACACTCCATTGGAATATAGCCCCTGGAAGGGCTGTTCATTTCTTTTCAAATATGAGGATTCCACAACACATTTTTGATGACGCCAGGACTGAGTGAACATTTTGGCAAAATATCATTTGTTAACTGGGAATAGTTTTGGTTTGAGGTTTGCTGGAGTAAAAACTAGCTATGTTTTACTAAGAATTCCAGAGACCAAGGCCTATTGGAAGGGAGGTGTTTCATCAGTCATGGTAAAGGCTCAGCACAGATGGACGAGGGCTACTCATGTCACAAGCCAAGGAAAACCATGATTAGAAGAGGTGGTGATCTTGTTTCTGTGAAAGAATGACTTAGGAGGGCTTACTTTCAAATATCTCATTTTACCCCCCCCAACCACAGCTCACCATGTCACTGTTACAGCTAACTCTAAGTAAGCATATTACAAGATCGTGTGTGTGTGTGTGTGTGTGTGTGTGTGTGTTTTTTTTCCAGATAAAGTACCTACAAAGGTAAGAATCCAAAAATTATGAGCAAGAAATTTAATGGTTCTAGTCTCAGTAAAGTCCATAATGTTGGATAGCTACTGGGCCAGATTGTTGCAAAGGAATATGAGTGTCTGCAATTCTGTGGTTTTATCAGATATTTGTGAGTCAAACATTTTTCTAGGATTAATCCAGTTTTATACAGAGATGATTGCTCATTTTATTTTAATGTTTGTAGAAGTATGGGCACCTTATGTGATGAGCTGCTGCCTTTTTCCAGCTTAACTGTGCCAGGTATTGAGTTTAAAAGTCTAAGAAGAATCAGTTAGAACTTAGGAAGGAAAAGTAAATAATAAAGGTACTAATATGGTTCGTGGAAGTTCCAATGCTTGCACATCTCTAGCACTTACCGTAGGTTCCAAGTGTCTATAAGACTATTTAATAGGGTGTGTTGCTCTAGTCAAACACTAAAACATGTTCTCAATGAGGAGGGTGGGAAGATGGAAAGGGAGAGTGAGGGGGGAAAGAGAGATCTGAAGAAAATAAATAGCTCGTGGTCCTTAAATATGCAGTTCAAACTGCATATCACAAGTGCATAACCAAGTGAGGATCCAGCACTGTGCTTTGCTATATCAAAATACTAATGCCTATTAGTTGTGTTAGCACAGAGCATAAACTGGAGCCAGACTGTCTGTCTATGGGCCTTTGCCCTGCACTCGACCATCAGCTGGAAATTGTCCTCCAGGGACTCAATGTAAAAAAGTCTCAGGAGAGGCAGTAATTGTGTCGTTTTAAAGAAATAGAGGAATTTTTTTGCTGTTCTTGTTAAGAACTCAAGCTCTCAGAACAGTTATTCCCTTGGGAACTGAAGTGCATTTATTAACTGGTGCACACACAGAGAGATGTTCATTAAAAGAGAGAAATATTAGTTCCATGAGCTAAAGAGAAAGAATCTTCCCATCCCTCCCCCTCCCCTTGCCTCTTTTCATCTCTCAGGCCCCCAACCCCTCCTCTCTTTTCTATCCTGTTTTCCATGAATTGCAATCATTGAGTAAATATGAGATGAAATTCATGAATAGAAGGACAATCTCAGAATTGAGAAATATTTGTCTCTGACAAATATTAGCCTTGATAACTCTCAAGGGGAATTGGAGAGAATGGTTTTAGAGACACTTATTTAACATGTATTTACTGAGAATCTACTAAGGTTCAGACATATTCAAAATCTGGACAGAGCGGAGAATCAAATAAGCAACATCCTTGCCTTTGTGGGTTTTATGTTAACACTATACAAGATACCCAATAAATCATTCTAAACAGTAAATGTAACAATATCTCAGGTAATGAGATGATCAGGGTCAACAAATATAGGACTTAGGGATATTATGGAGGGTTGAGTGTAGCCAAGCACAGATGATGGTTAGGATGAGAAAAACTGAGGAGAGGAATACTGCAATAGAACCCAGGAAGGTGAGAATAAGCCTAATGTGCATGGAACAGTCATCTGTAGTAACCCATGTCAAAGGAAAGAGTGAAGCAAGTCACTTAACCACACTCAGCTGGATCAAAAGTATACTAGAGAGAGAAAGGTGCTTTTTCTACTCAGTGTCTACTCAACTTGGCAAGTAGGTTGCTTCTCAACTTTGAAAAGAGCTTCCTGGCTGGCAAGTTGTGAAAAAGCAAAGTGGGCACCAAGTACAAAATTGTGAAAAGAGAATTTCCTCAAATGAGACAATTACAGCATGTGCTGTGACATGAAAATAATCCACAAGAGTGAATAATTAAGTATTTTGGCACAGATCCTTGGTTTAGAGGGCCTGGTGCCAAGCACATGTGGAGAGAGGAGAAAAGAAAATGTGATTTTCAGATTGCTTTTCTTACTTTTCTTCTCTCTCCTCTTCCTCTTTGCTCTACCTTCTTTTCATTTATTCCCCTCTCTCCTTACTTCCTTTGGATAGTTAAATAATTGTGTGCAGAATTGAGCAGTTTTAAAGGTATAAAGTGACTTTACCCAGGAATACTGGGGCCAATTAGAAAGTGGGGCCAGTTGGGGGGCAGAAAAAAATAGAGGAGCTTTTCGTGAGGTCATCCCAATAGAGAAAAGAGGAATAAGGAAGGTGAGTCTTTGCAGAAAAGTGAGGTCACATTTACAGCTAGAGCTGTAGAGCTGTAGATTGATGGTTTCTAATGCTAGAACTCAGATAAGAAACACTCAGGAAGCTGTGCCACCACTCTGGCCCCTAAAATAAAGATTTTACATAAAAAATAAAAAGTAATACTGGCGGTATAAAATAAATAAATAAATAAATAAATAGAACAGAGAACCAGCAGCCAATGACCTTGCTATTCAAAATGTGTTCTACAACCCTAGACTACACTCACCATTTTTCCTGCAGAGAAACAGCTCTGCTTTACAACTAATTTACAGAAGAATATGATGCTGCTAAATCTTCCTACATAGACTAGACTGTCCTGTGCTAAAAACTCTGGGACCTTCTCACTATGGGGTTAGCAGATTCCCCTTTCTGAGTGATAGCACAGCAGTCTGTAGCCAAGCCCAACAGCCTCCTACACAGAAAGACCAACTCCATAACTGCCAGGCCACTAAATCTTTCCAGCTTCATAGCTCCAGGATTGCATGGCTGGATATAGCTCCCAATTTCATTGTACTGTTAGCCCAGTAAGATTACAGCAAATTTGTGGGAAAATTGTAGAGAAAATCACCAAGCTCATATGAGCAAAAACTAGCACCAATAAATCCTCTATGACTTTAGTAATACCATTGTGAGATATAACAATTATTGAAAAGTGACTTTTATTTATCTAAATTTTGATCATTTTTGTCTCCTTTTGGGTTCCAGCGCCATCACTGTTTATCTGCCCTTTGGGGCCAGCCAGGTTTGTGTCATGGAGGAAATAGGGAAACACAGATTGTAATCCCTTTCACGAAAGCAAATGAGGCTGTCCTTTTGGGTCTTTCATCAGCCAACTTCCAGGTCATTATGGTCACCCCTTTCCATTCCATTAGTACTCCTTTTCCAAAATAGCGCGAATGTGATTGCCTCTGCACGAAGTCATTTTAATGCATTTCATAGACTTCCTGGCAGATTGCATTTAGGTTGGATTGAATTTTTTTTCACTTAGAAAATATACAGCTCAAAGACCAGGTGAACAAATAAATAAACTAGTATGCAATATTTGGGGGGGGGCACACCCAGTGATGCTCAGGGGTTACTCCTGGCTATGTGATCAGAAATTTCTCCTGGCTTAGGGGACCAAATAGGAAGCCAGGGATCGATCTCAGGTCCATCCTGGGCCAGCCACGTGCACCCTACCATTGTTCTATTGCTCCAGTCCCAATGTGCAATATTTTTTTTTACCATACGTAAACAAACTTGAAGTTTAGAAAAATAACCTCTAAGAAGATATATCTTGAGATACATTTCATACAAACAATTCAATAGATCACTTTCCTTTTTTTGTCCCCCGATTCACAATACAGACCAGGCAAAGGGCCTGTGTTGAGGTGTATATGGGGTGCATTTACTACTGTACCTCCTCTTTCTATACAGTCAGTGTAAGAACACAGTCTGTGGTAAGAATTGGGAGCCTTATCTTATCTTTTTTGATTTTTTAATATATATGATATATCATAATATATTTATTATATATTAATATATATAATCCTTCACAAGTACAACATTCCCATGACCAATATCCCAAGTGTCCTTCCTCCCCACCCCACACCGGCCTGTACTCTAGACAGGCTTTCTACTTCCCTCATTCAGTCAGATTTTGTTATGATAGTTCTCAGTGTAATTATTTCTGAGACTGCACTAAATGATCCCTGTGGTGAGCTTCATGTCGGGAGCTGGACCCTCCAGTCCTCCTCTATTTTGTCTCTGAGAATCAATACACAAATGGTTTTCCTTTTTCTCAAAACCCAAAAATGAGGGAGACCATTCTGTGTTTATCTCTCGCCCTCTGACTTATTTCACTCAGCATAATAGATTCCGTATACATCCATGTATAGGAAAATATCATGACTTCGTCTCTTCTGGTGGCTGCATAATATTCCATTGTGTATATGTACCATAGTTTCTTTAATCATTCATCTATTGAGGGGCATCTAGGCTGTTTCCAGAGTCTGACTATTGTAAATAACATTGCTATGAATATAGGTGTGAGAAAGCGATTTTTTTATTGTATTTTTGTGTTCCTAGGGTATATTCATAGGAGTGGTAAAGCTGGATTGTATGGGAGCTCAACATCCAGCTTTTGGAGAAATCTCCATATTGCTTTCCACAAAGGTTCGACCAGACAGCATTCCCACAGCAGTGAATAAGAGTTCCTTTCTCTCCACATTCCCGCCAGCACCGCTTGTTCTCATTTTTTCTGATGTGTGCCAAATTAGATCACTTTCTTAAACACCCTGATTATCCAGCACTCTAAACCACTAAAAGCAATATCAGTTGGGACGCTAAAGAAGACATTTACTGTGGAAGATATGGAGATAAAACCTGGAACATCTCCAAGTCCACCCAATTGCCTGAATCTTATAGATGGGGACCTAAAATCAACACTCAATGATTTAGCAATGGAAATCAAGGAGTCACTAGCCTGTGAAATTAAGAAATCTATAAATGAACAATTAAACCAACTCAAAGATGAACTCTTTCAGCGGATGAGAGAATCCATACAAATGGAACTGAAGGAATTAAAAACATGTTAGCAAGCCATAATAGTAGAATTTCACAAGTGGAGAATCACATAGATGAACTTGAAGACAAATTACTGCCAGCAGTGATAAAGAAATCAAAAAAGAAAGGAGAGACAAAACCCTGGGAAAAAATTTAAGGTACTTAATGAACAAAGACAAAAGAAATAATCTCTGAATTATAGTATTTCCAGAAGGGGAAGAAAACTCGGAAAGAAAAGAACCAGTAGTGAGGGAGATAATAGCAGAGAACTTCCCCACCCTTGGGAAAATTACTCTACAAATTTAAGAGGCAAGAAGAGTGCCAAACAAAATAGAGCATAACAGAACAGCACCAAGACATTTAGTAATCCAAATGGTAAAATAAAGAGAGAGAGAGAGATTGACTTTTTAAAGCAGTAAGGGAGAAAAAGCTTCAAGTATAAAGGAACCAACATAAGAATCAAACCAGATCCTCCATTTGAAATAATCTAGGCAAGAAAAGAGTTGAATGACATATTCAAACTACTAAAAGAAAAAATTTTTCAACCTAGAGTTCACTACCCAGCTAAACTCTCTTTTACATGGGAGGGAGGGTTAAAAACATTCTCAGACAAAAAAAGAACTCACAATATTTGCGTTATCCAAACCAATCCTAAATGAGCTACTCAAAGAGCAATTACACAAATCAAATATCCAACTGTAATAGCAGCAATAACCCTTCACAATTTAATGCACAACAGCCTTTTCTGTCAATAGTTTCTTTAAATGTCAATGGATTAAACTCTCCAGTCAAGAACAGATACAGCTGTTTAGATTGATCAAGTGCTCTTTATTCATGGCTATAAAATGTTCTAATGATTTTATCTACAGAAACAATTGCAGAATGTATTTGGAAGCCATGAATATCCATTATGGTGCTCTGCTGCAGGCGTCTTGTATCTCAACATCTCTGAGATATAAGTGGGGAGCAAATCCTTCATGAGAGGAAAACGGGTAATACAAACAGCAGAATATGAAATATAAAATGAGACCACACATAATACATTGTATGGGGACCCGTGTCTGCAATAGATGTGAGACAATTTTACTTTTCAGGCTGATGACATTTAAGCACAACTCTGGTATGCAAAGTATTTCTTTGAAAACCAAGGGCAGGGAATCTTAGGAGAAGGAAGACAATGATAGCAGGCCTTAGAATACACATATCAAAAACTAGCTGATACAGGTGAAAAGAATCCCCAGCTAAAAGGTAAGAAAGTGACATAAGGGGGTGTTCTGGTTTAGCAAGAAGCTTCTTATAACAAAGAAAGAGAAACTGGTTTTGCTACAAATTTGCAGCCTGTCAGAATAGTAAAATGCAAGAAAGACAGGAACTGTTTGCTTACCACCTAGAAGCTGAAAACAGAAAAACAGGTTGCAGGTAGCTGGCTAGACTAGTCTTTGAGTTGCAAATATATTTAGTCAGTGGGGAACTTTAGCAGCTTTTGGTACTAAAATTTCTCTGACTGTACACTGACTGAGGACGAATTTTGGTCTGTAGTTTTGCAAGGGAGACAAAGCCAAATGATAAAAGAGATATCACCATGTCAGATATAACAGAAATATAGCCAGTGATCCATGCAGGGGTTATGATTAATTCCACCAAAGGGCCTGCTGGCCAAAAATTTTCTTGCGGGAATTTCAGTTCACTGCACCAGGAAAGCCAATAGACACCACTGGTGGGCTAGCGTCCCCTAAAATGGAGACATTTATGCTGCATGCTGTGGCAGTGCTCGCTATAGGTAGCATGGATTTTACTATGTCTATAATAACTCCTTGATCTTTTTGGCCACAGTGGTATTGGTTGGTTACCCCAGTTCCATATTGCAATACTATACTATATTAGACTCAGAAGACAGGGTTCATTATGATGTCATGATAAAAATTCTAATCTGTTCATTTTCTCCTTGATTATGCCTGCTAATATAATCTAATGTTTATGTCCACAGATAGCAATGCAGATAGCATGCAACTGCATGCCATGCACTCCTGTTACAGAGCTTGAAAAGGGAAGTCAACCTTGGCGGATGTCCCGCCCTTAAGGAAGTCGTCACCTCAGACCCACCAATACCTCGTATTACCTTGGCAGATGTCCCGCCCCTAAGAAAGTCATCACTACCCCTTCCCCCCTATAGTATATAAAGAGGGATGAAGAAAGTCACAAGGTCTTTGCCTCTGTCCTATTCTGGGTATGCATTGACCCTGACCGGCCAGAATTAATAAAGGACTTACTGGAGCATTTGCTGGGGCCTCTGTCTCTTCATTTCTCTGTGTCAGGGCAGCTAGATTAGGACGTCCGGACCTTTCAAACTCATTCACTGAATATGTTATTCAATTCTTTTCATTCAGTATGTTTTCAATTGTAGGTAATTTACCATTATACCATAATGCTCATGATTTTAGATTACTTTTAGAAAAGGAACCTGAATTCTCAAGACCCGCTAGACAATATTTCATAGTATAAATTCCTCTTACTGTGCTCATTACTGTATCACTCAGTTTTCTAGATTTGAAAATTATGATTGTTTTTAAGAATGCTCTATACACCATCTAAACCACGAAATCATTCTTCAGTAAAGTTTACCCTCACCGATCATGATTGTCCTAGAAAATGGAGAACCTTTATATTTCACTTGCTGGGGTTGGCCATGTGCAGGGCAAATGCCTTCCCTACTTATGTGGTCACTTCAGCCCTAAAATGTGTATGTTCTTATTATGCAATACTACT
The DNA here is from genome assembly GCF_024139225.1 of Suncus etruscus. Taxonomy (NCBI): domain Eukaryota; kingdom Metazoa; phylum Chordata; class Mammalia; order Eulipotyphla; family Soricidae; genus Suncus; species Suncus etruscus. The sequence goes on along the minus strand of NC_064862.1, from coordinate 1,181,835 downwards.
TCAATAAAGAATTTAAAAATACATTTTAAAAAAGGACAAAGGAGGGGCCAGAGTAGTGGTGCAAGCGGTTGCACGTGGTAACCTAGGATGGGCCACAGTTTGATCCCTTGGTGTCCCATATGGTCTCCCAAGCCAGGGGCGATTTCTGAATGCATAGCCAGGAGTAACCCCTGAGCATCACCTTGTGCTGCTCAAAAACCAAAAATAAAAAAAATAAAAAAAAGGACAAAGGAATTTCAGGACCTGTCATGGATCTACTGATGATGCCTGTAGTATAATCCAAAGCCCTCTAGTTCATACATATTCACAAATTAAAAGCACTAGGGTATGAACTTTGTAAAGATCTCATATCGTTCGAAGCAGAATTTTCCCTTGGAGTTACACCTCTGATTCTTATTCCCTTTAAATTCTAAGACAAGGGCCAGAGAGATAGCACAGTGCCTTGTATGCAGCAGGCCTGGGACAGACTGGTGTTCAATTCCTGGTATCCCATATGGTCCCCCAAGCCTGCCAAGAGTGATTTCTGAGCTCAGATTAAAAAGTAACATCTGAGCCCTACCAGGTATGTACACCTCCCCAAAAAACCCAACAATACCAAACAAAATACATTCTAAAATGAGGGTCAGTAGGGTCACTGAGTAAAAGGTGGTTTAGGATAATTTCTAGAAAACTAGAATCCTCTAAACATTTCTCAGAAATAGAAATAAGAGTATACTTTCTACTTGTATTTGAGGATTTAATTTCACAGACTAAAGATCAATGGTCTCTATGTTTTAGGTTTTCCTACAAGCAAATTAGTAAAAATGTTACCGGACACTTGCTCCAGATTAAAAGATTCTGTTAAAAACCCAAGTGCTTTAATTCAATTTGCAATAGTATTGGTAGTCAATAGTAAATGATCAGGAATCATCAAGGGAGTGATGATTTTTACCTACCACCTACAGTTTGCACTGTTTCAATAGAAAGAAACTCCAATATATCAGACATCACCAAACTGATTATACTAGTGATGGAATACATATATTTCAAAGGGAACTAAAGCAGGTGTACAAAGCAACAGGACATAGCAAGCAGAATAAAAAGATAAAAACAAGGAGTTGAGTCTATGCTAGGATGATGAGGTAAAAAAGCAGAACTTAAATGTGAAACGATATATCAACTAAAGAGAAAACAGCCCTGAGCTCAGATAGAAAGGTAAATCAGGGGAAAGTTATAAAAAGGGTAACCAAGACATTAACTAATGAAGTGTAAAGCTCAGAAAATGTAAGCTAATCATCTAATACTTCAATTCTCATTGATCTAATTTTTTCCAGCCCTATCTATGATATGAAACTTACTGAACATAAACTAAGAAATGAAACTGAACGTTTAAGAGAGGTTGTAGAAATCTTTAGAAATTTGTGATTTAAAAAATAAATCCAGGTCATTATTAATAATTTGTCACTCTCAGCAGTGACCAGCCTAGTAATGTTGGCTAACTATACAATGTAATGGCCCAGAGGTTCCCTAGAAGCACGTGGTACACTGGGGGCAAGTGAAGTGCCAAGGAAGGAACAAGAGCTCAAATATGTTAGGCATGTGTCCACCACTTGAGGTTTTTTTCAGGCTTCAGATGTGCATGCTCCCAGAAACTAATTACATTACCGGCATGTTAGTTTCAAATTAATAAAAGTCATGTCCTTCTAATTCTCCTTTTATTTTAGTGCACTGGCAGCACTAGAAATGTGGTAGAGCTGGGCTTCAATGAAAGCTAACAAGGAACTTGGCTGTGTATGACAACACCTAGAATTATATTAATAAAAATTATCTGAACTAAATATACTCAATGAAAAAGTAAGAATAACACAGTTTTGAGAGGAATCACTAGGTACATTGTTTTTAAAATGTCCTAAAAGAGAGAGAGTGAGGAATGCTTTTGTCCTTTAGTTTTATCTAAACTGCTTCTAACTGTATTCACTTATACACACATATAGACAAACACACAAACACACACTTAGTCACTCCTGCTTCTTATATTTACTTGAGGACCTCACATGGAACACGCAAACAAAAAAGCCATATCCAACTTTCTAAGAAAATAGCCTGGTTCCTCAATTAGCTTCCTAACTCAGATTCTTTTGAAATCAATAGAATAAAATGCCTTTATTGACTGTTTACTCTAGAAAGCAAAATACTGAGTTTTAATGCCTTTTTAACTCATTTAACTTTCCTACTCAAATTACTTTCTTATTCTCTCCCACTTTACAGAATATAATTAAGTCTCAGAGAAACTAAAGATTTTATACACTGTCAGTCATATTTGGGCTTAGATCTATTTCCCTAGAGTCAGAATACACTAAGCCTTTTATGTCTACAGGGTAGGTCATTTGCATGGTGTTAACACCACCGTTGGGGTACCTTCTATTTGTTGATTCAACTATTTTTAATTCTAATTATTTCACCTATTAAATAGTTAATTCTTAGTCATCAGTGAGACTCTTAAGTACTTGTCTTCACATTTATTGTATAGTTTAAATTCTAGCTGCTTCTATTTCCACATTATAAATAAAGATTATATAATACAAAAGCAATTATATAACCTACCTGTCTATCTATAGATCTATCTGTATCTATCAATTGATCTACCTCTATCTTTAGTATTTTCTAAAATTGAAAAGTAGTTCTGGGTCCTTGACCTTCAAAGTCACGTTACAAGGTAATAATTCACCTTTTCTTTAGTATTTTCTTTGACTTAGGCTACTTCCCTTGCATGTTACAAAGATAGCGCCAAATAAACCAAATCTTTACAGCAAGTTTTGTAATTCCCTTCACTGCTCTTTCCCCCAAAGCAATTACTGCAACTTATCAGAGAGCATAAGATATACAATAAATCATGAAATAAGGATAGTATACATTTGCCATAAAATATGATTAAAGATTACTAGTCTCTGTCCTTCCAAATTTACAAATTCCTATTTTTTTCTTTAATTAATTGATTGCATTTATTGGTAAAGTGCTCCCAATGGTACTCAGTGGGCCTGCAGGTACCTTCCAGCAATAGTTGCTCAACAAGGCGAGTCCTTCAATGCTAGTTTTACACCAAAATGCTGTTATCAGTGCTAGCTGGGTCCAGGAACACTGTACGTGTAGGAGGAATCATCAAACATATCCTGCCGATGCTTGGGAATCTGTGTGAATTGATCCATGGCTGGGTATTTATCTAACCCTATACTGTCTCCCTGACCCCAAACTCCAATTTTAGAGTTTTATACTGAAAAATAATTAGCATTCAGCTGAAAAGACCATCACTGACTTTACAGGTAGGATACATCTCTCATGATCCAATATCCAGGATCGTTGTGCTTGAGGATACTGTATTGACAAACTGAACAGAATAAAAGTATGATAATATATTAGAAAAATTCATAGTGCTGTTATGAATCAAAGTATAATTTGTGACGTTTATTTTCTCTCTGACTAACACAAAGCTAGTTTCTCATGAAATTGAGGCGTAAAATGGTGCCCTTATGAAACCATAAGTTTAGAGATTATGGGGCAAAACATGAAACCAAGAAATGATGGATATTACCAGCATGCTAAGGCCTGTGTTCAGAATGACCATACAACACAGTACAATCACATGGCTGGTGTGAAGGTGAGAGAGAACATCCGGTACATGGGGTAGTCAACAAAATGCAAGAAATATAGTGAGATCTCAAATATATAGCCTATTTTGGGGACCACACCTTAATTTATTTTTTACACTACTGTGTTCCACCCTTTCATGAAACTCTTCTGTTTTAAGCACCTCTGAATATAGAAACTGTACATATACTTGAGTTTACAAAGCTATTTATGAAAAACCTTTAAGTTATTGGAATTTGAATGCTGAAGTCATGGCTGTATGTCTTATTGACTCTCTAGAGAGAGGATAAGTTTATATCATTGATAGTTTACTGCAGAGGATGAGAACTTTGTCTCTAGAATGCTCAAAAGTGGATTTCTGAGTCACTAAACAGTAGTATCTGTGTGTTGGATAGATAGCTCAATTGAATGAGCACTTTGATTTGCACATTCAGTTCAATCACAAGCACTACCTGTTTCTATGACCACCACTAAAAGTTAGGCCCCCAAAACAATAAACATAAAGACCTCTTGCAATAATTTTTAAAAGGCACATTCTCTTTTTGCCTCATCATTTTTCTCTGACTCCTTACATTTCTCTAAATAAAACTCATTTATTTAAAAAAAGAGTATCATCAGATTTTTTGTGCAGTATTTATTTTACTTATTTATACATTTACGCATTTATTCATATACGTATGTTTATATTTGGGGGTCACATTTGGCTATGAGTAGGACTTACTACTGGTTCTCTGCTAAGGGATTACACCTGGAGGAATTCTGGAGCTCAAATCCAGGTCAGCTTCTTGCTGTAGTATCTGGCCACAGTGTATAATATTTTAATGTTTTTCCAGCCCTCCTTGCCTCTTTATCAACACCCTTTGTAATCCTAGATGGAAGTCCACTATCAATTCTGAGATCAACATTTATTTTTCAAAAAATTAAGATAAACTGTGATTTTTTTTTACCACAATCTTTACTCACTGTCTCAATCTTTGTGGACTTTGGTTCAAATATAGTATATCTATAGATCAAAATTACCACAAATGGACTAGGTCTGAATCAAGAAATAAACTGGAACTAAAATTAATTCCAGAATGGTTCCTACCATGGGATTGGCACAATGAATTCAACATAAAAGTGTCCAGATAGCCTGTAATAGTGACTATTTTGAAAAAATACTTACATGGGTTAATTATATCAATATAATTGCTTATTTGAAATTTTTTCTTATGTGAAGCTTGGCTACTAAAATGTATTACAATTAGTTCAACAGGATTTATAATTTTCCTGTTAGCTCCACATTATCCTAGAAGAAATGATTTAGGTGATTGCCCAAGTCTTATTATATGGGATAGTATATTAGTAATAAGCTTTTTGGGGGGTACACAAATGACTATATTCAGGGGCTACTCATAGTTCAGTGGGGGATTAGAACCCTGACACTTTTGGGAGCCAGTCTGTTTTCAGAAGCCAAACACAGGCCTTTCTTTTGAAAAGCATACACTGAGCCTTTTGGGCTATCTCTCCAGCCCCACATTAGAAATCTGAATTTGCACTATCAGTGTTGTGTAGCCAATAATAAGTTATATATACTTTAGATTATATGAATATGTTCAGGTAATATATGTGTCATGAGACAGATAGCAATGTACTAGATATGAGATTAGAGCATTTGTTATGCCTGATGAATGCGCATCAACCCTGCTTCTTTGGAGATCACTGCTTTAGATGAATATTGTGCCTAGGGGGTTTAGCCAACTTCTTAAACTAGGGGCTGGAGAGAGAGCACAGCGGTAGCGGTAGCGCATTTGCCTTGCAAGCAGCTGATCCAGGACGAACCTGGGTTTGATTTCCGGCACACCATATGGTCCCCTGAGCCTGCCAGGAGCAATTTCTGAGCGCAGAACCAGGAGTAGTCCCTGAGCACCACTGCATGTGGCCCAAAAACCAAAAGAAAAAGAAAAAACTTCTTAAACTCAAAACTTTGAAATCTTCTACATGATTATTGAACAAAATCATTACCTTTCACATTGTTTAGCATTGCCTAAACATTTTAAATGCAAAAAAAATGTAGATTCATTAATAGTGTAATCCAGAAAGAAACACTTGAGTCCGATTCATTACTACTAGCCTAGAAGACAAAGTTAAGCATAGTTGCTAAAATCTGAACATTATGCTGACAGAAGACCTTACAAATTATCAGCTACCATAAAAATGATAGACATGCATTTTGTTATGTGTTATATATAAAGAAACCAGAGTCAGACATTACTTGCAATATTGTAATTGAAGGCAGGTTAATGTGCTTTGAATCTACTGGTTAGATTATAAGTCCTATATATAAAAAATCTCAAACAATAATGACCTAAACCAGGATTCATCAACCTTTTGACACCTGTGTACCAACACTGTTTTGCAGGCTAATAGCTGAAGAATGTTGTTGACTTTTCAAATAAAACTTTCCAAAAAGGGGGCCGGAGAGATAGCATGGAGATAGGGCATTTGCCTTGCAAGCAGAAGGATGGCATTTCGAATACCAGTATCCCAAAGGGTCCCCCGAGCCTGCCAGGAGCGATTTCTGAGAGTAGAACCAGGAGTAACCCCTGAGCGCTGCTGAGTGTGACCCAAAAACAAATAAACAAACAACAGCAACAAGAGTTGAAACAGTCTGAACTAGCACACATAAGCTTTCTAACCATACCTCTTAAGAAGCTAAAAAGTGCTGAAATTCATGAGTTAAGGGATATATTTCTTTCCAGGCACTAATCATATATGTTTACAATACTGCTCAAGTATATTCATGGATTCAAAGACTCTGTCGAACAAAAGAGTACTTGCTTTTATTTTTACATATGATGCAACAAAATATTTCAGCATGTCTTTATTTCTCTTTAACTATCACTCTACGTTTTTACTTGGTAGTAGACCAATATTCTCAGAAACAATATAAACAGTATAAAAACAAAAAGCATTCCTTAGAACAAATCTCTGAGATTAAGGAAATAATTTGTTTTTCATTTATCTTTTGACTTCATTTTTTGTAAATGTTATTTTATGTCAGTTTAGTATTTAAAAATCATTGATACAAACTTATGATAAAATATTTTTAAGTTGCTTTATTGGAGAATTTTATATTTGTTTATCAGACTAAAGTTTACGTCTATAATTAGATTTTTTCTAAGGTAATTATGTTCAATAAGACTGGTTTTGAGGTAGAAAACAAACTCAAAAGTCAAAAAAGAAAGAAATTAATTCAATTTTAAAAAGCTTTACAAAATTTATCACTTTGCATTAAAGAATAATGAGTTACTGGGAAAAATACTGAGCAGCAAATCTTACAAACTCCAATAATACTATTGGAACATATTTTGGGTGGATCTTGGATTTTGAAGAAAAATAAACTATAATAGTTCTAAATAGTTCAAAAATTCTTTATTGTTTATTCTTTATTCTTACCTTTCCGTACTTCTGGGCATAAGATCCTGTAAGCAATGAGTGAAAAACAATGATGGTTTCATCCAAATCCCAGACAAATACACGCTGAAAACAAAAAAATAAATGTTACAGATTTACCAATTTCTAAGAACAGAAATATCTGTATAAGTAAAAATATTAATTGATAACATTCTTGATATTCTTCGTAAAAATTATGTTGCTGACAAATTTTCTTTCCAAACTTGCCAGAACTAAGTTCTGAACACTTTATAATGCAACAGTGATTGAAGTAATAGAACTTAATGCCTTAGACATTAAAAGACCTGAATTTGAAGATATACATCTAAATATTTTTTGGCAGCATATTTGGATGTCCAGGTATTTAAAACCCTATTTAAAATTTTTGCACTATAAGAATTCAGGAGATATTGAAATTCATGCAAATTTAAATGATTTGAATTTATTTAATAATATTTAAATAATTAATATATGTTAATATAGAATAATTTCACATATTATACATAATATATTTAAAATATATTATATATAATTAATATTTAAACAATTAAACTAAAATAATATTTAATAAATCCTAAAGAGCAAATGAAAAGTATGGACTCAGAGCCATTAGGATTTTGGCTTGGACAGTGTTTTAGAATTTTTCAAATAGCTGCTAATTATATCAGGATTAGATGTCACAGAAATTACAGAGTTTTAATGGTAGCAGAAGTCGGAAGGTGTAGCAATGCTGGCTGAGCAGCCCTTCGGGTGGTGACAGACAGGTCCCTTTGGAACTAGCCTGGAACTTCTGCTCTTGCTGTTGGCTGTCTTCTTAGTCCAGTTCACTCCTTTAAATCTCGGTCCCTGAAGGCATTTGAACTTGTAGCTGTTGTTCAATTTAAGGAAGTACTTTTTTATAAAGAGATGCAATGAGCACTACTTGACTAGCTCTAACATTCTTTTCTGAAAGCATGAAGTTGCATAAGAAGTAACATTTTTAATTAAAATAGTTTTTTTCTGATATTCTATTTAAGGAAGAAATACATTTATTATAGGTGGGTTACAAAATATAACAACATAACCAGAAAAATGACATGGACATTTTGACAAGTATACAAATGTCAACTTGTAGTCATATAACATGATTAATTCGTTTTGTAAATTGGGTTTTCCCTTTCCATAAATATTTTTACCTTTTTTAGGGGGTCTTTGGCCATACCTATGTTGGCTCTGTGCTCAGGAGTGATCTTGGCCGTACTTGGGGAACCATATAAAATGCCAAGGTGGGAAACAGGATCAGTAACATGCTAGAACTTTACGTATTGTACCTAATCTCCTTCGTCCATGATCCCCGCATCTATGTGATCCTCTCTTTTTAAATTAACCCATATAAATATCAAACTACATATCAAACTACTATTAACTCGTTTTTGTTGGAAAATTATTCCGCACAAAAATAACTGCCTGGAGTAATAATAAAAAGGGTAGGGTGCTTCCCTTGAATGTGACTGAGCCAGCTTTGATCCCTAGTACCACATATGGTCCCCTGAGCTCACCAGGAGTGGTCTCTGAGCACGGACCCAGGAGTAAGCCCTGAGCATAGCTGGGTGTTTCTCCCCCACTTAAAAAAAAAAAGAAACAAGAAAAAAAAGAAAGAAAAAGCTACCAATTTGGATAAAGAACACAATTACCACAGGTCTAAAAGTCACAGAGCTATTTTCAAGCTATTGTTGGTAAAGTTAGCAATTACAAACTTCCAAACTACTTTTAAACTACTTAGCTATAAAGTATGTTTACACAGTAGGTTTCTTCAATACAAGACATTGTTTTACTTTAGTATGAAATATATATATCTATACTTAAATATATTTATATATATTTCATATATAACATTGTACATTATAAAACATCAGATAACCCTCTTGAAGTATAAACTCAGCATACCTCCAGGTCACTGTCAGGAGGTGGGGAGGGATTATTCTTCCGGCCTCTTCCTCGGGACTTTGATCCAGAACTCCTACATGTTCTCTCATCAAGGTCTTTGATGGGTGTGGAGGGACTCTGAACAGTATCAAACTCTCCTATAAGTAACATATTTATATCAAGGATAGCATTTTAGTTTTAGGTCAGGTCTAAAAGAATCTTTATATCAGCTTTAGATAAGTCTGTAATTAATGAACAAATTCTTAGCCAAAAAAAGCACCAGGGCACCAACATTATTACAGTCAAAAAAATTCATGCTGGCTTCAATAATTGTGATGTATTGATCTTAAATGCCTTTTATTGTCCATATTATTTGAACTTACTACCTTGCTACTGTCTACTTATATATCTAAATTAAGTTCTATTCCTTCCTCCATTCATTATCCTTCAGGAGGATGAAATAGTCTCTGGAGCAATTTCACTTCTACATCTGCAAACTTGTTTTCCACAATTGATTTCTTGCAATCTATCAGTCAAGATTTAACATCTATCAGATAACCTCTTTTATCAATTTTCTAAACTCTTCTTATTTTGGGTAAGTGTATAGATAAATTTAAAAATTCAAGGATACTGAGCAATATTATAGCTAGGAATAAGTCTCTAGGCAGCACCGAGATTTAAAAACACAATAAAATAAAATGAAATTTAAGAAATATCCTGGAATCAGAACAATATACAGTGGGAAGGGCCCTTGCCTTGTATGTCGAAGACCTGGGTCCAATCTTTGGAGTCCCATATAGTTTCCTGGGTCTGCCAGGGGTGATTCCTAGTATAAAGCCAGGAGTACCCCAACACTACTGGGCATGACAAAAAAAACTAAAATATGAAAAAAACTGAACAAACAAAATCCTTATCTTTGACCTTGTACTTATATTTAAAGGCTGTCTTCTCTTTTCAAATGAAAACTTGTTGAAAGAATAGTGAATATAAATGCTCAGTGCTGTCCCATCAAAATATAAGTCGTGGCACAGAGAAACAGTATATATGAAAAAAATTGGGAACCTACATTCAAATAAGCTAAAATGTAAAAATTATCTATCCACATATATTGAACTAATATATCCAAAGATAATATTTCCAACATGTAATCAACAAAAAACAATCACACTGCATTGCTTTTTATAACAAATCTTTGAAAGTTTATATTTTTATACTTAAAGCAGATCTCAATTTGTACAAGCCGCACTCAAATGCTTAATAGTCACATGTTCAATGGCTTTAGCACTGGACAACACATTTATCTCGATTTTCTGACACTAACTTGTCTTACTGGAGCTTCGGTTCACCAAACTCTAACTAAAATTTTACTCAAACTTCCCAATAACTACCTAATTGACAGATGCAACAGAAAAATATAGTTCTTATTTTCTAGATCTCTGTGCTGTGTTTGGTCCTCCTAAAACTGTGAAAAAACCAACCATTATTTGGCAATTAATACCCTGCATTTTCCTAGTTACTTGTTTGCCTTATTCTTAGACTCCTTAAATACCTATCATAACTCTTTAAGAGAAAAGAACCCCTTTTCTTCTTCCATTCCTATGCTTGTATTTAGAATGCTTATCTTTTAATCATTGTCCTCACACCATACCATCAGTCTCAAGGGTTTGTTTCAGAATTTCCATATGATGACTTCTTCATATCCTATAGACACCAGAAAATATGCTATTTCTCAAGGTTGTGGCAGATCCTCTTATGAGGTAGGTAGTAACTAACAGTGGTATATCTGAAAGAGAGCTAGCTATCAGATATACTAAGACAGCATGGCATGAAATAAAAGCTCTCAAGTAACAGGTAGATATATTGCATCCCTCCAAGCATTTTATATTTTTTGTTTGCTTGTTTTTGGGCCACACCCATTCAGGGGTTACTCCTGGCTCTGCACTCAGAAATCCCTCCTGGCTCGGGAGACCATAAATGATGCCGGGGATTGACATAGGTCTATCCTGGATCACTAGGTCCATCCTGGGTCAGCCACTTGCAAGGCAAACGCCTTACCACTGTGCTATTGCTTCGGAATCTTCTTCAAGCATTTTATTCAATCTCTTTGAATCTTAATTTCTTGGTATCTTATATCTTGACTAGCTGCTGCTACTTTTGAAAAATTACTGAAATGTCTTATTACAAATTAATCTATTTCAACAAAATAAATTTTTTCAATAGAATATGTTGCAAACAATAACACAATATTTTAGTGGTGGCTTTATCAAATAGGTGATTTTGTAAAATTGCATAAAATTTAAAACTAAAAAACTATGACTATTATTCTTTATCATGAAAATAATTATTAGGATAGCCAGTTGGTAATCTAAAATGATCTGAAGACATTAGGCAACTTATGTAATATAATACCTGAGACATTTGAAATAATTATTCCAGGAAATTTCTTTTTTTTTTTTTTTTTTTTTTTTGGTTTTTGGGTCACACCCAGCTGTGCTCAGGGGTTACTCCTGGATGTCTGCTCAGAAATAGCTCCTGGCAGGCACGGGGGACCATATGGGACACTGGGATTCGAACCAACCACCTTTCCTCCTGGATCGGCTGTTTGCAAGGCAAACGCCGCTGTGCTATCTCTCCGGGCCCTCCAGGCAATTTCTAATCATTCATAGTAATTATATTTTCTTTGGGAAGCATGATGAATGTCAAAGAATGATAAATATATGTACAGTATGTACATATATATATAAAAGCATGTTCCAGATATCATTTTCTCTTTCAACATCAATAAATTTATTGTATATGCCTCTGTTAGAACAGTATGAAAGTAAAAAACATAATATAACCTTTTTATATTATGGAATTGGATAAGTACTAATCTTATAGTAGATAGTGTTTTAACTAGCTAGTATGTGCATTAAATAAGATGTTCAGGTTTTTTAATTTAACAAGAATTTGATCTCCGGGAATTCTATTTGTCAGGAGATATTTTAAATAAGCTGATCTGAGATGGCTGCTCTAAGGAGGGAATAGCTGAGGAAGATTTGATGACTCAATCTTAAAATTATTCCAAATACTGTGTGTGTGTTTAGTGGAACTGAGTAGCCTGCCTGAAAATCGTTTACATATATGTATTACAGTAATGCTGATTTACAAAATTATTGATTTTGGCAGTCTAATTTCATACCTTTCAAAATGTATCATACCATACTCAACACACAAGTGCAAATCCCTCTACCACAGTCCAAGGACCTCCTTTACCTTTAAACCCTTCCTTCCTGCCTTTTTGGTAACCTCAGTTCTATATTCAAATGACTGTTTTCATTTGACTTTGCCTGTTTCCTTATCTTGTTTATTTTTTATCTCCCACATGAGTGAGATCATCTTGTATTTGCCTTTTTCATTCTACCATGACTCCCTCAAGTTATCAAAAAAGATCTTTTTAAATGTATATGAATAGTGTTTCACTGTGTATATATATAACACTTTTTCTTGATCCATTTATCTGTCCTTAGGCATTTGAGTTGCATCCATATCTTGGCTAGCATAAATAATACTGCAATGAACATAGATATGCATATATCTTAATGAATTGGTGTTTTTTGTGTTCTTTGGCTAGATACCCAAAAATGACATTGTTGGCTAATATGGTAGATCTACTATTAATATATTTAAAGACCTTCATAATATTTTTTCATAGAGGATATGCCAATTTATATCCCAACCTAAAGTGATTGAGGAGTACTTTTAAATCATACATTCACCAGCATTTGTTCTTTCTAGTCTTTTGTTATAGACCCTCCTCAATTTTGATTTAATTTACTAACAATAAGTGATAACAAATATTTCTTCATGCTCCTGCCTTTGATGTGTCTTCTTTAAGGTGTCTATTCAGTTCCTTTAATTTTTGATGGGGTTGCTTTGTTGTTGTTTGTTTTTGTTAATTTGAGTTTATAGCACATATAAATATGCATATAATTAATATTTCAATAGATAGCATAAAAATATTTCCCCTGTTTATTAGGATGCCTTTTTGTTCTAATGTCACTCTAACTGTGAAACTTTAATTTGCTATAATCTCAAGCTATTTGTTTGCTTCTGTTTTTCTTGTCATTTTAAGAATATTTCTATATTTATCCTTTTTAAAACTTTTATTTATTGACGGATATGATCGGTTTTGGGGTCATACCTGGAGGCATTCAGGTGTCAATCCTGGTCTTGCACTCAGAAATCACCCCTGGCAGGCTCAGGGGACCATATAGAATGCTGGGAAATGAATCAGGTCCCTCCCTGCTTGGCTGTATGCAAGGCAAATGCTCTACCACTGTGCATCTCTCTGGCCCCCTGAATTTATCCTTAAAGTTAATATCATGAAGAGTTTTACCTGTTTTTTATCTTTTATAATTTGAAGTCTAACATCCAACTCTTTTTATCTATTTTGTGTTAACATTTCAGCATGGTGTGAAACAGGAACCCAGTTTCATTCCTTTGTTCAGTTTCCCCAAGTCATTTGATAAAGAGGTGTTTTTCATTTTATGCTGTTGATTCTTTTCTTACAATATTTTATCCATAAAAATCAAGGGAGTAGAACTAAAGATTTAAACTGATTCCTGGAAATAAAAACATTGATCCTAGAAGGAGACTTAATTTTCGTACTTCAGTTCTATTCCATTAATCAGTATGGTCATACTTCGAAGTTGGAAATTTTGACACCTTCATTCTTATCTCAGAATTACTTTGGCTATTTTAGAAGAATATCATCGGAATTTTGATACTTATTGTAGTAAATCCTTATGCTGACTTGGGCACTATGCTTATTTTGGCAATGTTAATTTTTCAAGGCATAAACAAGGACATATAAAGAGTGATGAATGCAGAGAAATAACTGCACTGAGAACTTTCCTAACAATGTGAATGAATGAGGGAAGTGGAAAGCCTGTCTAGAGTACAGGAGGGAGTGGGGTGGGGAAGAGGGAGATTTGGGGCATTGGTGATGGGAATGTTGCACCAGTGAAGGGGGAGTGTTCTTTACACGACTGAAACCTAACCACGATCATGTCTGTAATCAAGGTGTTTAAATAGAGATATTAAAAAAAAAAAAACCTTGAAATTGTTTTATCTTTTTTGTCTTCTCTTTTAATGGTTGCTTAAACTTTTCAATGTATAAGTCTTTCACTCCTTTCTAAGTTTATTCCTGGAACTTAATTACTTTTTGATGCAATTATACATGGGACTGTATTTCTACATTTTTTCTCTTTATTTGGTTCATAACCAGTCCTGCCTAGTGCTTATTCTTCGCCTGGGAGAATTGGAACCTTATATAGGGTGCAGGGAATTGAGCCAAATTCAGCCTTGTACAAAGCAAGTATTCTTTTGGTGTTTTTTGGGGGGGGGTGGGGGCAAACCCAGTGACCCTCAGGCTATGCACTCAGAAATTGCTCCTGACTTGGGGAACCATATGGGACGCCAGGGAATCGAACCAGGGTCTGTTCTAGGCTAGTGTCGGCAAGGCAGATGCCTCACCGCTCTGTGCCACTGCTCCAGCCCCCAAAAGAAAGTATTCTTGACTCCAGTACTTTCTCTTGGGCTCCAAAGTTTACATCTTCAAGTAGTACAGGAGCTGAAATAACAAAATCTTGCAAAATCTCATCATTGTGACTAGTCATGGGTACATAATTATTAACTATATTTAAAAAAGTTTAGCAGAAACAAATTAAATATCCAATGAACTGCAAATAGCAGTTATCTGAAGAGTATAAGGTAAAACATTGGTCAATTAAATTTAACTCCATCGATTATTTTCAAGTTACAAAGGATCTTTAAAAGGATCTATAAAAATGGCTATATGAAGCTGAAGAATTTTTAGCAGATGTACTTATATAAGGTGATTAAAAGTGTTGTTGGGCCAGACTGATAGCATACCTATTTATATATTTGATGCATCTATTCAGATTTTTAAATTTTTGACTGGGGTGTTTTGTTGTTGTTGTTTGTTTTATGTTAATTTGAGTTTATGGCACATACACATGTACACATAATACATGTTTCAACAGATGGCCTTAAATGGGTATAGGGCTTTCTTTATACCCCATATTTTTGCCAGGATCCCTGGCATCCTGTATGGTTCCCAAGCCTGCCAGGAGTGATTTCTGAGTACAGAGCAGGAAAACGCCCTGAGCCTCTATGGAAGTGACCAAATAAAAAATAAAGAGAATAAAAAGGGAAATGTGAAAAACATTCTTAAAATAAGTTCTACATTTATTCAATCCTAAGATATTTATGCATTATTTTATAATTTAAAATTTTTATTCAAATATGATTTTTTTACATCTATAATATCTGAGATGTATCCTTTTGTTGCCTTGACTTGTTTTGTTTTGGGGACAGACCCAGTGATGCTTAGGTCTTACTCCTGTCTTTGCACTCAAGGATCACTGCTGCTGGGCCCACGGGGCCAGAGGAGGTGCATGGAATCAAATCTAGGTAAGTTGATTGCAAGGCAAAGGCTCCACTCACCCCTATTTCTATTTTTTGTGTGTTTGTATGAGTTCCCTTTTATAAATGTGACCTATGGTTTATTCATTCTGTTGATGAGCATTTGAATTAAATATTCTTAATTTTAGAGTTCTGTAAATAAAGCTCACTTGTAGGGAACAGATCTGGTCTACAAGGCTAGAGAGAATGCATTAGTCTCTTAGCAGACATTGAACTTTTCCATAAAATTTACTCATCCAGGCAAAAAGAGTTTCAGTTGTCCCATATTCTGGCCAATATTTGAGAGTGCTAGACTTTAAAAAATACTATAATTGGGGTGTATATGAATTTATAATACTTTTAATTTGCACTATCTTTTGGGGAGGGCCATACCTTTTGGTGCTTAGGTCTTATTCCTGGCTCTATACTCATGATTCAATCCTAGTAGGGGGGTTATTTGTGGATTTAGAGGTTGAGCACAGGTCAGGGGCATGCAAAGCAAGTACCTTACTAGCTATCCTATATCTGGCACCATTTAACATAGTCTTAAGAATAATGATGTATAATATTTTGTGATATGTATCTTGCCTGTTTGTTATCTTATTTTGATGTAAAGTAATTTTAAATAATTTTCTGATTTTAAAAGCAGGGCATTCTGGGGCCAGAGTAATAACAAAGTGGAAAGGATTATTGCTTTACATAGTCAACTGGGGTTTGGTTGCTGGCATTCCATATGGTCCCCTAAAGCCTAAGAGGAGTGATTTCTGAATGCAGAGGCAGGATGTATTCCCTCCTGCCCTGAATATCGCCAAGTGTGGCTCTCCAAACATTCAGTTAGGGTTGTCTTTTTCTTATTGTCTCATTCTTATTGAGTTTTGTACTGTAAATATGGTTTTATTTTTGTCTTGGAGCTATACTTGACTGTGATTAGGGCTTACTTATGGCTCTGTGTTCAGGGATTACTCTGGCAATGCTGTGCCATCCCAGGTCTGCTGTGTGGAAGGTAAGCACTTTTTTTTTTTAATATGATTTCTATTTTGACCATATTGGCTTACATTATCTTTCACAGTTGTATTTTAGGTACATATTAACATTGAATCAGGGGAATTCCCATCACCAAATTTGCCCTCCTTCCACACCCCTTCTCATCCTGCATCCCCTATCCCTCACCCTCACCACCACCACCACCCCCAGGCTGCTAGAATAAGTGGTCCCCTCTGTGTCTAGCTTACTACTTAGTGATCATATATCTGATTGGTCCTAGTACCCACCCTTATTCCCCCCTCTGTTTGAAAGGTGGAGCAAGATAGTTCAAGTTATGTGGTTTTGTTTGAAGAAAGAAACAACAATAAAGTGGGGTAAAAATGAAATAAGCCTAAAATGGGCGTAGTCCTTCTAGAGGCTCTCAACCTCAGTTTGAGAGAGGACAGGAAGAAATAAATTGAAATACCACAACAATACAAAAAGAAATATCAAACAAAATATCCAGTGAGCACTACAGTACTAAAGGCAAGCACCACTTAATGGTCTCGGTCTTGAAATAAAACCATGCCAGAGCGCAAAAAAAAAAAAAGAGAAAGATAAAATACCATAAAATAAGATTGGGGAAATCAACTTCAATATCAACACCAAAACAAAGAAGTCAAGAAAGATAAAAATAAAAAGAAAGGGGCCGGGAAGGTGGCGCTAGAGGTAAGGTGTCTGCCTTACAAGCGCTAGCCAAGGAACGGACCACGGTTCGATCCCCCGGCGTCCCATATGGTCTCCCCAAGCCAGGGGCGATTTCTGAGCACATAGCCAGGAGTAACCCCTGAGCGTCAAACGGGTGTGGCCCAAAAACCAAAAAAAAAAAAATAAAAAATAAAAAGAAAGAATAAATGGATAGATAAGTAGATAAACTATTTTGTGCTACCCCCTGTTTTTTTTTTTCCTGCATAGGCATAGTTATAATTGGGGGCATTAGAGAGGGAATTCCCTTGGCCTAGGAGATACAGGGTCTCTCCACCCTTGAAGTATAGTGTCATGTGGCATTTTTTACACCTATATTTGACTTAAGATTGAATATGGTACTTCATTACATGCATTTAATAAGGAAAATCCAGAAACATGTCTATTGAACTTCCTAAGAGAAATCAGATGATATCTTTACTACTGATGTATGTCAAAGATTTTGCTTTCCTGACATCAGGCTGTTTCCTCCCTGAATAACTACAGACCATCCTGAAAGCAAAGAAGTTCAAACCCATATCTTTTTCTGATGATCACAAGAGTTACAGAGATATTAGAAAATTCTAAGAAAATAAAAAAACAACAACAAAAATACATTTCTGGATAATTAAGATACAGTAAGAGACATTTTATTAAAATAATTTCACAAAACACGAGTGGGACCTAAATATTCCCCAGGAGCAATTGTCTAGATGAAACTATTGAACACCATGTTTTTTGAGCTTGTTTTTATTTTATTTTATTTTATTTTTTTATGAAAGGTATAAAACCAGGAACTTGAGCTCAACTAGCCTCTAAACATTCATTCGTATGTTCTTCTAAAAGAGAACATTGCTGGTTCCAGTGCTTCTCTTGGATTTCACTCAGGCAATTGGACTTGGATACGTTAGGGCTACAGTTAGGGGAACTCCAAGTCTGCAGAGACCTTAACTGTGGTCAAACCTTTATACCTGTATCCTCCTATTAGTGTTAATTTGATGGGTTAGCGTGTTGCCCCCTTACTCTACTTGTTTGAAATGCCACGAAGTTAACAAAATTCAGCTCTATTTTCCTTAAGAAACTGGCTCCTTTCAGAAAGTGAAATGATCTTATTGTATCCTTTTAAACCTTAAACTTATAAGGTTTAATCAGCTAATGTAAACTGTAATGTTTACCAAGGTCTCAGAGTATTGAACGATATTGTCACAAATTACTAATTATATTTAATTTTAAAGATTTTAAAATATTTAAGAGGGTTATAAATATTTTAAATTTTAATGTGTTAATAAGCCTTAAAATTTTAATGTAAATTAAAATGTATTAAGATAAACTTTATGGTAAAGGTAAAGAAAGATCTTTGTAAAGATAATTTACTCAAGTGTCTGTTTTTAATCTGGTAATGTTTCTTTAAATCCATTTTCAAACATCCTAATAAGGTTAAGTAAATAAATAACAGTGCTATCTGCAATTTCTAAATAACATCAGTCATTACACATTGCCTTAGGCTTTCTTCTTAGGCCAACACTATATGATTGAATAATTATCCTTTAATCAGTATAGTAATGAATAATGGCAGCTTCTAAGTTCTGGGTATTTTTATCCAACTTTATTTCATTAGATTTATCTTGAAATCAGAACAGCCAGCTGTCTCTTATTGAATATAAAATATGTTTATGCTTTAAAGATGAAATAAGTCAGTAGTGAATACTTTATGAAAATTGTGGATATAACTGTCATATTTTTATGCTACATCTAAGATGCAGAGTCTGTTAATGGAAAGCACTTTTCATACATATATATATTACATACCTCAGATCTCATTATTAATAAGAAAAACCTCAAAGTTATGAGCTTGTTCATTTTTGATGCATGTCAGATATGGAAAGTCAAACTTAAAAGTCAAACCTAAACATCAAATTTAAATCTACCTAAACAAATTTAAAACCATCTAAAATAGTCTGAGGTCAGAATTTCTTAAGATCTAGATATGTGAATTATCATGATTTGGGTTCAGAAATTAATAAACTTAAAAGTATAAATAATATATGTTAAATTAAATCAAAGGCTTACCAGATCTCAAATTTACCTCAAATAAACTGTTAGCTTTAAACAATAAATAGAAGGTTGAGAATTGCAGCCTTTGGAAATTTAAACATGAAGAATGTGTAATATATGAATGTGTTTCTTTCAGTAAACGTTGGAAAAACCTAGAGCCTACATTCAATATTTTCTTTTTTTTTCTTTTTTGGGCCACACCCAGTGACACTCAGGGGTTATTCCTAGCTATGTGCTCAGAAATCACTCCTGGCTTGGGGGACCATATGGGGCACAGGAGAATTGAACCCCGGTCTGTCCTAGGTCAGCACATGCAAGGCAAAAGCCCTACCTCTTATGCCACTGCTCCGGCCCATGAAGTGATCATGTTCTATCTATCCCTCTCTCTGACTCATTTTGCTCGGTATAAAGCTCACCATATCCATTCATGTATAAGCCAATTTTATGACTTAATTTTTCCTTACAGTTGAGATGTAGGGCTCTTTGGTTGTTTCAAAATTCTGACTATTATGAATTGTGCTGCAGTGAACATCAAAGTACAGGCAGCCTTTCTGCATTGTGCTTCTGGGACACTAAAATATTGTGATATTTTGGATACTATGGTAATAATATCCAAAGAAAATTGAGACAACGGCCAGGAGGACCAGTTCATGGAAGTAAGCTTGCCATAAATAGTGGGGTGGGGGTGCTGTTATGCTGCTGTTATGTTATGCTGTGATAGTGATAGTTGGAAATGATCACTCCGGATAAGAACTGGGTGCTGAAAGGGGATAAAGTGATATGTGTGATACAACTTTAGGATTGATGTTGCAAACCACAGTATTTTTTGTTTTTGTTTTTGTTTTTGGGCCACACCCGGCGGTGCTCAGGGGTTACTCCTGGCTGTCTGCTCAGAAATAGCACCTGGCAGGCACGGGGGACCATATGAGACACCGGGATTCGAACCAACCACCTTTGGTCCTGGATTGGCTACTTGCAAGGCAAACGCTGCTGTGCTATCTCTCCGGGCCCCAAACCGCAGTATTTTAAGGAAAAATAAAGGGAGAGAAAGAGAGACATGGAGAAGAAAAATGTCTGCCACAGAGGCAGGCGGGGAAAGAGCAGAGTAGGAAGGAAGATTGGAGGGAAATGGGGACACTGATGGCAGAATCGCCCATTGATGAAGGGAGTGGTATATTGTATGACTGAAATTAAATTATAAACAACTTTGCTGAACATGAACAACTGTGTATCTCATAGTGATTTAATTAAAGAAGTTATTTATACAATATAAAATAAAATAAAAGGAAGTTTGGTCATGCAAATATAGGACTATCAAAGTCCAAATTCAGTATACCTACTGTACTACTCCTTGAAATCTAGAATTAGATTGGAGTAGCTATTCTAAATAAGGAATAAAATTTAATCAATTAATTTTTCTTGTTAACTATTCCCATACTATCTGACTACCTGGCATCTTTTCTTTCTTACTACTTACATAATTATTATTGGCTTGATTTTTTTCTTGCTTCTTATGTGAAAGAAATACATGCAAATAATTTGTTTCTTGCTCAAAGACCAGTTTCCACTGGAATGTATCCAAACTCGTAGGCAATCTAAAGTATGTATCTAATAGTTTCAAATATTCTTGGAATTAATGGCCCAATTAGAAAAAATATAATCTTGTGACCAGATTTACATGTTTTCATCTTCCAAAGCTTGACACAAGAAAGAAGCATAAGTAAATTTGAATCTTGAAAAGACATTAAGTAGAATAAAATTACTGAACACACAATGGGATTTATCATAAATCTAATTGCATTTTTGTTACTGGCTTTGAGAAGTACTTATATATTTATATACATGTGTATTATGTTATATTTTGGATGAAAATTTTGTGCTCATGTTTGACTTTTATAATGTTTGCAACAATTCTGTGTCTTGGTTTGTTATCCCTCTAATTTCAAGAAGCAGAAGTTTTTTTTTAAATGTTTTATTTTATTAATGTTTATATTTACTTTTAGGGATAGTGTTTTAGAATAAAGTATAAGTATTTACATATATCAAGGCCATATTTTTTCCAAAAAATTTTCAAGTTTACTAGCTTTGGTTTTATTATACATGTCTTCAATGTCTGGTTACAAATGAACATTTTTTTGCATATGGATATTCAGTGTTTCTTATACCAATTTTTTAAAAACATTATCTATTATATTATATATTTGGTTATTATTATATTATATATTGCATATATAATACATATAAATATTATATATTTGGTTCTGTGTCACTGACAATAACTTGTATATGTATGTGACCACTGCTAGATGCTATTATCCAATGTATTTTTTGTTAATACATAAACTATTTTTCTTTTTTTATGATGTCTCCAAATCAGGCAAACATTGTTATTATTTTTCAAAATTATTTGGTTATTCCTAGTTTGTTTTTCTTGTAACTTCCAAATCACGATAACATAATCTAAAAATACTATTGAAATTTTATTAAAATGACTATGAACTAGACCAGTATTATACTTTAAAACGTTCAACTATGACAAATATTTGACAGAAAATTTAATTTCATTATGAACATATGAGTCACTCTTCTGTCTCCTGAAATTCTCCTGACAAGGCCAAGGAAGACCCAGAGAAACTATCTCCTAGTATCTCCACAGCAGACAGGTATCCTCTCTCTTTGTCAGACAAGGGCGAGATTTCTGGCCCCTGCTGTCTGTTTAGAAACAAGAAGAGAGACTGAAAAAATCTCTGCTGTCTTCGCCTATTTCTCTTCTGCCTCCTGAAATTCTCCTGAGAATGCCAAGAAAGACCCAGAGAAAACAGGGGCTCCAGAAGAGCACGGCCTTTCCGCTTTGTTTGCGGCTTTGTGATTTTTCTAACTAATGAACCCCACTATAACATGTACGAAAAAATTACACTACAAGCGTGACAATGGGAAAACCTCTTAGGAAAACATCACACACAGAGAAAGAAGATGATAGCTCTGATGACCCCAAAAATACCAACCACCTGATTAATCTTTCAGATAAGTTTAGAATAGAAATATAGAGGATCCTCACAGAAATCAAAGAAAACATAGATCAAGCTGAACAGAATAAAAAAGATAAAAATGAGAAAACTCCAAACTAAAATAACAAGTCTGAAAATCTCAATAGCTGAATCGAAAACCTCAATGGAAAGCCTCTCCAGCAAGGTAACAGCAGCCAAGGACAGAATCAGTGAACTGGAAGATCAAGTGCAGAACAACTCCATACAGCAGAAGAGATTGGAAAAAAAACCTTAAAACAAATTATCAGACAACGGAAAGAGTACTCAAATAATGTGAACAGATAAAAATATAAGCCTTTGATAAACTCAAAAGAAACTATATAAGAATCATTGGAGTCCCAGAGGCCCAGAAAGAAGATCCCCAGGAAGAATCAACAGTCAAAGACATCATAACCAAAAAAATCCCAGAGCTAAAGACTGAAAGCAATCAAATCCAGCATGCCCAGAGAGTAGTACCAGCTAAGAAGACCTGAAGAAAAGCACCACAAGACACATCCTAGTCACAATGACAAATCCCAGAGATAGGGATAGAACACTAAAACCAGCAAGATCAAAATGTGAAATTACATTCAAAGAAGCATCCTTAAGTTTTACAGCAGACATGTCACAAGAAACTCTCAAGGCCAGAAGACAGAGGTGGTAGATTGTGACAAGACTGAATGAAATGGAGGCTTCACCTAGAATACTGCAACCAGCCTGACTCATGCTCAGGTTTGAAGGAAGGATACATAACTTTATGGTTAAGCAACAGCTCAGAAACATTATAGAAGCTAAACCAGCCTTAAAATAAAAGCTGAAAAGTTTACTTTAAGACAAGACAGATCAACAGACACACACCAAACTAATACATATAGATGACATTGAATGTCATGATAATCATCGACCTCTATATCAGTGGACTTAATGCACCAGTTAAGAGACACAGATTGGCTAAATGGATCAAAAAGATGAATCTAACCTTCTGCTGCCTACAAAACACACCTGAACAATCAGAACAAACATAGACTCAAAATCAAAGACTGGAGGAAAACAATCCAAGCAAACAACACCCTTCAAAAACTTGGGGTGGCCATATTAATATCAGATGACAGAAACTTTAGACTCAGAAAAGTTGTAAGGTTCAAAGATGGACACTTTGTACTAATCAAGAGATATGTGCAACAGGAAGAAATCAGACTAAGAAACATATATGCACCAAATGAGAGACCAAAAAAAAATCTAATATATAATGACAAATTTAAAAGACGACATCAATAATAACACAATAATTGTGGGAGAACTCAACATGGCCCTGTCAACACTTGATAGGTCAACCAAACTAAAACCCAACGAAAATATACTAGCCCTGAATAGAGAAATGGAAGAAAGAGGCCTAGTAGATATATATAGGGGACTACCTCCCCAGAAATCTGGAAACATACTATTCTCCAATGTAAATGGGTCATTCTCCAGGATTGAACACATGTTGGCACATAAAACATACCTCCATAAAATCAAGAGGATAGAAATGTTGCAATCTAACTTCGCTGACCACAAAGCTCTGAAATTAGATGTGAACTACAAAGGGACATAGAAGAAAAACTTTAACACTTGGAAATTAAACAGCCTACTATTGAACAACCAGTAGGTCTGAAATGAAATCTAAGAGGAAATCAAAACTCTCCAGAAACAAATGACAATGAAGATACAAACTATCAGAATCTAATGGACACAGCAAAAGTGGTACAAAACCAAAAAAAAAAAAAAAAAGTGGTACAGAGAGGAAAATTTATAGCTTTGCAAGCACACATCAGGAAGCAAGAAGGGGCCTACCTGAATAATGCTTAATAATGCAGCTTATAAAACTAGAATATGATCAACAATAGGAACCAAAAATAGCGAGACAGAAGGAAATAACAAAGCTTAGAGCAGAAATCAATGAAGTGGAAACCCAAAAATAACCCGAAAGATCAAAGAAAGCAGAAGTTGATTCTTTGAAAAAAGATTGATAGACCACTAGCAAAACTCACAAAGAAAGAGAGAGAGAGAAATTTGATAATCTGTATTAGAAATGAAAAGGGGCTATCACTACAGATATTGCAGAGATTCAAAGGGTAATCAGAGACTACTCTGAGAAACTCTATGGCACGAAACATGAACCTGGACAAAATGGATAAATTCCTGCACTCTTAAAACCTTCCATGGTTGAAAAAGGAGGACGTAGCATATCTAAACACCCCCATCACTATTGAGGAAATTAAAACGGTAATAAAATGTCTACCCCCATTCTCCCAAAAAAAGCCCAGGCCTGGATGAATTCACTAATGAATTCTTTCAAACCTTTCAAGAGGAATTACTATCAATCCTTGCCAGGCTCTTTCTTGAAATTAAGAAACCTGAACACTTCCAAATAGCTTTTATGAAGCCAATATCCCCGATGAACAAAGATGCAAATATCCTCAACAAAATTCTGACAATTAGGATCCAATGCCTCATCAAGAAGGTCAGTCAGCACAACCAAGTAGGTTTCATTCCAGGAATGCAAGGATGGTTTAACATCCATAAATCTATCAACATAATACAAAACATCAACAACAAGAAAAATAAAAATACATATGATCATATCAATAGATGCAGAGAAAGCATTTGATAAGGTCTAACACCCATTCTTGCTAAAAAAAATTCTCAACAAGATTGGAATTAAAGAAACTTTTCTCAATATAATTAAGGCCATCTTCCACAAACCAATGGCAAATATTATACTCAATGGAGAAAAAACTAAAAGCCTATCCTCTAAAATCTGGTACAAGACAACGCTGTCTTCTCTCACCACTCCTATTCAACATAGTACTGAAAATACTTGCTATAGTGATTAGTCAAGTAAAATATATCAATGGCATCCTGATAGGCAAGGAAAAAGTCAAACTCTCACTGTTTGCAGATGACATGATACTATATTTAGAAAACCCTAAAGACTCTACCAAAAAGCTTCTGGAAACAATAGATTCATATAGCAAAGTGACAGGCTAAAAAATTAACATGCAAAAATCAATGGCTTTCTTATAATAATAATAATAATATCACCAACAATGATATAGTAGAAATAGATATTAAAATAACAACTCTAGTAACAATAGTTTCACACAAACTCAAATATCTTGGAGTCAACTTAAGTATAGAAGTAAAGGACCTATACAAAGAAAATTACAAAACACTCCTTCAAAAAATCAGAGGATATGCAGAAATAAAAACACATATTCTGCTCATCGATTGGCAGGATTAACATAATTAAAATGGCAGTACTCCCCAAATCATTGTACAGATTTAATGCAATCCCTCTAAAGAAACCCTTGACGTTCTTCCAAGAAGTGGATCAAACACTCCTGAAATTAATCTGGAACATTAAATATCCATGAATATCTAAAGCAATACTTGGGCAAACACATATGGGAGGCAAACTTTCTCCAATTTTAAATTGTATTAGAAAGCAATATTTATCAAAACAGCATGGTATTAGAATAAAGCCAGATCCTCAGATCAGTGGAATAGCCCCAAGTATTCAAACAAAATTTCTCAGACATACAATATTTAATTTTTGATAAAGGAGCAAGAATCCAAAAATGAAACAAGGAAAGCCTCTTCAACAAGTAGTGTTGGCACAAGTGGTTAGCCACTTGCAAAAAAGGAAACTCAGACCCCAGCTAGCACCATGTATGAAGGTAAAATTCAAATGGATTAAAGATCTTGATATCAGACCTGAAACCATAAGGTATATAGAACAGCACGTAGGTAAAACACTCCATGATATTGAGATTAAAGGCATCTTCAAGGCAGAAAGAGCATTCTCCAAACAAGTGAAAGCAGTGATAAACAGATGGGAATACATTAAGCTGAGAAGCTTCTGCACCTCAAAGGAAATAGTGCCTAGGATATAAGAGACACCCACTGAATGGGAGAAATTATTCACCAGATAAGGGACTAATATCCAAAATATACAAGTCACCGACAGAACTTTACAAGAAAAAAAAAATCACCTAATTCCAACAAAAAATGGAGAGAAGAAATAAACAGCGACTTCCTCAAAGAAGTAGTACAAATGGCCAAAAAGGCACATGAAAAAATGCTCCACATCACTCATCATGGAGATGCAAATCTAAACAACTATGAGCTACCATCTCATGGCGCAGAGATTGTCATACATCATAAAGAATGAGAACAAGCAGTGCTGGCAAGGATTTGGAGAGAAAGGGACTCTTATTCACTGCTGGTGGAAATGCTGTCTAGTCCAGAATTTATGGAAAACAATATGGAGATTCCTCAAACACTGGAAATTGAGCTCCTATATAATCCAGCTATACCACTCTTAGGTATATAGTATATACCCTGGAAACGCTAAACAAATTCAAATATCCCTTCCTCATACCTATATTCATTACAGTGTAATTTACAATAGCTAGACTCTGATAATAACCAAGATGCCCTTCAACAGAAGAGGAATTGCTAAAAAATCAGTGGTACATATACACAATAGAATATTATACAGCTGTCAGGAGAGATGAAGTCATGAAATTTTTTTATACATGGATGTACATGGAATCTATTATGCTGAGTGAAATAAGTCAGAGGGAGAGAGATAGATACAGAATAGTTTCACTCAGGATGGGTAGGAGGGAGATTTGGGACATTGGTGATGGGAATGTTGCATTGGTGAAGGGGGGTGTTCTTTACATGACTGAAACCCAACTACAATCATATTTGTAATCAAGGTGTTTAATAAATCTACTAATAAAAAAGTTAAGAAATTTTGAAATAATCCCAGAGACAATAGAGTTAAGGGCCAGAAGGACTGGCTCACAATATAAAGCTCACTAGAAAGAGTGGTGAATGCTGTTAGGGAAATAACTACACTAACAACTAGCATGACAATGCTAATGTATGAGAGAAATAGAATGTTTGTCGTGAATAAAGGGAAGGGAAGAGGAGGAGAAGGGAGATTAGGGGCATCAGTGGTGGAAATGTTGCACTGGTGAAGGGGATGTTCTGTTTATGACTGAAACCCAGATGCAATTATGCTTGTAATTATGCTGCTTAAATAAAGATCTTAAAAAAAGAAGACATGAGTCTCAAAAAACATAATGGATTTTAAACAGGTGCTATAAAGATATAAATATTTATTGGTGAGTCTAAACATCTTAGAAATGTAGAAACTATTTGGTGTTAGGTGTAAATAAAGATTTACAAAAGTGGGGCCGGCGAGGTGGCGCTAGAGGTAAGGTGTCTGCCTTGCAAGTGCTAGCCAAGGAAAGGACCACGGTTCGATCCCCCGGCGTCCCATATGGTCCCCCCAAGCCAGGGGCAATTTCTGAGCGCGTAGCCAGGAGTAACCCCTGAGCATCTAACGGGTGTGGCCCGAAAAACAAAAAAAAAACAAAAAAAAACAAAAAAAAAAAAGATTTACAAAAGTAAGAGAGGAATAATAGACTTTTAAATATAAAGAAAATATTAGCAGCTGATTAAAAGTAGGATAATATTATATAACTGTCCAAAGAAAAGTAGTCCAGCAAAAGTTAGATTGTCCCATTTTCATATTAATATTCATAGACACAAAATTCTCCTTTCTGACAACATTCTACTGTTAATATAAAAGGTTTCCCTGAAATGCCAGCAAAAGTAACTCATCTGTGTAGTAGATTGACCATAGTAATTGATTAGCATTATAATATCTGGGAGCTTTTCAAACTTATTTTTAAATGTCTTTTCTCATAAAGTTAAACATAGAAAAATGTATTAAAAGTATTTCACCTGGGTGAAGATCTGTACCTGGTTGACTGGTCAATCCGGGGAGAGATTCCTGCAGTTGGTAGGTTGAGGTTGAGGATGATGTGCCATCAGCTGTGTTATTAGATGCCATATATGCACCATACGTTGATGCTGAGTAATACTGTGCATACTGATTTTGGCCAAAGGCTGTGTAGGATGGATAATCCTAAAACAATAATTAAAATATCTAGGTTAGTGTGCTTCAAAGAGAAATTATCCTGAAGTATGTTCTCAAAGAGATTTAACACTATTTGGCTCTAATAGATTCAGTGTCTGCAATTTTGAGATAATACCAATAGGTGAAGATGGTATAAGTGAATGTAAGAAAAACTCTTACTGGCTTAGCAAACCAATTTGGGACAGAAAATTTTAATCTCCCTAAATTTTAATTTTTTTTTTGTTTTTGGGCCACACCCAGTGGCACTCAGGGATTACGTCTGACTCTGCACTCAAAAAAATTACTGTTGGCAGTTTTGGGAGTGGGTCACGTGCAAGGCAAAAACCCTACCCACTGTGTTATCACTCCAGATTCTAAAATTAAAGATTTTAACAATTGCATAGGCTTCACTTTATATTCATATAAATGGATAAGTGGAATTGCTTACAGAAATAAGTAATTCTCATTGGGCCTTATTCATTTGAAAAGGTGAAGTCAATTTATGGTAACATAATATATCTTCTCATAAAACCAGCACAAAAGGAGCCATATGTGTGTGTTTATGTGTGATTGTTTTTTTCCTCCCATGAGGATCACACTTTTATTGACAAAAATTAAGAAATAAAAAAAATTAGTTGAAAAAGATGTTCTTCCTTAGCCTCTTCACATGAAACCAGAGACCTTGCATAGAGGTTTTCAAAGGTTTTGATTTTCCTTATTTCTTTAGGAAAAGAAAAACACTAGGCCAAAACCTCTGACCTATTTTTTATTAAAGAAGATAAGAGTCTTAAATTGATCTAAACAATCCTTAAATATTCTTTCACACGCTAAATTAGTGAGTAAGGATATGTTATAATAATTATATATATCTAAAATATTTTAGTCCAAATGGTTAGCAATGATGACAACGCTTTAGTCATCAGGATTAAAAATACTAAGATCTCCTAATAAAGAATATATTCATTTGGCATAGTTTCCTAAAGAAGAAACTTCTACGTAAGTCTATGTATGAGAGTACACCTATGTCCTGTCAGAATAAATACTAAGGTTAATTACATTAGTCTGCAATGAAGATAAAGTATTTACCGTTGTATTTCAAAAAACCCTTTTTTATAAGTCAGGTTATTTTGGTTGCAAAGTGGCAATGTGTAATATCAACATTAATATGAAAATGCATGTGTGTGACTACTGCTAGATTAATTTTTCTGTGAACACAGAAAGTTATATGACTTATTTCTAATATGTGTATAGAGAGAGACTCAGATACTTCTAAAGCCTTAAATAGGTTGACTCATTTAATCCTTTGAACACCTCAGGCAGTATCATTATTATCCCCATTTTATGCTGAAGGGGATGAAGGCAGAATGATTAAGTGATCAGCTAAGGTCAGACACCCAGCAAGTGTCACAGATGGAACTGGTACCCAGAGACCCTGACCCCAGGATCTGTGTGCAGAGGCCTCCATTAGGCTGCTATTTCCTTTAAAGGAGGATGAAGTTCCTTACAAGATAGGTCTAGCTTCTGGTGTATAATGTCCTTTTATATTCAGCCATATATCAGTGATCTCAATTTCAATCCTTTCTTCATGTTTGTTATTGTCACCAGTTCCTTCACTTCCTGTTGAAGCCAAGGATCATTTTTCTAATTTGTCTCCTCATTTCCATTTTTGGCCTTGTCCTAACTCCCTGAAGCCAAAGTAATCTTTTCAAAACATTAATTACACACTTTTCCTGCTCTAAATCCTTTTAATAGTTTTCCAGTAGGCTTGGAATTGAACTGAAATTCCTTATTATAAACCACAAGGTTCCCCATAAGCATGCTCTTGCTTATCTCAACATATGTATATTTTCCCATGTGTTCTCAAGTAGAAAATAAAACACAGAGTTTTTTGTGTATGTGTTCACTGACACTGCTCAGGGGTTTGGTATATGTTGTTTTCCATTCTTGGCCTCATTCTTCACTCAGCTCTTAGAAGTCATGGTTATTTTCATAGAGAAGCCTTCCATAAAACTTTGTCCTACTCAAAATTATATTTCAGTAGATTTAAAATAGAATTCTGTTCCCTATGCTTTCTAATTCTTTATTTCTATGTGTTGAAGTAAATCGGGACATTCTGAGTTCCATGATTCAGGATTCATGTCCCATTCACTCTCATCCCCATAAACAGATCCCTAGAATACAGACCAGTGCCTAACACCTGAAGTGCACTCAGGAAATACCTGTTAAAATAATGAGTTTCTATTCATATCATAGTCCAATATACAGATTGAATCTTATATTGAAGCTATTGGATTAACATGGTCAGATAGTACTTATTTATTTTGGGGAATACATTTTCATCTGTTTTTCACTTTCTCATAAGTAAGAGTAGGCTTTTCTACTTTTAAAGCTGCACTATATTTCACATATTACACAATAGTTATTCAAAGTGGAAGAAAGTGGATATCACACAGAAATATATATATATATATATATATATATATATATATATATATATATGAAATACACTAAGGAGAATATAGGCAGAATGCTCTGTGATTTAGACCTCAAAGGTGTAGTCAATGATATAACACCACTGACAAAGGAAACAGAACTAAAAAATGAGAATTCATCCAACTCAAGAGTTTCTACATAGCAAAAGAAGCATGAGGTAAAACTGAGACAGCTTACTGAATGGGAGAAAATACTTGATTCAACAATAAGATGTCAGGATATACAAAATACTCACAAAGGTCAATAGCAAAATCACTTAGCAGTAAAAAATGATCGGACTTAAATACCAAACCCAATCCAACGGCAACAGAATCAATACCCAATCTACAACAAGATAGACACAGAGGAGACCACTTGTACTAGCAGCCTGGGAGGTAATGGAGAGGAATATGGGATGCATGCTGGGAACAGGGGTGGAGGGAGCACAACTTTGGTGGTGGGAATTCCCCTGATCTAATGTCAATATGTACCTAAAATATTACTGTCAAAAATATGTAATCCACTTTGGTCAAAATAAAAATCATTATTAGAAAATTTTAAAAAAGCCCATAAATATGGGGAATGGAAATGAACAAGAATTTCTTTGAGAAAGACTAATGGATGTCCAAACAAGAACAAGAAAATTTGCTCATCATTCATCTCATACCAGTGAGAATAACATACTTCAAAGATACTGGGAACAATCTATTTTGGCAAAGTGAAAAATTGTTTTGGTGTGGTAAAAAGGAATGACTGGCTACCCAGGTTCGATTCTTGGCATACTCTATGGTCCCCTGAATCTGCCAGCAGTGCTTTCTGAGTGCAGAGCCAGAAGTAACCCAATATCACTGGATGTGCCCCCACCCACGAATCATAGTTTAAATGTTGAAATGTAAGAAAAGGCATCATTTTTTGCAACAGGAAACTTACATATCCAGAATTACATACCCCAAAGAATTCTAGAGCGTTAATTTTTAGTACTCTGAGATTTCATCTAAATTTTAAATAGAAGAAAATTAATTTTGAGATTATATTTGCTTAAAGGGTGTTTGGAACTATTTTCTAAAAATATAAAACAGAAAGAGTATAAATAGCAAAATTTACCATACCTGTTGTGAACTGCTGAAATTTGTTGAATTGGAAACTGAATTATTTGCGTAAATAGTAGAGGATGGTGCAAAACTAGAACCTAGAGGTAAAGAACAAACTGTATTTAAATATTTATCACAAAGTAAGAAAAATGCTTCTCTTTGCAAAATTCAATAAAAGCAATTCATTTTATTTATTTATTTTATTTGTTTGTTTGTTTTTGGGCCACACCCGGCGGTGCTCAGGAGTTACTCCGAGCTGTCTGCTCAGAAACAGCCCCTGGCAGGGGACCATATGGGACACCGGGATTCGAACCAACCACCTTAGGTTCTGGATCTGCTGCTTGCAAGGCAAACGCCGCTGTGCTGTCTCTCCGGGCCCATAAATCTTATGTCTTTAATGGGAGAAATATACTTGCTAGGAAGAAATGTAAGAAAACTTTTGAAGCAGCTGACTATTTTATCAGTGTGTTTTATGGAGCAATATTTTATGTATCAGTACAAATTCTTTGAAATATACAATATAAAAAAATTTTTGAAATTATTAAAATGTCTTTTTGGTCTCTAGCTGTGTGTCTCATTTTGGCTGCAGTATATGTAACATAAACAACAGATATGAATATATTTCTACATATAGTAAAAAGAGACCTGACATTTCAGTTGAATAAAATAAAATAAAATAAAACAATTAAATACAGATCATTTTTGAAAGTGCACATTACAGAAATATTTTTTAAGAAATATAAATGGAGGAAAGATTTTTAGGAATGAACATAATGTCTCAATGGTAAATTGAAATTAGAGATGTGCTAATTCAAATTAAAATATTGTGAAAACAGCATTATTTTCTTAAGTAATACTGACAAAAAAAAAAAAAAAAAACAATGATTGTGTTGGTAATCTTTGAATGCACTTAAACAGATCCTAAACATCTGACTGGCATGGAGGCTGCTTTGCTTGACAGACGTTTCAGTTGCATAAAATTGGCAAGAGGCACTGTATTAAATTTAGTGGATCAGGTTATTTGATGTATATTCAACTATTTTCCTCATGTTTCCTTTGCGTTTTTGTCATTTCTGGTGAAATTTTGTAAGCAATGTTACCACTTAAAATTGTCATTGGTACGATAATTTCTTATGTTCTGAGTCTAAATCCAAAGAGTACCATTCAAAGTATTTCTTTGCACACAACAAAGGTGAGATTACTCACCTGGCATCTGGTAGGAATAAGGTGTCTGGCCGGGCTGTGGAGTGGAGAATCCTGGGCTGTAACTGAGGCACCCACTTTGTAATGGGGACTGAGTTTGTGAAAGTCCCCCCTCAGTCTTAATGCCTGGCAACATCACACCTAAGTCTGTTTGGAAAAATGTACATGAAAGCCATTTAATTATTATTATTATTATTATTATTATTATTATTTTATCTTATTTCTAATGTATATTAGAAAACTCTATTAGCTTGAAGGATTACCTGCTTAATAACAAAGAAGAAGGAGATAGAAGACATGAAATACCGTAAGTAGGCAGACTGTAGGGCTGTCCTGTCTGTGAATAGGCAGTGTAGACGGCTGGCTGCTGCATCCCCGAATACTGAGTCTGGCCTGCGTAGGCAGACATAGTTGGAGCTGCTGGTGTAGAAAGAATGTGTGGATAGGGCCTAAATATCAG
This sequence comes from Suncus etruscus, assembly GCF_024139225.1. NCBI lineage: Eukaryota > Metazoa > Chordata > Mammalia > Eulipotyphla > Soricidae > Suncus > Suncus etruscus. Next base: position 1,148,412 of record NC_064862.1, on the reverse strand, counting down.
AAAAATAGCATTATTGTGGCAACAAATACTTCATATTTGTTCAGACAACTTAGAAGCACTAAAAACTTAGAATTTCCAGGAAGAAATATTTATATGCAATAACTTTTTAACTATGTAGGGGAACACAAGGCTCTGAATGTCAGGAAGACTCCTCTGCAAACTAGATTGACCAAGCAATAGAAACCACCTAAATCTATACATCATCTAAAAATGATAGACATAATTTAGCTATTGCAACCTAAAATTTCTTTTAGTTTAGAATTCTTGTTTACTTCTAAAATAACATCAAGGTTAATCCATGACAAAAATGGAGTAAAATTTCTTCATTAATGTCTTCATGAACATATTTCTATAACCATGAATAACCAAAAATATATAAGTTCACTTAGAGTCTTAGCAAGGATATTCCACCCCAAACTGGGAATCTTAAGGGGGAACAAAGATCAAGGGATTCTTGACAGAAAATGAAATGACATTTCTTTCATCAAATCATACTGTTTATAATATTAAGGACAGGCAGTTTGACTGCCACAGGGAATAACTAAATTAGCTAAAAATTTAAATCTTGACTTCTCTGACTGGTAGGAACTAAATTTAGCACTCTAATAAGATAGTTGTTATTTTTTTTTTATCACTTTTCTAAATATACTATTTTTTTTTTTTTGAAATTTGGGCCACAACCAGGGGTTGCTCCTAGCTATGTACTCAGAAATCGATCCAGGTTCAGGGGATCATATGAGACGCCGGGGGATCGAACCGAGGTCCGTCCTAGGTCAGCTGCATGCAAAGCAAACGCCCTACCGCTGCACCATCACTCTGGCCCCTATATTGACTACTTTAATTATAAAAACAAGAGGGCTACTTTGTGAACCATCCAAATGATCCAACACAAAGATAAAAGAAAATGCACTGGGGTATATTCTCTAATCTAGATCATTCAGAGACTACGCAGTTGATCCTTGGTATGTGGATATCAAGAAAGGTGATATTGCAGATATAAAAAGAACAGGTACTGTTCAAAAATTGCTAACAAATGTTTCCAAAGTATTTGTCCATAGAATCAATGTTTGTATTGACATATAAAACACTCTGAGTTGACATAACTTCTTAAACTATCTTAAAGAAAACAATCATAAAAAAAAAAAGGAGTCAAAGGGAAAGGACTTGGGTTTAGCTGACCCATCAGTGCCTACTGCACCCACAGAAGCATATTTGGAGAGAAAGAGGGGAAAGGTGTCTGAGTTGCTGGAACCTGTACTCTCTGAATTCATGCCAGGAGGGGTAAATTTTTCTTTAATTTAAAAGATCTCTAGGAGCCAGAGTGATAGCAAGGAGATAGGGCATGCAGAGGGACGGTGGTGCGAATCCCAATATCCCATATGGTTCCTGTAGTCTGCCAGGAGCAATTTCTGATCTTAAAGCCTAAGCACTGCCAGGTATGACCCAAAAACAAACAAACAAACAAACAAACAAAAAGATCTCTGGGCTTTAAAAAGGAATTTAGAAGAGCATATTTTCAAAATATGTTTGAATGAATGAAAAAAATTGAATGAATTAAAAAAGGTAATTTTAATGATGGAATAAATTATGATAGTGTTGTATCATCTGGTTTGTTCTTGACATGTAAATCAAGGATTACTCATACCAGAGTTAATAAGAGAAGTACAGATAAAATTAAGCAATCTATGCAAGTAACTATCTGGTCAAATATTTATCTAACATATATATGTACATAAATGTAACCCAAGTTATAGTTGCTATATGTGTGAATACAGATTAATAAAGATAATCTTTGAGAACATTTTGTTTTGTTTTGGGGCCACACTTGGCAATGCTCAGGGGTGACTCCTGGCTTTGCACTCATGAGTTACTCCTGGCAGTGCTTGGGGACAATTTATAATGTCAGTGATCGAACTCAGGTCAGCCACTTGCAAAAGAAATGCCTTGCCCACTGTACTATGCCTTTAGCACTTTAAAACGTTTATTGACAAATCTGAAAGATACTATCACACACTTACTTGGAAGGATACAGCTGTGCGGAATATTGATGTGCTGATCTGGGACTGTAGCCACTACTGGTTATTACTATAAGACACAAAACCAAAAATCACGAAATGTTGATTCATAAATAAATATGTCATTAAAGCATATAAAATAATTTTGAGGAAAATACATATTAATGATTGTTACTAAAATTCATTATCCTAGAAAAAAAGTTATTGGAGAAACTCCAATATTTGAAACTTTCAATTTTGTACTGAAAACATTAAGCTAACATTTTTTATCCCTCATCATAATTGTCTCATTTTCACAAATCAGTAGCATGCTTTTTATATTAAATATAATTAATAAATCTATTTGATTTTAGGGTAATTAAACTTTGATGTTCTAAATATACCTTTAAAATTCTTATGCTATATTTTTAAATTCAATGTCTATTGTTAGCTAATATATTGCTTTCCTCTAATAAAATTTAATAAAGATTAAGAAATGTTTAAAGTTAACAACTTCAACCTTAATTTTAAAATTACAAAATGCTCTAAATGTTTAAATTTCCTTACACTACTTAGCTGAGAAGTTAAAGTGCAGAGGTCAATATATGTTCTAGAAATAGTAGAAGATATGTATAAAAATTATCGACTAATACAATGCTTAGAATAATTGCAGCATCAGCAATAGTTATATTTTGAGCAAACTTCAAATACATTTTGAGTATTATTTTAATATACTAAATACTTTTAGAATATTATTCAAAATATTGATAGAAATTTTTTGAGAAAAATATAAAGGTGAAATTTAGGTCATATTAAACATTTATTAAAACAGCTCAAACTGGAATATATCCAAAAGTTTGGAAGTTTCTCTTTCCTGCAACCATCTGCCTTGACTAAGACAGATGTATTGCAAATATATGGACTTCCAAGTGTTGAGGTAGTCCCTTCAGAGCCAATCCATACTGGGCAAGCACACAGAGTGTCTTTATTAGGCCATCTGCTGTTCATTCACTTTTTCAAAAAGATTGAAGTTGTACACAACGAAACGCTGGAATTAGTTTAGTCTAATCAATCATAGTTCTACTTCAAAGTACTGTGTCCTTTCTAAGTTGTTCATAATAATTCTGGAGCTAAACGTTTAGAATTGTAAAAGTGACAAATAGACTTAGGTTGCTAACTATTTAATGAAATATGATATATTTCTTTATCCAAATGCAATTAAGTACCCTTGTGATCTATGGCTTCATAAATGTGAAGAATTAATGTAGTAAAAATGTTATTTGACCTGTAACTCTGAGTATGGAAATAGTTTTCATAGTAATAGTGAAGAAAGTATTTTCAAAAATATTGAAAATCATCAAATTTGACTAATTCTAAATATTTTAGCAACCAAGAATCAGTGAATTTGCTATGCATCTTTGAAATGAATTGACCAATGAGCCATTCATTTCCTGAATAGTTATTAAAAACAAAGAATACTTAAAACTTTCATTTCCACTCAAGAACAAGCTTTTTCCTGTCACACCATGGCACTCAGTGTACATTATAGAATAGCAACAGTGTTATTCATAGGAAATTCAGTCTGACTAATTCACAATAGTGAATACTTTGCTTATTAGAAATATAATTAAAGAAGGCTTATTTTATTTAAGTATTTTGTCTCAGTTATTAAACTTCATTTTGTTATTCTCATACTTGGATTACACACATAAACAAAAAATATCCATATAGTATACATATAGTGCAAAGAAAACTTTACTACTGATGATTTCATTCAATATTCCAAATGGTACCTAATATATCCAAAAAATGAAGACAGTTTTGAATATAGAGGATTTAACTTTCTTCTAATAAATAAATCTAAAGTATACATTACCATGATAATATATTAACAGTATAAAAAGTCATTCTTTAAATTTCCTTTTTCTGACTATGTTATTTTCTAAACAGAATGCACAACTTTCAGCTCAGAAATTGTAGACATTATTACAAGGAAAACAAAGTGGAAAAGTGAAGAGTTTATAATTCTTGACCTCAGATATAACTAAAATCAACAACACTGGACTTCTGTGAGGTTATTATGATCAAAGTAAGGCTGTTTTTATACTCAACAGCCTAACCTCTAGTATAATTTTTGAATACCATGTACGAGTTAAGAGATCTGTTTGGTTTGTTCTTTGTTTTTGCTTTTGAGCCATACCCAGTGATGCTCAGGGGTTACTCCTTGCTATGCTCTCAGAAATTGCTCCTGGCCTGGGGGAACTTATGGGGCGTCGGAGATCAAATCGAGGTCCGCCCTGGATCTGCTGCGTGCAAGGCAATGCCCTACCGCTGTGCTATCGCTCTGGCCCCCCGAGAGATCTTCTTGATTGAATTAATCAAGATATGTTTCCCAAAGCACTAACTCATTATATGCCTCCATTTCTGCATACAAAAGTAAGAAAAACTGGTTGTCTTCAAAATGTCCTGAAAATTAATCAAAACAAATGTTACATGATTATTATCAGATCCTCAGAGTGTGATGTTAAACAATTTAAGGTTGTGTGCTCTTATTGCTATTGACCTTTTTATGCCATTGATCAATTGATTCTCCTTGGGGTAAAAGGTAGGAAACTAGGGAAGGGGCTGGAAATTTTGCCAGTAGAGGACATTTACAATGTCTGTAGACGTTTTCTTGATTTTTACAACTGGAGAGTTGGAGAGAAGTGTGCTGCAGCCATCTTGGGATAAATGAAAAACTAGTTACAATACAGAGATAAGTTCTTCTATAATAAAATTACATACATTTCTTGCACATGGCAAAACTAGATTCAATTCATGGCATCAGATATGGTTTTCTAGACTCTAACAGGATTTTTCTCTGAGAACAAAGACAAGAATAAGCCTTGAACATTGTAGGGTATGGCCCAAAACATTCACTTCAATTTTTTATGGTGAATTTTTAATAGTGCTATGGTTTGGAATCCTTGACCTAGGTCATTGCTATTTAATAGAACTTGGTGCAAGATGCTGAAAAATTTCATATTTGAATTCTGCAATACAGATGACACATATAAAAAAGTTACAAGCTGCAAATACTTAAATGTGACAGTGTGCATAAATGCAGTATATTTTTACTTTTACCAAATGTAGACTTAAACACCAACATATGCAAAGTGGCGACTTTCTGGAGGACAAGGACCCTGATACTTTTTAAAAGAAGTCTGATAAGCTTTAAAGATAATATGACAGGATGACTATGTGCAGCTAATTCTTTATCTACTTTAATATTTCCTAGTGGGGTATTACAGAAAGAACTCCAGATTGGCAAACTGTTCTAGACTCATTTATGCCATGGACCATATAGCCTTAAATACCTTTCACCTTTCTATATCTTAATAATTTTGCTCGTAAAATGGATTAAAGATCTATGAGATTCCTTGTGAGCCAATGGTATGTAATTTTATCATCTAATTAACTGGTAGAATACTCTTCAACTATGTCAGCAATTACTTGATTTAATTTCTTCCCTAAAAGCTATGTCTAAATATAATATATTCACCAGAGAATTCAATAGAGTACTATAACAGGAATGCTAGAAAAATTGATACCTATTTCTCTGAGGTAGACACATAAATTCAAAGCAAGCAAGTCATTTAGTATATGTGCATGTCTACATAAAGCATATGAATTCTTATCTCTTTATGTATGGAGTACTAATATTTATGCGAGTACATGGCAACTGCTTCTAGTCAGCATGAATCAATGAAATAGGATCAGCTCTAGCTATAAAAGTCAAATGCTGTAATGACATACTCCAGATTATATCCTAACTCTACAGAATCCTAATACATGATATCCACAGATAAATATAAGGTATATTAAAGTAGAGAAACAGAATCGATTTGATTAGCATAAATATTGTTCTAGGTTTAATGGTCAACTTTTCGCTACATAATGTCTTCCTCATGTTAAAAAGGAAACCTTTGCTAGATTAAAACAATACTGTAACTTCAAGCAAAACTCTTCAGAAAGTCAACTTAATGCTTGTCCTTTGTATCCACCTGGGAGCTATCAGGTATTTTTATTTAAAGGGACTGGTGTGTAAAGACATGCTATTGTTCTCTTTGAAGCATCAGAGTGAAAGTAGTGCTCTTGCAGGCTGGCTCTAATGCAACCAGCATGTGCTCTCCTGCAGCCCATTAACCTTTAATACTTGTCACTCAGCTGCTTACACAAGAGGTTAAAAAAAAAAAAAAACAGAGAGGAAATAAGGTTATTTAGGAGGATTCAACTGGATAGTTTTACATCTCCAATGTTGGAAAGAAGGCAGTTTTTATGTCATTTAAATAGGCAAGTTGAAGGGACAAATCAACTATTACAACCTAATTTTTGAAGTGTATAAAATAATTATGAAGAAAGACAGCTCTGAATACTTCTATTGAGATGGCTGAAGAATTGTTCTCAACTGCAAGGCCAGCATGGAGATTTCATATAGAATTTCTAAAAATGTGTGTTTTATTTTTTAATTAATAATTTTATCTAAGCACCATGATTACAAGAAACATGTTTGTAGTTGGGTTTTAGTGATAAAAAAAAATAACACCCCTCATTCACCAGTGCAACATATGTGCTTTATAATTAGTTCTCTAAAAATGTGAATTTAGTGACAGATTTATAAAAATCCAAATGCACGCAGATTTGTAGTTGTGCTTCTAGTCTACTGAAAGGATTATGTGTACCCCAATGTGTATGCAACAACACACGAGCTTACGGCTTTACCTGACCCAGTAAATGTGTCAAGCGCTCCATCTCCAGTCGTGGTTGTGGTTTCACTGCTGTTCAAAGGCTCTGTTTTGACTGCAAGGAGAGACACTATATAGAAGAATAAGTACATGTGAGTTTTATTTCTGAATTTATATCAAAGGTTCTGACTCTTCTACTAGTGTTTTTTACTAGCTACCAGGGACATGCGAGAAAAAAAAAACTTGAGAAGTCGATGAGGAGAGTTTTGTTAATCAGCTTCTAAACGGACATGCATTCACAGAGGATTTTATTTTAAAAATCCTCTGGCTAGCTAGTTCTCTCAAGTCCAGCTTTTAAAGGCAGTCAACCTTATAAAATGGAACAGCAGAAAATATAATTTTTCCTTTTAAACTCACCTAAGTACACTCAGATATTGTTGTAATCAAAAGATAGAACAGGAAAAAGAATTATCAGTTTTCAGCACATTTATCCCAAATCAAAATAAGGAAATTAACTGGTTTATGTTTTATTATTTCCAAAAAATCATTAAAAAAGAGCCATGCCAAAGTACAATGGAAGCATATGCAAATATATAAACCTATTCATGGAATGGGTAAAAAAATATGAGACACTCAATTGATTATTCTGCTTTGAGAAACTGAGTCTAGATATTTTTATTTTAATGGAATAACAAAATTTTAATGTACCATAGAAATAATGGAGTCAGCAATGATTTCAATTGTAATAAGTATTGAAAGCTCTTTACTCTGTTACTTGTATGTTTGAGGGAATCTATTTTGGAAAAAATTCCCAATTGACAATGATATAGCCTGGTACACATTATTTCAACATGAAATACAATAAAGGGGAGAAGTAGTGAAAAATAATATTCACTTTGTCACACCATATTTTCCCTTTGTGGGCAAAGTTCTGCTACATATATCAAAGCAGCAATGGAATAAACAATTATTCCCTACTTAACACCTCTTAAGAGTCTTAAGTTTCTTGATCATAAATTGAATGCATAATTAAACAACTTGGAAGCAAGCAGAAAACTCAAAGATGGTAAAGATTAACAAGGTATAAGCAAGAGCAGGAACAGAAAAGTGGAGTGACAGCATACCCACCCACCAAGCATGTCAGCCATTCTTCTATGAGAGAAGTGATTAACAGGAGAAGCATGCACTCATCATTGTACACACTGAGTTAACTGAGCCCTCCCTCACTGAGCTCCTCTGTATGTTAACGGATGTGATTTAATAATGCCACAAAGATTTTTCTGGAAGACACAGAGGAAGATTTTTAAAATGGAATGGGAAAGGAAAGAACTTGGAATTACTTATCCTAGCAAATAGCAGTTCAAGGTGATCTCTTGTCAGGAGCAACATTAACCTGAGAAGTATCTAATTGTATAGTTGTAAATAATGAATTGGCAGTTATGAATATTTCATTAATTTACAGAGTAGACACTATTATGGTTCAGTTGATCACTATTTGGTTCTACTACTATACAATTATTTGGTATTTGAAATTATTTGTTGCACTTATAATATATTAATCATTACAATGTAGCTAAATTGAAATTTTCCCCCATCAATCCAGACTGCTATATTTATTTTAAGTACAAAGGAATTAAAGGAGACTAAGGACCTTATATATAAGTTCTTTTTGGCTGGATATGATAGAACCTGAACTGAGTTTTATAATCTAATGCCTATGCTACCTGAGCTATAGAAGGCTGTCTTCAAGTATGAGAATGAATTCATGTCACACCTTCAAGAGTAATTCTTCACCAAGGCTAGGAGAATGTAAGAATTACATTATCCTCTATACAGAATATAGTGAGTCATAGAAAACTAAGGCATCTTCTATGTATTTTGTTTTGCTTCGTTGCAGTTTAAATTGTATAACATATAATCCTCCAGTGATATTAAACTTTTGGGTGGCAATGAGATATTAGGTCATACCTAGCTACATTTAAGAATTACTTCTGGCTCTATGCGCAGAAATTTTCTTTGCAGTGTTCAGGAAATCATATGTGGTGCTGGGGATGGTACCGGTGCCTACACCTTGAGCAGTGTGTATGTGTGTATGTGTGTGTGTGTGTGTGTGTGTGTGTGTGTGTGTGTCTGTCTGTCTGTCTGTCTGTCGGTCTGTTTCTGTCTCCTCTCTGGAACAGAAATGATTTTAATTTTTAAACTATAATAAAATAATAACAAAATCAACCTAACTTAATGTACCATACTGTTTCCTTCCACGTGATCATTAATCTAAATTCATTATCATTCTCAAATGCATTGTTTCTTATTGTACTTTATTTCACTTAAACCAGAAGTTAACAGATATTTTAGCTTATCTTTAGGCTAGAGTACAAAATCACAATAAATTATAAAATGGAAAGTGTGTTTTATAGCACAAAAGTATACTTTTCTTTTCTTTCTTTTTCAAAAACTTTGGGGGGCACATCTGGTAATGCTCAGAGATTACTTTTAGCTCTGGACTCAAGAAACATTCCTGGCAGAACTGGGGGACCATATGAGATGCTGGAGACCCAACCCAGATTGATCACGAGCAAGACAAGCAGCCAACCCACTATCTATTACTCTGGCCCTGGAAATATTTTTTTTTCAAAAACAATTAAACTTAAAAATAATTGTTTTGACTTCAAAGGCAATACTTACCTTTTAAACAATGTTGGCTAAGAATAAATTTAGGTTTAATTTTCCTTAAAGAAAAACTAGCACTTTGTATCAAATCATTATTTGAAGAAATACTTACAAAAACAAAAATAAATAAATATCTGTACTATCAGTTTTTTCCTTACATACTATTTATAAGCACTCTAAATATTTTTCAAAAGGGAGCAAAGAGGAGACAAAGAAAAGAAGTAAAGGAATATTTTGTTATATTATGTTTAAAGGAGATTTTATTATATTAATAATGAATGAATTTTATTCTGCAACTTTAAAACTATTTTATTTTATAGTATAAATTAGATCTGTATGTGATATGTCAGCTATTAGCTATGGCTGTTAAATTATTCATTTATTATACTCACAATACAACTATCATGTAAGCTCTCACAAACATATTTTCAAAGCAAAATTAATAAATCATCTAAATTGTGAAAAATCAAATGTACACCATTAATGATGTATAATAATCATTTTAAAAAATCCGTTATTATACCTTAATTTTCATGTTAATTTGTTGCACAATATTAGACTCAATTCAGGGTTCTAAAATTGTTTTAATTAATTCACATTTAATCTTCAAAAATTTTGTACTTAATTTTTTAAATTAATTTTTAATTATTTTTTCTGAAACTCATACATAATGACTTATGAAAATTTAGGTTCTATAAAAAATTTCAAGGGTATTATCAGGAAGAGTACAATTTACAACACTGCAGGAAAACAAGAAGTTTTAAGTGCCTTCCAGTTTTAATAAATTAGTGCGTCTATGATTTATATTTGTCTAGTACTCAAAAATTTATAATCATAATGTAGCTTTCATTCAAGAATATATAAAATATTTAATTCTATAGACAATTAAATTCATCCACTTAGAAAAAAATTGGAATGTATCATTCTAAAATAAAATCACATTCAAGTAGAGCAACAATATTAAGAAACTACTGCAAAACAAAACAAAGAAACAAAAAAATGGGGCAGGAGAAATAGCATGGAGGTAGGGTGTTTGCCTTGCATGCTGAAGTACGGTGGTTCAAATCCTGGCATCCCAAATGGTCCCCATAGCCTGCCAGGAGCGATTTCTGAGCGTAGAGCCAGGAATAACCCCTGAGTGCTGCTGTGTGTGACCCAAAATAAAATCAAACAAACAAATAAAAAGAAACAAACTACTGCAAATCACATTACACTGGCAAACAAATCCATTGTTTATATTTAAAAAAATTTCAAGAGTTCTTTTATATGCATATTTTTTTTTTTTTTTTTGGTTTTTAGGTCTCACCCGGCTGTGCTCAGGGGTTACTCCTGGCTCCATGCTCAGAAATTGCTCCTGGCAAGCACGGGGGACCATATGGGACGCCGGGATTCGAACCGATGACCTTCTGCATGAAAGGCAAATGCCTTACCTCCATGCTATCTCTCCAGCCCCTTATATGCATATTTTAAGTAATAAAACAATGTCCTGATTCCTTAAATATTCTCCTTGAAGTGTTTTATTAATCTCCCCATTGAATTTGCTCTTTTTCAGTGCACACATCTTGAATACATTGTGTGCTCTTATGTCCTTTACCTTGTTTCCTTTCCTAGCTATCTTTTGGTTCCTCAGTGGCCAGCATCATATTAATTGGGCCTCTGCCTTCTGATTTTTCAATATAGAACCTAGCATATCATAAGCATAGGATATGTTTTATTGTTTTTTACTCGTTACTTTTGTTACTCATGATTCTTTTTGTTTTTAATAAATCTTTATTTAAGTACCATGATTACAAGCATTTTTGTATTTGGGTTTCAGTCATAAACAGAATACACCCCTTCATCAGTGCAACTTTACCACCACCAATGTCCCCTTCTTCCCCCACCCCTGTCTGTATTAGAGTTAAAGGAATGAGAAAAGTAGAAATATGACATGTTTTAATTGAGAATGTTAAATTCATTTTTAGATGTTACATAAGAGATGTTTTTCATATAGCTAATCATAAATCTTTACATTTTTAAAAAATCAGAATCTTGCATAAGAAAGTAACTTTTTATATAAAAAGCATTCATTTATATGTGTACATATCAACTCTGATCTAGAGGACATTTCTGTGGTCTAGTCTACAATGAAGTGGCCTTTTCATTTTAAATCACTGAAAACTATATTTGAAAGAATATTACCTTGTGACATGTGAGCATTTTATGAAATTCAAATTTCTGTGTTCACAGATTGTTTTACTTAAATACAGTCATGGTCATTCATTCATCCATGTTCATACTGTCTATGCCTGCTTCTCTGCAACAGCAGCAAAACAGTACTTACAACATAAAATACTAAGTTTCTAAAGTCTAAAATATATATTATGATTAAAGAAAAATATATACTGATCAAGATATCAATTTTTATTGATTTTTTCCAAATTTACAAGAGATAAAATTCAAAAAGAAGTTTCAATTCCAAGGTAGCGATCTTTTATATGAAAAGAGCACTGAGATATACTATCTTTATTTTTGTTTTGGCTTTTTTGCTTCAGACCCAGCAGCACTCGGGTTACTCCTGGCACTGTGCTCAGAAATCACTCATGGCGGGCTCAGGGGACTATATGGGATGCCGAGATTCAAGCCACTGTCGGTCCTGGATTGGCTGTGTGCAAGGCAAATGCCCTACTGTTGTGCTATCTCTCCAGCTCTAGAGATATCTTGAGAGCTCAAGTGATAAATCTATTTACTCATAATATGAAATTGGATATTTTAAATAATTAAAAATCTCAGTTAGGGCCCGGAGAGATAGCACAGCAGCGTTTGCCTTGCAAGCAGCCGATCCAGGACCTAAGGTGATTGGTTCAAATCCCGGTGTCCCATATGGTCCCCCGTGCCTGCCAGGAGCTATTTCTGAGCAGACAGCCAGGAGTAACCCCTGAGCACCGCTGGGTGTGGCCCAAAAACCAAAAAAAAAAAAAAAAAAAAAATCTCAGTTAATGAAAAGATGCTGAAAAATTACTAGCTTTATTTATTGTAATAATTTTCCGAAAATGATCCAACCTCAACAATTAAACAGTTATAAATAAAAATTACTCCCAATAAGAAAAAATTCACAATAAATGTTTGTGCTGTAAATACGTGTCACAAAATATCATTAAAATGTAATAAAAACATTATACCTAACCCCACAAATTTTGCCTTCAATAATCAAAAAGAAACTACCATTTTGCAGCTAAATATTTGCCTTCATTTACCATATTAAAATAACTTCTTTATTATTATTATGAATTATAATTCACTTTATTTGTTATGTTTAAATATTATCATAGTTAAAAGATCATGGCTGCAGCAGTGTTAAAGCTCATAATTTTGATGTTCAGTTATAACAACTCCCATAAAATGTCTGAGGCTTTCCACGATCTTCTCATGTTACATCTAGTTCTCTTCTTCATTATCCTTCCACATTCCCCCTCCACACACCCCCATAACAGTACGAGCCAGGTTTTGTAATTAAAGGCCAAATGACAGTCAGACGCAATAATGACTATTTCCTCATTTTGCGTTTCTATATGCCACCGATGAGTGGTACAATATTTGTGTCCTTCTAGTTGATTTATTTTACTTAATATGATACCCTCCAATTCCATACACATTGCCGAGAACTTCAGAATTTAACCTTTTACATTAGCTGTAAAGTATAAAAGAACTTGTTACTATTTTTTCTGACAATTTAATTAGTTTTTCTCTCTAAATGAAATGAGTGATAACCTCAAAGGGATTCTAAGTTAAAGGTTACTTTCAGCCAGAACTTTGAATATATAATTAGTAGTCCATTTATCCCTTTGGTTCTTATCATTTTTTTTACAGTGAGTTTTAATTTCGTTCTCATTAAGTTTGTCTTGTTTGGCACTTTTTTAGTTATCCTGTGCCAGTAAAAAATGCTGAATGAGTCATTCTTCAGTTTTTTTCTTCCTCCTCTCCTGGAGAATAAATTTATGATTAGGAGGTTGCTCCTTTTGTCATTTTCCATTAAATATCTTATATTTTTTCATAAAATATTTTATTAACCCTTTTTCCATTGGTGATATGTACATTGTGTTCAAGGATACTGATTATCAATTTTCAGCTTTTACATTCTGTTTCTTTATATTTCATATTTTGGTCCTTCATTTCTAGTTTAATATGTTCTTAACTTTGCCATCAAAATTTCAGGCTTATTTTATCTATATTCCATTATTCTTTTTAGTTTAGTTTTTTAGTTTAGTTTTCAGCTACCCTGAAGTCATCATCAAGCAGTGTTAAAATCATTTTATATATATATTTGGTTTTTGGGCCACACCTGGTGACGCTCAGGGATTACTCTCTGGCTATGCACTCTTGGCTTGGGGGACCATATGGGATGCCGGGCTAGAATCATGGTGTCCTAGGTCAGCCGCATGGAAGGCAAATGCCCTTTCACTGCGCCAAATTCATTCATTTTTTTAAAAAAAGATTTTTGGTGTTCAAAGGACTTAAAAATGGTGTGTCTCATTAGAGGTGGTTTAGTAGCAGCATGATTCTTCTGCTCTCATTGTATCAAGCTAAAGATATCTTATAATGCGTTCTTAAATACTTCCAAGATGGAATTGGTATTTATGACTGATTTGTGTGTACCTAGATGACAACAAGAATTTATATCACTAATGAATGCTCTGTAGTTACTACTATTATTAAGGTCTAGACAGCCTAGGTGTCTCACAGCCCACAGGACATAGGCAGTGGCTAAAATTTGCCATTTTATGTACCCAATAACATCTGGCTAATGTATATAGTCACGAGGGAAAATTTTTGTTGTGCCTTCGGGCTATGCCCAGTGGTGCCCTGGGGTTACACTCCTGGCTCAGAACTCAGAAAATACTTCTGGTAGGCTTGTGGGACCATTTTAGATGCTAGGGATCAAACCCAGGTCTGATGTGAGCAAGGCAAAAGCCCTACCCACTATTCTACTGCTCTGGCCCAATGAGGGAAATCTTTCAGATTTTCGAGTAGCAATTTGGAAATGGCTGCTATATCATAACAGAATGTGTAGCGCTTATTTATCTCCAGGATGTAGTCTATCAGTGGTTGCCTTGAGGATGGCAGCTCTCTGTTGCTTTCTCAAGAACAGCTATGGCCAGATGTAAATTGGGGACATCTGCACCTCATTTTTATTACACTTTACCAGTTCCTAGTCTTTCTCGTATAGGGCTACAGGTACAAAATTAAAAAAATTTTGGATTCAATATACTTACTCTATTAGTGTGTTCACTTTCAGAGATCTTATGCTTGGGTCTGAATTGCTTGTGGCTACAAGCCTGACAGATTACCTGCAGAGTACAACTAGAACTGTGAGCCTGTCAAGGATGGAGCCTTGATTAGGCCTCTGATAAGCAGTGCTCACTTAGATCCCAGTGTGGGAACAAATTATGTTGGGTTTAACAAGTCTGAATTTTCTCTGACTCCTGAATACAGAAACTGTGTTAATCCTAAATGCTCAGCACCTCAGAGCAAAGCTCTCTGGTCAGGATAAAAGTGCATGCAATGAGCGTGTTGGAGCAGAGTAGATATTGCAACCCAGTTGAATGTGTCTCATAAGATTGGGTTCAACTCACACTGGGATATGTAGCCCACTGACTGAACTTGATAAACACAAATCTATTTTCAACTCAAAAACTGTTAGTATAAAACTAATATCTTATGAATCCTTTGTGTTTAGCTCCCACAGAAATTGGCACTTTCTGTTTGTTACAAATCTGATTGAAACAAACTGCCCATTCCTTTTCTCTTTCAATTACCTTGGATCCTGATTCCATATTAGTCCTGAACTTGTCTGTTGTTCTGCCATCTGTAAATTAGGGTATACTTGAGATAATGGCTAAAGTTCTCTTCAATAGTTTTCTCAGTGAGACTCTCTATAAGGACTCCTTTCTGTTTTTATATTTCCTTTGTGCTGATGCCACAGGAGAGCTCAATGAACCATTCTTTTTTTTGCCGTCTTGGCCAAAGTCCTAGATTATATCTTCTAAAAGGCAAATAACTTATTATCTAAACCTTCTGTTCTTAAACTGTGGATTGAAACTTTATGACTCTATAGCTGTGAATGTCATAGGTTTCTGAATATGTAACTATCAAAAATTAATCTGAGGTGCTTCTGACATCCTCAGTCAGGCTTACATTATTTGGGTGAAAATTTAACAAACCCTGTTCTATACCAATACTGAACTGTATACTACAATACTGAAGATGTTTATGTTTTCCTTAAAAACATGTTGCCTTGGATGTTTCTCAAAAAATAGAAATCCAGGGCCCGGAGAGATAGCACAGCGGTGTTTGCCTTGCAAGCAGCCGATCCAGGACCAAAGGTGGATGGTTTGAATCCCGGTGTCCCATATGGTCCCCCGTGCCTGCCAGGAGCTATTTCTGAGCAGGCAGCCAGGAGTAACCCCTGAGCACCACTGGGTGTGGCCCAAAAACCAAAAAAAAAAAAAATAGAAATCCAGCTTCCACATGACCCAGCAATACCACTCCTAGGAATATACTCTATTCCTATAGTCTGGCATTAGACAGCCGAAAAGGGATCCTCCCCTTTAAATAAAACTCTAATTTTGATTAGTCTAGAAAAGCTTCCCCAGAGTTGGCAGTTGGAAGAGACAATTGGAGGAGCAAGAAAAGAGTTTGTTGGCCAATGGAAGAGACATTTGGATAGTCCCAAATTCAGCTCTCTCTCTCCCTCTTTATTTCTCTCCTGGCCTAGAGGTTTGTCATAGACCCCTGGACTTCTCTAATAAATAAGATTGTGATATTTGTCAGAATATTGCCTGCATAGATTCCAGGAGAATGGAATCCAGGAGTATGGGCCCATCTCCGGAGATCAGATCTGACAGGGCTCAAAAACATCATGCAGAAATGCCCTTAGAATTTGTATGTTCTAATGACTCTATCCTAGGCTTCATCCCAGGATAGTTGCAAAAACCAAGACCACCAACTACAGAAGACCAATTAAAATAACAATGATGGAACAGAACTTCTGGAACTGTAAAGAAAGATTCCATCCTATGACATGTGCAAATACCAAGAGCACTAGCTACAGAGGCCTGATTTTATCATCCATGATGGAGCAGAAAACTTTCAGACACCACAAAAGGATCTAGGAGAGTAAAAGAGCATGTATGGAGCCTGTAGTTATACCCATGACAGTATACTTCAAGGGCGGAGGAACCTGTATATTTTAGGCCAAGGGAATTCCCTTTCTAATCTCCCCAATTTTTACTGTGCCTATGCAAAATAAAACAAAGAAATAGCACAGAATAGCACAAATTAAATTTTTTCTTTAATTTTTTTGTAAAAGGGGTTGCCTTTTCTGTTTGTTTGTTTGTTTGTTTCTGTTTTTGATTTTGTTTTTATTCCCTTTTCTTTGCCTTTTTTTTTTTCTTTTTTTTACCTGAGCTTTGATTCATCTCTATTGCAGGACAGTGGTTAGTGTTCAGTTGTTGTCAGTATTGCTGTGGTGCTTTTCGGGTTTTTTGTTTGTTTGTTTTTGGTTTGTTTTATTTTGGGTTTGATTCTTCTTGTATTATTTTTATGTTTTCCTTCCTTTTTCCCTTTCTTTTCTTAAAATGAGATTTATAGTCTCTTGAAGGACTCCTCCCATTTTTTTGCTCGTTCAAATTTTTGCCCCCTCTTTTTATTTCCTTGCCTCTTCTTTTATTTTTTTCTCTTACTTGGAAACATAAATACATAACTTGAACCATCTTGTTCTGTTTCTCAAATTGAGGGGAAATAATGGAGGGCACCAAGACCAAACAGTCATATGAACATTGAGTAGAAATAAAAAATGATCAGACTTGAACACCGAATCCAAAGCCAACTACAACAGAAATGATATCCAATCTACAACAGGTAGACACAGAAGGGACCAAGTGTACTAGCAGGCCGGGGGGCAAAGGAAGGGCAATATGGAATGCAGGCTGAGAACAGGGATGGAGGGAGGACAACATTGGTGGTTGGAATGGCCCTGATTCAATGTCACTATGTACCTGAAATACTTCTGTGAATGATTTGTAATCCAGTTTGGTCAAAATAAAAATTATTAAAAAAATTTGCATGTTCATCACAGCACTATTATTTACAGTAGACATAATCTGGAAAAACCCAAGTGCCTGAGAACAGTTGAGTGATAAGGAACAGTAGTACATCTACACAATAGAATACTATGTACCTATTAGGAAAAATGAAGTCATGAAATTTTATAATTGGATGAATAAAATAATCTCATTTGTGGGATAAAAAAATGAAAAGTTAGTAAGGTAACAATATCCAGAAACAATAAAGATAAGGACCAGAAAAAAACAGTTCATTGTAAGAGCTTGTCACAAATAGTGGAGCAGTGCAGTTAGGGTAGAAAGGGACCACTATGACACTGTTAGTTGGAACTGACCACTCTGGACAAAAACAGGTACCATAAAGGAATATAGTGATATGCATGATATATACCCCTGTATTTATTTTTTGTTATATTCGTTTTGGGACCACATTTGGAAGTGCCCAGTGGTTACTCCTGGCTCAGGACTGACTCAAGAATTACTCCTGGCAGGGATTGGGGAACAAATATGATGCTGAGGATGACCCCAAGTCAGCCAAGTGCAAGGAAAACTCTCTACCTGCTGTACTACAACTCTACTTTTTCTTCCCTTCTTGTCTCTATTATACTATGGTAGAGCTGAGTAGATGAGCTATAAGCAATATATAGCTGACGGCCATGCTACTTAACTCTTTCAAAAAAGACTGAAAAATATGAAGAACTAAATTATGGTGACATATTTTTAAAATATCTAAATTATATTTTAAGTGTTAAATAAAAATGTAACAAAATTATGGGAATGATGCAGTGTTTTTCATTTACAAGTCATATTTAAAAATTATCTTTATTATAATTATTTTGTTTTTAGGCCACATCTAGTGGTAATCAGGGTAAAATAGGGGTTCAGAGATTGAACCTAGATTGATCGTGAGTAATGAATGTAACCTAGCCATTGTACAGTCTCCTGCACCACAAATTAGGCATTTTAATTTAATCTGTGTGAAGGGAAGATCCTACTAGATTCTATTTGCTTATAATGCATGTGTCTGACAAGTAGTTTGCTCTTTTTGATTCTAAAATTATGTCATTCCCAATAGTATTATAGTTTTATTTTAATAGCATATTAACTTTTTTTGAAGAGAATGTTTATTTATACCTAAATATGAATGTAGTTCATGTCTATAGTTCGAATGATTTTGAAACTTTATTTGAATATACAGCATACATTTATGCTAATACTTTAAATGAGGAGACTTGAAATATCATTGCTACTTCAGGTACTTTACATGGAATATTTGTCAAAGTTTATAAAATTGAAAATATATTACTGGTATATTAAGAACTTCAATTATAAAAGCCTGTAGGTTACAAATATTTTTAAGCTTGTACATATGCATCATCTGCTTCAATTGACATGGAAATCATCTTGAAATAACTGCTTAAACAGATATGGTTTGGAAACTAATAGATGCACCCATTTGAGCAAAAAATAAGAAAATACTGAAAAAATAATTATTTTAAGAAAATTAACATTAAAATTGTAATTGCTAAGAAAAACACAGCCAATTGTTATCAGTAAATAATTGAAAGGCATATTCCTTTCTCTTGGTTCTTTACAAGTACTGAACACAGAAGAGTTGCAAACACAGGAAGAGTAACAGAAGCAAACCAAAAAGGAAAATCCACACAAACACATGCAGTGTACCATTATCTCTCATACTTGTTGCAGAAGAAGGGGTGCTGCAACTCAGCAACCAGTCTGCAGTATTTAAAACAGTCATGTTGTCCCCTGGGAACAGCAATGATACAGAGTTCATTGTTTGAGAGCTTGCTCAGGTATATGTGGAGTCTTCAAAGCTTGCACTTATGATTAGCCAAATTTCTAACTGTATGGAAGGAGTCTTATATTTTACTTTATCAGGATTGTTTTAGTTCAGATAAATATATCAAAGGATAAAAATTGATATGCCTTGAAGTGAACCAGATTATTAAGTTCAAATACATATAAATGAATATATACACATATAGATGTACATATGCAATAATTAGTGGATTTAAAGATATGATTCTAGAGAACTTGTTTCTTAATGTTATTATAAATATACAATTTCAGGTTGAACTGCATTACTCAGATATCTCAAACAATCCCATAAATTTGCAACCATAATTAGCTGAAAGTATAGGTGCATGTTTAGGGACAAATAGACATAAACAAAATGTTAATCTACAAAGGGTTTTGGTGTAAAACATTATTAAATATAGGTAAGTTGCCATGCACACCACTTTATAAAGAAAATTTTAGATTGTATAGCTACTCTAAAATAAATGGGAAGAGGTGCATCAATTAATAAAAGTTTAAATTTTTAAGAAAATATGATGTGGCAAATGATATTTAGTATCTTGCATTGTTTATAAACTATCAATTCAAAAACTTCAAAAATTACTGACTTGATAACTATATATATAGTCTTACAATGATTAATTTAAAATTTAACTTACTAACGTGAATTTGTATGTAAAATCTCTGCACAACTAACTTGCAAACATCAGATAATAATTTCTGCCATTGAATATATTTTACAAAAATTATAGTGAAAGTATTTAAAATAAAAGTTACTGTTGCCATATTTATGACATAACTATATAAGGCCATATAATCCTACTAATATATACATATATGTGGAAGTATCTTAGAAAAATAGATCTTTTTATTATTTAATTTTTTTATCTGGGAGGCTAAATCCTGGCAGTGCTTAGGGGCTACTCAGGAAACATTCCTAATGGGATCAAGGGACCATAAAGTGATGCTTAGAATCAAAGTGGATTGGCCTAATGCCAGGCAAGCATCCTTCACACTGTATTATAATTTTGGTCCCTATTTCATTTTTAAATTAGTTAACATTATTTTCTTTTGAGGAGAACACCCAGTAGTATTCAGGACTTACTCTGGCTCTGCACTTGGGGGTCATTCCAACGTGGGGATTGGGGACCATATGGAATTCTGGAGATCGTTGGCCAGTACAAGGCAAATACTCTCTACACACTGTAAACTGCTTGGTTTCCTTTAACCCCTACTTTAAAAATATGTAAAATGTCATTTTCTTTAAAAAGAAAACCTAACAAATATGGTTATTATCTACTCCATATTTGAATTTTAAGAAAAACATTGGTGTAGACTTTTTCTTAAAATTAAAATAAAAAGTAAAAACTATAGTAAAGTATTGGGGTGATAAAGTCTAAGTCCTAATCTTTTGTTCACATTTCTTTTATTGTTTTTGTTTATTTTTTAGTGACACACCTGGAATTGCTTACTCCTGGCTCTGTGCTCAGAGATCACTCCAGGCATGCTCAGTGGACATTATGGAGTGCCAGGAATCGAATGAGTTAGCAT
This sequence comes from Suncus etruscus, assembly GCF_024139225.1. Taxonomy (NCBI): domain Eukaryota; kingdom Metazoa; phylum Chordata; class Mammalia; order Eulipotyphla; family Soricidae; genus Suncus; species Suncus etruscus. The sequence continues at coordinate 1,127,556 of NC_064862.1, read as the reverse complement.
AAACCTGAGTAAGGCATAAACCTTACTTGCTTTACTGTATTTCTGTCCTACTTTGTTCACATTTTTTAAATTTTTAATATATGCAAACACAAATACAATAACTAAACCTTCCTAATAAAATACTTTTTTCTAAAGCTATAGAGAAGCAAGCACTTAAATAAAACTAATAGTAGTTACTAATTAACCCATTAACTACATATTTCTTGTGTATAACACTGATTATGTTGTAGGTAATGAGATGATCTGCTAACATGAAAATGAATGTGCAAAATAAAGCACACATTGAACTGAGATTCAGGGCATCTCTTGGGTGCCACACTTACCTCCTGTCCCGTTTGTGGTGACTGACGTGCTGCTGAGGTTCGTTTTCTCCAATTTGGAGCTCCCAGGAGTATCACCACCGCCCACCAAAGGCTGAGGACTTGCTAGGTCCTGCATTTCCATAGACCTGGGGGAGAAAAGAGCAGTAAGGTCAAAGTTGAAACCTCAGCAGTGATTTTTTGAGTGAATTTCATAGAGCACTACGAATATGCATATGATCTAATAGAACCGAGAACAGAAACCAGTAACATTTATACAAATATACAAACCCCTTAGAAAGTATTTAGAAATAGTTATTTATGTATTATCCACAATAGTTGTCTCTGAATTATTTTATTTTTAATCCTACATAATTCTATATAAAATAACAGAAAATATGATTCTGTTATTTTGCAGTTTAAGTTGATGTAATTTCAATTTTGGTCACATTAACAATAAATCAGTATAAACGGTGAAAATACTAAATTTCAAAAATTAGACATTCCTGTCACCAGTGAGAAGGAAACTGTAAACAGGAATAAACTATAAACCTGAAATCAAAGCAGAAGCTTCCAACTAATCTTAAACCAAGAAATTAAAAAAAAAAATTTAAAAACTGAACTTCAGGGGCCTGCGAGGTGGTGCTAAAGGTAAGGTGTCTGCCTTGCAAGCTCTAGCCAGGAAGGACCACGGTTCGATCCCCTGGCGTCCCATATGGTCCCCCCAACCCAGGGGCAATCTCTGAGCACTTAGCCTGAGCATCAAACGGGTGTGGCCTGAAAAACCAAAAAAATAAAAATAAAATAAAAATAAAAACAACTTCAGACAAGACGAAAGGGTTTTCTGCAACCTTACTATCCATTCAGGAATATAAGATTTTGATACTTTACATATAACTGAGATTCTTGAATGTTTTATCTTCTTTATAAAAGGAAACAAGAAAAAATGATTGTACAGTAGTAAAGGCATCCTTTCAGAAAAAAATGCAGATGTTAAAAATGGAGCGACAATTTTTTCTCTCAATTTTGGTCATCCCTTATGACCGAACTGAACAATCTCTGCATCTGAAAACTAAAGTACAGAAAAAAACAATAGCACATAGGACAATGGGGGAAATTATTACTATTATTATGGGTTGGTTTTTTTTTTCAGTTTTGGGGTCACACCCAGCAGTGCTCAGGGGTTATTCCTGCCTCTCTGCTCAGAAGTCACTCCTGGTGGCTCACGGGACCATATGGGATGTCGGGAATCAAACTGGGATCTGTCCTGTGTTGGCCTTATGCAAAGCAAATGCCCTACCGCTGTGCTGTTGCTCCGGCCCCAAATTATATATTATTTTAAGAGTCATATGGCATGGAACACTATACAATTTTTAATATGAAGCAGATTTATGACATAAAATAACAGCTGTCATTAAATATTACTAAGCAAATAAAAACAGACATAACAAAATTAAGGGTATACTCAAAATAAAATAAAATACATTTTTTTAAACAATTTCTAACACCAAACAAGTCAGGAAAAAAGAAAAAAAGATTTGATAAGAACAGAAAACACATGGCAAGATGGAACACCTAAATCCAGTCATATCAAACATTACACTAAATATCAATGTCTAACTACTACAATTTGAAAAGAGAAGCCTGTCAGAGTTAGCAAGACATCAACATAAAACAATCTGGTACCGAGTAGAGAAATTATACAAATATAAGCAAACTGTGACACAGACGTGTGTTGGCCAGAGTTCTGGCTCTAAAACTCAAGAAGTAATTACCTCAGATTGCTGAGCGAGTTACAATTCACAATTCTCAACAGAAACTTTTGGGACTTGTCCTCAAATAAAAGAACCACACTGACCAAGATGAAACCTGTAGCTATTCACCTTAAAGTACACATCCTGTTTTAACATACAGAGCACACATCCTGCTTTGCCTCATCCCCTATCCCTAAACACAGAAGCACACACCCTGTTTTATCTTCTTTCACATTCTACCTAATTGGCTGATACAGAGTTCACACCCTATTTTGTCCTAATATCCATTTCCTATCTAAAATAAAGTGAGTTACTCTCCCAAAGTGGATGGTGAATGCTTCTTTATGAGTGCTCTACTCACCGGGGTTCTAACCTCACCAATGACTTGCATATCTCAGGATCAGACTTCACCAGGGTCATTTACAAAACCCTTTTTAGGGCCAGCCCTCAAAAACTAACTAGTTGGTAAAGGAGCATAAAAACTATTACTTCTGATCCAGAGGAAGTAGGGCGACTAGCTTCTTAAAGATTGGGCTGAGATTTCTGTCACAATTATACATTGGTTAAAATTTATCACTCTAACACCTGCTCCCTTTATTCTCCCACTAGTTAATTGATGCTAATACATAGATCTCTATATCTGAATTTACTTCTTTTGGAAACTGAATGGTCAAAAATCCCAAATATGGTAAGGGTTAAATATGAAGATGATTTAACTTGCCAATAAAAAGTAAGAAAATATTTGGTCTATAATATCACACAAGAGAAATCAAGATGAAGAATATCAGCAAACACAAAAAGTGAGAAAAGGAAATTAAAAAAAAAAAAAAAGGTCCTTTTATTAGATAAGAGGGTGGGCCACTCCTATCTGTTGTCAAGGTTTACTCCTGGCTTGTTCTCAGAGGTACTTCTGGCATTTCTTAGTTGTACTGTATGCTAAGGGGAAAAAAAATGACAAAACTTTCAGGAAATTCTAAAGATGTTTTATTTAGGGAGATTGTGTTTGTGTGGGGGTGTGGGATTATATCAGGGGCTACTCAGGGATTATTACTGGTGCAGATGTTGAGGGAGGATCAGCAGTGCCAAAGATCAAATTGGGGTCGGCTGTGTGCAAGGGAATAATTTTATCGCTTGTGTTACATCTCTGGTGTCAAAGATATAACAATCTTGAATGTGAAAATACCTACTCACATAGCTTCAAATACAGGAAAATAAATCTAACCAAAAAAAAAAAAGAAAAGAAATTTATTATACTTAGAGGTTTTGTATGCTTGTCACACTAAACATTTCTGTATTCATTTAAAAATATATACAAAATTATAAAACAACATAATTAGTAACATAATTCACATTAAAAACATTAAAATTTGATACGTATAAAATATACATTTTCAACGCTTCATTATATATTCATCAAAAGGACTACCATGACAACGTTAATCGGTGAGAGAAGTAGAATGCCTGTCTCAAATACAGGCTGGGGATAAGGGAAAAGGAAGATGGGGGACATTGGTGGTGGGAATGTTGCACTGGTGAAGAGGGAATGTTCTTTTTATGGCAGAAACCCAACTACAATCATGTTTGCAATCATGGTGCTTAAATAAAGACATTATTTAAACGAATAAAAATAAATAAAAATCATTTTAAAGTCAAAATTTAGAAAAATCTGGCATAATGCATTAAACTAAGAATTGATAGTATTTGTAAACTGTCCCTAATAATTAATAATTATATACCATAGTCATAATTTTAAAGAAAATTAATCTAAAGAAAATTAAAAGTGAATATAGAAATATTTATATTTACATATATTTAAACATATAGGACAAAACAATAATGACAATAATCATTATTGACCATATAGATAAATAATACATGACAACTAAACAAAAATACAAATGCAAAAGTAATCAAATAATAAATTAACATAGTTTCACAAATAAATGGTGTTTAATAATTTTTATCCACACATTAAATCTTTCCTAGACAGACCTTATAACCTTTCAACAATTAGCTAAACAAAATGCATATAAAATAACAGGAGAGAATCAAGACAGCTTTGTGTGTAAACTCAGATTTTTAGTTACAACACCAAAGATATAATCCATGAAAGAAACAACTGGTAAATTTAACTTCAATAAAAAGTAAAAGTTTTGCTCTATTTAAAAGAACTATCAAGGGGCTGGAGAGAGCATGGAGGTAAGGCGTTTGCCTCACATGCAGAAGGATGGTGGTTCGAATCCTGGCATCCCATATGGTCTCCCGAACCTGCCGGGGGCGATTTCTGAGCACAGAGCCAGGAGTAGTCCCTGAGTACTGCCAGGTGTGGCCCAAAAAACAAAAACAAAAACAAAGAATAAGAAATATCTTAGAACACAACCATAGACTAGAGAAAATATAAAAAAAAAATCTGGTGTGCACCTGACACATCTTCCCCCAAAATAGACTTGGACAAAGTCAATTTAAAATTTTTGAATGCAAATAATTTTAACAGAGGAGTGTATATATTAAAATATTAATATAATAAGAATCAAAAATTAAAAATCTGTGAGTTAAATTTACACCTTAAGAAACTAGTGAATAATCTGCCCCTGCTGCGAGATTATCAACTGGGAGAGACTGAGGAAGCCTGTTTTCTGTGTGTGTTTCTCTACTTTTCTGTCTCCGAACCTCACCTGAGAGACCAAGAAGGGCCCACCAAAAATTCTCTCCTCGAGGTGCCCAACCCAAAAGTTGAGAAAGACTGGGTGAGTGAAAACTGGCTATGAGTGGTGCCCTTGCAGAAAGACAGATGCTTTGTCTATGAAAGCAGGCGGGAGGAATTTTTCCCTGCTGTGAGATTACCAATTGGGAGAATCTGAGGGGGCCTATTGCCTATGTGTGTTTCTCTACTCTCCTGTCTCCTGAACCTCTCCTGAGTGGGCCGAGAAGGGCCCAGCAAAAACTCTCTCCTAGAGGTTCCAGAAGAGCATAGCCACTCCGCTTCACTTCATGGCCACGTGCTCTTTCTAACTAATGACCCCACCATAACACACAGAAAAAAAAACACACTACAAGTGTGACAATGAGGACACCTTGCAGGCAAACACCATGCACAGAGAATGAACATGATAGCTTTGATGACCCCAAAAATACCAACCATCTGATTAATCTCTCAGATAAGAAGTTTAGAATGGAAATATGGAGAGTCCTCATGGAAATCAAAGAATATAAAGTTCTAGTTGAACAGAACACAAAGTTAGAAGTCAGAAAAATTCAAACTGAAATAACAGATCTGAAAAACATGATAGTTGAACTGAAAACCGCAACAGAAAACCTCTCCAACAGGGTAACAGCAGCCGAGGACAGAATCAGTAAAAAGGAAGATGAAATGCAGAACTCCATACAGCAGAAGAGATTGGAAAAGAACCTTATAGCAAATGATCAGACAATGGAAAAAGTACTCAAAGAATTTGAACAGATGAAAACAGAAGTCTTTGATAAACTCAACAGAAACAACATAAAAATCATTGGAGTGCCAGAGGCCCAGAAAGAAGATCCCCAGGAAGAATCAACAGTCAAAGACATCATCACAGAGAAACTCCCAGAGCTAAAGACTGCATGCAATCAAATCCTGAGTGCCCAGAGAATACCAGAGAGACTCAGAGAAAAGCACCGCAAGACAAATCCTAGTCACAATGAATAATCCCACAGATAGAGATAGAATACTGAAAGCAGCAAGATCAAAAAGGGAAATTACATTCAAAGGAGCATCCTTAAGATTTACACAGACATGTCATGAGAATCTCCCAAGGCCAGAAGACAGTGGTGGGAGATTGTGACAAGACTGAATAAAATGTAGGCTTCACCTAGAATTCTGCACCCAGCCTGATTCATGTTCAGATATGAAGGAAGGATACATAGTTTCATGGATAAGCAACAGCTCAGAAACTTTACAGATGTATAATCAGCCTTAAAGAAAAAACTTAAAAGTCAACTTTAGGAATAGACAGACCAACAGATATACAAAATTTATACTCAAAGATGACATTAAATCCCATGACAATCATCTCCCTCAATGTCAATCAATGGACTAAGTGCACCAATTAAGAGGCACAGAGTGGCTAAATGGATCAAAAAGATGAATCCAATCTTCTGCTGTCTACAAGAAACACACCTGAATAGTCAGAACAAACATAGACTCAAAATCAAAGGCTGAAGGAAAATCATTCAAGCAAACAACATCCTTAAAAAATCTGGGGTAGTTCAAAATGTAGTTATTGATCTAACTAGACTCATCGCTGTTTGTGGTGAGCTTCATGAGGTGAGCTGTAACTTCCAGCCCTTCTCTCTTTTGTGTCTGAAAATTATTATTGCAAGAATGTCTTTCATTTTTCTTAAAACCCATAAATGAGTGAGACCATTCTGCGTTTTTCTCTCTCTCTGACTTATTTCACTCAGCATAATAGATTCCGTGTACATCCATGTATAGGAAAATTTCATAACTTCATCTCTCCTGACAGCTGCATAATATTCCATTGTGTATATGTACCACAGTTTCTTTAGCCATTCATCTGTTGAAGGTCATCTTGGTTGTTTTCAGAGTCTTGCTATGGTAAATAGTGCTGCAATGAATATAGGTGTAAGGAAGGGGTTTTTGTATTGTATTTTTGTGTTCCTAGGGTTATTCCTAGGAGTAGTATAGCTAGATCGTATGGGAGCTCCATTTCCAGTTTTTGGAGGAATCTCCATATTGCTTTCCATAAAGGTTGAACTAGACGGCATTCCCACCAGCAGTGGATAAGAGTTCCTTTCTCTCCACATCCCGGCTAACACTTGTTTGTTCTCATTCTTTGTGATATGTGTCAATCGCTGTGGTGTGAGGTGGTACCTCATAGTTGTTTTGATTTGCATCTCCCTGATGCTTAGTGATGTGGAGCATTTTTTCATGTGTCTTTTTATTAGAGAAATAACTACATTTTGAACTATCCTAATAATGAGAATGTATGAGGGTTATAGAAAGCATGTCTAGAGTACAGATGGGGGTTGGGTGGGGAGGAGGAAGATTTGGGACATTGGTGATGGGAATGTTGCACTGGTGATGGGTGGTGTTCTTTACATGACTGAAACACAAACACAATCATTCATGTAATCAAGGTGTTTAAATAAAATATATAAAAAAGCTGGGGTGACCATATTAATATCAGTGACACAAACTTTAGACTCAGAAAAGTTCTAAGGGACAAAGATGGACACTACGTACTAATCAAGTAATATGTGCAACAGGAAGAAATCAGACTACTAAACATATACACACCCAATGAAAGACCAACAAAATATCTAATACAATTAGAGACAAATCTGAAAGAGGATATTTATAATAACACAAAAATTGTGGGAGACCTCAACACAGCCCTGTCAACACTTGATAGGTCAACGAGACTGAAACCCAGAAAAATATTTTTAGCCCTGAAAAGAGAAATGGAAGAAAGAAGCCTATTAGATATATATAGGAGACTCCATCCCCAGAAGCCTGGATACACATTCTTCTCCAATGTACAGAGGTCATTTTCCAAGACAGACTACATACTGGCACATAAAAGAAACTAGTGAATGAAAGGCAAAAAAAAAAGGTCCAATTAAGTTTGAAGTAGAAAAAATAGAAGAAATTCAAAATCACTGAATTGGAAAATATTGATTAATAAATTATATCCATTTAAAGTAAACAATAAGTAGTGAAAATTCATTATTTCCTATTTGAGATGCCCAACATAAAAAGTATTTTTATGTTGTATTAATATACAACAAAACAACTATTAATTTTAAATATAATATAAATATAATTTTATAGTAATTGGTCAAACAAATTAAATTCTTATCAATTACAAACCTTTATTATATCTGTGAATGCTCTCACAATCAAATAAAAATTATACTTACATTCATGAAATTTACTATATATATTTTTTTTTTTGTTTGGGGGCCGTGCCTGGAAGTGCTCTGAGTTTATTTTCTGTGCTCAAGAAACTCTCCTGGTGGGCACAGAAAATCATATGAGGTGCCCTTCAACAAATGAATGGTCAAAGAAACTGTGGTACATATACACAATGAAATATTATGTAGCCATCGAGAGAGATGAAGTCATGAAATTCTCCTATACGTGGATGTACATGTAATCTATTATTCTGAGTAAAATAAGTCAGAGGGAGAGAGACATAGAATAGTCTCACTCCATCTGTGGGTTTTAAGAAAAATTAAAGACATTGAAATAATTCCTAGAGAGTAGGGCAGGAAATACCGGCTCAAGATAGGAAGCTCGGGCCCGGAGGGATAGCACAGCGGTGTTTGCCTTGCAAGAAGCTGATCCAGGACCTAAGGTGGTTGGTTCGAATCCCGGTGTCCCATATGGTCCCCCCATGCCTGCCAGGAGCTATTTCTGAGCAGACAGCCAGGAGTAACCCCTGAGCACTGCCGGGTGTGGCCCCCAAAAAAAAAAAAGATAGGAATGCAGTTAGAGAAATAATTATGCTGAGAATTATCATAACAGTGTCATTGAGTGAGGGATATAGAATGACTGTCTAGAATACATACAGGTTGGGGGGAGGGTGGAGATGAGGCATTGGTGGTTGGAACGTTACACTGGAGAAGGGGGGTTTTCTTTTATGACTGAAACCCAACTACAATTATGTTTGTGATCACGGTGTTTAAATAAAGATATTAAAAATAAGAATACTTTTTTCTAAGATCAGTGTAAACTACCTGCCAAATCTACATTAGTTTTCACCACATTTCAAGGTCTCTTAATTACAAAATGTCTATTTCAACTTTAATGCTTCTTCTGTCATAAGACGATAGTTCAAAGATTTACTTGAACAAAATAAGGATAAACTTATATGTAGTCAAAAAACATAAAAATGGCAGTCATTGGAAATTAGTTTCATGAATAATTACTGCAATTCTTATATAATCATAGAATTTAATTCTGAGGTAAAATATTTCAAACCCAAGAACAAGCTTTATATTTGCAGATTCTTAAAGTCTACTCTGAATCATAATGAGGATTTCTTTGTGTAGAAGGTTCTGGTAATGAGTCATAGACTGTTTATTTAAAGGCTGATAGTTAATAAATTTTAATGACCCAGAAATATGAAGAAACTAGACTTTCAAAGACATTCATTCCATGCCAAATTTTTCTCTGCATAAATGATGAGAATGCAAGCATGATTCTATGTTCTCAGTATATCTAATTAGTTAATTTTCATTTTGACCCTCAAAATGAGTTTAAAGAAAAATGTTAAGGAATTTTCTTTGCTCATAAATTCCTTCACTATGAAATAAAACCCTTAATTCTCCTTAGCTGATAAACAGAATAACAACATCAATTTCTATTTAATTTTCTACTGTCAACTCAATTATAATGCAGACATTTTCTGTTTTGTTTACTGCCTTTATTCCCAACATGAAAAACTAGGCAGGATTTAGTGAGTGTTAATGAATAATAAAATAGAATAGAAAGCTGTAGATAATGTGATTTTAGTTACACAGAGTCATCTATAGTTTAGTTTAATGAACACTGAGCATCTGCTATGTTCAAAAGGCAGCTTTTAAAACAAAGAAGGTACCTTTAAAGAACGTGTAGGATAGTGGGAGAGCAAGAAATAGAGAGGAGACCAAGAGATCTCTGATGGGAACATGTAGAAGCATTCCTATGTTTAATGCATAGTAGAATCTGTAAGTGAGTGTGTTTGTGTGCATGCTCACGCAAGCATGCATGTGGATATCGGGTCTAGAGAGGACCTAGAGAGTAACAGAAGGACGAAATCCTGTATGTGTATAGAAAAATATTGTAGACGGCAAAAACAGATTAGCTTTTGGTCAACTTAGATCAGATATAGGCATTGAATGCATAATTTTCACTTTCTATATTCCTGACAAAGCATACCAGGGAACAATGGCAGGTCACCTTAAAATAAACTTGGATGAAAATTAAGGAACCCATCGTCATAGCCACAGACTTGATACACATTCTCCTCTACTGGATTCCACTGCAGAGAAAGGAAATGTAGAAGAATACTTCAAACAAAGATCAAGGAAGTGGGCCATGAGTAAAGGAGCTGGTCCTTGAAACTCCAAGTCAATGACCTCATGCTGGTCCCTGGAGTCAGTGTGAGTTTGGATGCTTACAGAGTTTACAGAGCAAGTGAACCATCTGCCACGGTGACTTCAGACCCTGAAATAACAGGAAATGAAGCCATGAAAATACTGTTCTCTGGACACTTACAATTGTCCTTTTCCTGGGCTTACATTTATAGACGCAAAACTGACGACCCTACCAACATGCTAATAAATTATTTAGAGTAAAGGTGTGTTTTCTGGGGCAGAACAGATAGAACAGTAAATAAGACTCTTGTCTTTTATGCTGCTGACCCATGTGACACCCCTGGAAACTCATGTGGTCCCTTGATCCCCACCAGGAGTGATCTCTCAGCATAAAACCAGAGTAAGCCTTGAGTACTGCCAGGTATGGACTCCAAATTAAAAATATATATGGTTTTATAAGCCTCAAAATGGAAATAAATACTTTTCAAAAGTAGAAGTGTTTTTCTAAATTCATGTTTTAGAGGCTTTCATTAATTTTAAAATAAAGAATAAAAATCCAACAAAGTCTTCAAGCATCCCTTTAATGATACATGCTTCAAGATTCTGTTTGATTATTTCAAAATATGGTTATTGAAGTAGAAAAATTATTTCCTTTAGCAAGTAGAAAGCCATCTAAAACCCATTGTTAAAAAATCTAATGGCATCATTTACACAAATATTTTAATTCATTGCCTAAGAAAAAACTCAAACAGTAAGAGTAAAACATTTCACTGAAAGAATAAAGATGTTTATATACTAGCAAGCTGAACTGAAAGAGAAAACCACTAATGTGCAAAAAAAAGTTTTTCATTAAAAAATATTTATAGCCTCTAGAAGAACTTCCATTTTTTGCTTGTGAAAAGATTTACTAACTGTGAAAGATTTGTAATCCACTTTGGTCAAAATAAATATTAAAAACCAACAACAACAAAGCAACAACAAAAGTATCCAGGGTCTGAAGGGAAATTCATTGTTCTCAAATACAAAAATATCCTGCGAATTAGCTGCTAAGGATCTGTACTGTAGATGCAAGCCTGGATTCCAGTGCCACAATTAACTGCTATAATTTACTGCTCACCAAAACATGACCTAAAAATGTGCCCATTAATAGTATCTGCCAGAGGAGTCCAATGTGAATAAGATCATACAATCAGTATAAAATTTAGCATATAGTATATGCTAATAAATTCTTATTATCATTATAATAACATGATTTGTTTGCAAATTTGGGAGCAAATCTAACTGTGCAGAGCCATAATTGCTATGTGTGCAGAGAACATTCTTGGCAGAACTCAGGAGGCCATATGCAGTACAACATACTGAATCAGAGTCGGCATATAGCCAACCTGCTGCATTCTATCTTTGGTGCTTGTGTCTATATCATTCTCCATACATACTGCAATTGCCCATTTTGAATATTTACATGTAAAAATTATATCAAGGTAGATGATTCAATCTTTGTACATACTGATAATGTCATACAACATCTAGGAATATACTTTTTCCTTGTAATGATAACTTTCAATATCTCTCTAAACCATCTTCAAACAGATAATATTATTCATTTCAATTACCAGCCTATAAATAATCTCTGAGAATTTCTTGAGTCTGTAACTGGTAATTTTACATTTTGTCCTCCTGCACCCATTTTCACAGTTCCTATTCCTTCCTCTGGCAAACTACAGCTTGTTTTCTATATTTATGTGATTAATTTTTTTGGGGGGGGACAACTGACAGTGCTCAGGGGCTACTCCAGACCCTGCGCTCAGAAATCGCTCCTGGCTCAGGAACCATATAGGAAGCCGGGGATCTAATCTGCCTCAGTCCTGGATCAGCCATATATAAGGCAAACGCCTTACCACTGTGCTACCACTCCAGCCCCCTGATTAATTATTTTTTAAAAAAATTATTTCGTAAAATGCAGGCCATTCAGTTTCAGGTTAATCTCACTAACTTACTATATTCAGGTTTCTATATTTTTTAGTCTGACAAGATATTTAACACTGTGATAGATATCAAGTTTAGATATTTTTAAAATAACTGCTCTTGGGACATCAGAATATTACCCTGACCCAGAGCCTTTCCTTTGTAGAATGGCAGTAGGGCGTTTTGTTTAGGCCTTTATCTGCCTCTTATTTTTTTCTGATTATTTTTTCCTCTCTTCCTTTCTCCTTTCTCTCCCTCTTTTCTGCTTTCCCCTCTCCCTCTCTCCCTTTTTTCTTTATCTTTCCCTCTCTCTCCCTCTCTCCCTCTCTCCCCCTCTTTATCTGCCTATTATTTTTTTCTGAGGATATTCCAAATATTTTTCTTACACTCTTATTACTCCATTCTTTTAGTAATAGCACAAATGGGAGAGTATAACAAAATACACTAAATGTATCCTAAAAACTGAAAAGAACATTAACTTTGCTATTAAACACCTTACCTTAGCTTACATCTAGTCAAACAAATGCTAGTTTTGTCCTATGTGATACTTTGGAGCCCTCCTGACCCTCGACAACACATAGAGTTGGTGTTTGGAACCCAAACTTTCGTTCACTATGTCCTAAAAGCCATTTTATTGAACTGAATACATTGTTTCAGGAAGTTAGATTCTGATTGAACATTCTCTTTCCTGTCCCATTATATCTCAGAACTTCCTTAACATTTCCTCAATATTAAATATTAAAGTACATCTAAAAATTATGGGTGGGAGCAGAAGCACAAGCAGTAAGGCATCTGCCTTGTGCACCCAATTCTAGGACAAACCATTGTTCGATCCCCCAGCATCCCATAAGGTCCCCAAGCCAGGAGCAATTTCTGAGTCCATATCCAGGAGTATCACCGGGTGTGACCCCAAACAAACAAACAAACAAACAAAAAGTACATGTGAAAATTTTATGGGTTTTTTTTTAAGTACATTTTATATAGACCAAAGTGGATTACAAATCGTTCACAGTAATATTTTAGGTATATAGTGACATTGAATCACGGGCATTCCCAACACCAGTGTTGTTCTCCTTCCACCCCCCGCTCCCAGCATGCATCCCATATCCCCCTCCTTTGCCTCCTGGGCTGCTAGGATAAGTGGTCCCCTCTGTGTCTAGCTTGTTGTAGATTGGGTATTGATTCTGTTGTTGTTGGCTTTGGATGAGGTGTTAAGTCTGATCATTTTATTTAATGTTACTATAATAAGAATTGTTTATTAACTTACATCTTTGTACCAGCCATTATTAATTACTGAAAATAAAAAACAAAGGCATTTTCATAAACATTAAAGTAATTTAATTTAATTTACAGTATAATTTTAATGTTAAATAACTTTTGAAATTTTCCACTGATAGAATATTTTCAAATATTAAGGAATTTATATGGACTAAATTCTTACTCCAATGTTCATGTAATGTCCACTATTACACTATTACAACTATTACAACTATGAAGGAATCCAGTTTTATCCAATTACCAGGTATATTTCTGTTAATTCTTCTAAACACTACTGCCTTCTCCACCATTTTCCTTTGTTAACAATGATTTTATTTGAGTCCCATAGATAACTTTGTTATTGCTTACCAACATGATTGCTTTAGTAATTAATAACACAATATTAACTTAGAACTTATCATTTTCAAGTTCACTCCATGCAGTCTATGATCTACTGCCTATAAAAAGTTAATGGGCTTGTGAGCATGTAGTGTGTGCTCGTGTGTAGATGTGTGTATGTAGTTTTCCAACTGTCTTCTCGGGTTTACAGGGCTCTCTAAATAACACCGAAAGTCCTCCGTAGACAGGCATTCTGTACTCCCTTCCTTTCTATGCCAAGACATTCTGTATCTTTATGAGGTTATTCAACCCATTCACTTTGAGCCCAAGGAAGTTAGCACCTGCCATGAGGGATCAGGATGTGAAATGTGATAACAGAGCCCTGAGATAAGTGCCTGACCTTAGCAAACAAAAATAAAATCTCTGAGAAAAAAAATAAGTGCAGCAATATACAAACCAGATATTGTGTAGCTCTGAATACAAACAATTCAAATCCCCTTTGTAGGAAACTGAGGCCATGTGCCATTCATAAAACATCAATGACAGGTGACGTTAGGGAATGGCTCCTTTAAATCTCCGTCCTATGATACTATAGAATATGATATTCTTCGGTAAGAGAAAAAAATAGTCAACCAGCCATCTTTGTGATAGGAACCTTGGACCTAGTTTTTACCTGGCAAATACTTTACAGGGAAGGCTCAAAAACAATGCAGGGCCCTTGAAATCAGCAGGAACTCAGCACTCTCATCAGTGCCAAAGAGCAAGATGAGAAATGGGGCTGGTATAAATATTCATTGGGAAGTTACAGCCAACCTCCTTGCACTGTGTGCTTAGTGCAATTCAAAACTGCTCCACCTGGTCCCTGCTGGCTCCCTTATGTCTACCAAGGGCTGGCAGCTGGAAGACAGGCTGAGCCTTCGGGATTTTTCATTCGTTGTAAGCACTAGAAAGGCAGGCAGAAGGGATGACAATGCATATGCTGGGATTCAATTACATGGCTACCTTTTACCCAGGTGGGAGGCAACCAAGGCTTTAGAGAATTCAAAGCTTCTTAATGTAAAGGTCCCTTTGGGAATGACTGAAGAGCTGCAAATTCTGGGGGTGTGGCCAATGTTCTAAGGTTGACCCTAAGAAGACAAATCAAGTCTCTGAAAAAAAAAATAATAACAAGCAAGTTAAAATTATGTTAGGGTCACATGAAAGCATTATGTTCCTCTTGTTTTCCAAAGTAAAGTCACGTGAGTAACTTTTGCCTGGAAAATAAGTTTTGAAATAAACTGTTCTTTATTCTCATCAATGTATGATGAAAAAAAGAAGCTTTATTATTATGATCCCGCTGATTTCCAACTGGTTTACAAACTATAAGGTAGAGGGAATAATATACTGGAGTCTTAAATTCACTTAATTCTTAAGTCAAAGTTGCAGTTCCATCAGAGTATCAATTTGATACCCACTAACCTTTCCCAGTTCTTTTTATTTTTGTTTTTGGAACTACACCTTTTTCCCTGTGGGACTCAGGCTTTACTTCCTGGCTTTGTGCTCAGAAATCACTCCTAGAAGTCTAAGGAGCCAAGGGGATGCTCGGGGTCAAACCCAGGTTGACCTTGTACAAAGCAAAAAACTCGACCCCAATTTATTTTTGTTTGTTTTGCAAAATGTGTAACAGTGTTTCTGTGTTTCCCAGTTTGTTTGCTTTTCTTATCACCTCAAGGATCTTTCATCTAGATCATCTTACTAAGGTTCATCTTTTTGGTTTTTGTTGTTGTTGTTGTTGTTGTTGTTGTTGTTTTTGTTTTGGGACCACACCTGGTGATGCTCAGGGATTCACTTCTTAGTGCATGCAAGGCATATGCCTTTCTGCTTGCACCACTGCTCCGGCTCCAGGTTCATCTTTTTAAGTGGATAGTAGCATTCCATCATATTTATTTAGCATAACTTCTTTGCAGTGGTTTTTGCTCTATTATTTAAGGAATTGGCTTTAAATTCCTTATTATGGCTTCTACTAAGCAGCTTATCTAATACCTGATTTGAGTACTTTTTATATACTTAATACAGCTCGACCCTATTTATTTACACATGCACCCATTTCATGTCTTCTGATTGATGATTATCCACATTTAGGATGATTTTGATATATAAAACTTAGTACCATCCTACTTTTTATTTTCTAGATATTTACTATTTTTGATATTTGTGATTCTTTCTTGGGAGTTTCTATCCATTTTTCCTTTTGAATGGCCTTCCTTAAAACGATTTAGAGTAACACACACAAACTCCTAAATAAAAGATATCTGAATATTTTTTAAAATATTGACAAAGTACTTGCAATGTAATTCTCTCTTTAAAATATAATGTCCTATTATTAATTTTTAATGATACTTATCACAGTTATCTGTTTTAATTTGTCAGTACCCAGAAGGTTAGGTTTTATATTCCACTTGCTACTAAGCAGGGTTCATTAAACATGACTAAATAAGGCCACATGAGGAATAATCATTCCTCAATATAGTCTTACTCTATAACCAGTACAGTACAGACAATCTCTACTCATGCCAGTAGATCTTTCAGTTCTATCATCACTTGGACAGACTTCCTAGAGATTTAGTTAATTTATTATATATTATTTGGGACCACTCCCTAAGGGTTCTTAAGAGGTCCAAGGGCCATGTACTTAAACTAAGTCATGAGTTCAATAAGAGTCAAAAGGAGCTATGCTGCTTGGATCCAGTAGTGTTAGGAATATCTGGCCACCACAGTGGATCTAGGAAGAGGCACAGAAATTTTGTTCCAGTGCTTTACCTTTTATTTCCTTATTGGCTTCTTTGCATTTTTGGTTCGTAGTTTTTGTTCAAGTTTTTCTATGCGATTCTCCAACTGTGTAATTCTGCTACTGTGGCTTGCTAAGATGTTTTTTATTTCCTTTCATTCTACTTATATGGATTCTCTCATCTTCTGTAAAAGTTCTTTGAGTTGATTTGTTCATCAGTAGATTTCTTGAACTCGCTGGCTAGTGATTCTTTGATTTCCGCTTTTAGGTCCTCATCTATTGGGCTCGTGCATTTTGCTGGACTTGGAAATTTGCTAGGATTTCTCTCCCTATCCCCGGTTGTTAGTGTCTTCCTTAGTTTACCCATATTTCTTTGCATCTGGTGGTTTGGTTTGGAGTTTCCTGCCTTCAGATTTCAGCCCTCGTTTGTCAACTGTGGCGTGGGGCTGGGTCCCTTCTCCGGAGTGCGACTCCAGGTGGGCACGATGGCTTCGGTCGCTGAGATTTGACCCCGCCCTCATTTGACCTGCCAGAAGGCGTGGGTCCCCTCCACCTGGCCCAAGTGCAGCAAGCTTTCCCCTTTTCCCCTCTCCCTTCGCCTGTCAGAAGGCATGGCGGAGATCCAGGCCTGTGTCAATTTCCCCGTATCATCTACCTGTCAGAGCACTTGGTTCTCCTCCATGCCTGCCCCTTAATGGTGGAGCTCTGCCGGTTGGACCTGTCAGTTTCACCCTCCACCTGTCAGAGAGTGTGGTTCCCCCTGGAACAAATTTTGTAATGACCAACTCAAATCAGCTCAATCTGCTACTAGCACCTTAACAACTTGACATTTTTCTTAGCTTACAGATGATCCCCAATTTTTCTTTTTGTTTTTGTGCCACATGTGGTGGCGCCCTAGGTTACTCCTGGCTCTATACTCAGAAATTGCTCCCGGCAAGGGCTGAACTGATAGCACAGTGGTAAGGCATTTGCCTTGCACGTGGCTGACCCAGGATGGACCTGAGTTTGGTCCCTGGCATCCCATATGGTTCCCTAAGCCAGGAGCAATTGCTAAGCGCATAGCCACGAGTAACCTCAGAGCATCACAGGATGTGGTCCAAAGGGAAAAAAAAAGAAAGAAAGAAAAAAATCACTCCTGGCAGGCTCTTGCGACCATCTGAAATGCTAGGGATAATATACCCAGATCGGCCACGTGCAAGGCAATCTCCCTACCTTCTGTGTACTCCCAACTTAATAATGATTTGACTTAATAATTTTTCAAACTTTATGAGAGTAGAGCAGGTAGGATGTTTGTTTTGCATTCAGCCAACCTGGGTTCAATCCCAATGACCTCCTGAGCACAACAGTGTAATCCCAAGCACTTAGCCAAGAATAAATCCTGAGCAGCACTGAAAGTGGCTCAAGACAAAATGTTTCAAACTTACGAAATAAATTTTGCTGCATTACATGAAAGGTGAGGAACCATTCAACTGCTTCGTTTACATACATTACAGATCATGATACCTTAGGTAAGATATTCAATGCTTTATTATACAACAGATTTTATGTTAGATGATTTTTTGCTAATTTAGGTCCAGTGTGTGTTCTAAAGACATTTGTGGAAGGAAAGACTAAAGCTCTGAAGTTTGGTAGATGCATTATTTGCTTGCTCAACATATTTTCAGCTTACTCTGGCTTTACTGTGACATAACCGCATCATAATTAGAAAGATATATAATCCCCCAACACCTTACACAGTTTGAAAGGCCTACTTGATGACAGGTTATTCTAAATCTTGACCTCACCTCTTAAGTGTCTATTATCTTTACTCAAGAGGTCTGCTGCACAACTCATCCACCGAAATGGTTGACTTTCAGACATCCTTAACAGTATCTGATGTGGACACTACATTCAATATTTCCTTCCCCTGGACTCCCATTTAAAAATCAGCCATCCTTTTCAGTCATACAGATAGTTTTTCATCAGTGCATGCTTCATAAATCTTCGTAAATAATTTCCTCCTTTATTTAAGTAATGCCTGTTATACCATTATCCTGTTTATTTCCTTTGTAAAAACAACTGTATTCTTCGGTATAGTGTATGTTTATTTGTTCACTGTCTTTTCCTCTGTATTGCAGTCAAGTTCTATTATGCTAGAATGTCCTTGCACATAATAAATACTCAACTAATATCTATGAGTGGATGAAGAAAATTTTCAGTAATTTATATTACTTACATAATTGATCCTAACTAAATTTTATTTCATTGTTTAGCATGCTTAACTGTGGTACTTTTTTGTTGCTTTTTAGAATAAATGCTCTGATAATAAATTAGAAATATATTCCCAGTATAAAGATGGCTAGAAGTCTAGTTTGATTAATGGGAATATATAAGATTTTATCTATAAATTTGAACAATTCAATTCAACAACAGTAAATTCTCACCATGCAACAGTAATTGTTTTCATAGTTTAATAAATGATAAAAATGGGCCAAACATTTGCTTGCATTTTTGAAAAATATAACTTTTTACTTTCAATACATATCTTAGTCTTTTTAGTGTGGTATAATAAATACAACAAACTGGGGTCAGAGATAGTTCATCAAGCAAAGTTGCCTGCATGCAGCAGATTGGGTTTAGATCCCCAGAACTTTTTTCTTTTTTACCATACCCAGTGGTACTCAGGAATTACTCCTGGCTCTAATCTCTGGAATCACTCCTGACTGGCTCAGTGACCTTATGGGATGCCAGGGATCAAACCTTGGTTGGCCTCATGCAAAGTAAATGCCCTCCTCAATGGGCTATTGCCCCAGGCCCCAATTCCTAGCACTCTTTATGGTTATCTAAGAACACCAGGCAGAACGCAGAGCCAGATGTAAGTTCTTAGGACTGATGAATGTGGCCTCTCCAACAACAACAATAACAAAACCAACAAAAATACTGAAATATCACAAACTAAGTAGCTTAAAATCAACTGAAAACTGTTTGACATTTCTGTAATCTAGGAATCTCATCAAGACTGATATAGATGAGTTTTTCTGATGAGGACTTCGTTAATGGTTCATAACTAGTAATTTAATACTGTGTCATCTCCACATGTTTGTAGGAGACAGATATGTCTCAGTGTCCTCTTTTCCAGGGCACTAATTCATTCATTAAAACTCTTCGTGATCTAATAGTCACATCTTAAAGCCCACCTCTGAGTACATAACTTTGGTACTTTAAGATTTTAATACGTGAATGTTAAGACAAACATATTCAGACTATGAGGCAAAACAATGAAAAATAAAAATAAATATACTGTATTTTCAATCCACTGTAATTTACTGCCACTTTGGAAAGAGCATAATATTAACCCTCTACTGAAATATAACATTTTAAATTCTTCTTTAAAATATTTGCAGTCTTTTGGGTCTGTAAAATTAATAAATAAAAATTCAAAACAAAATAATACAGAATATGTTTCACTTTTAAGTGATAAGGTAAAGAGGACTTGCCAAGTTGACAGAGTTTATACAATAGAACCTGGTTAGGAGCCAGAGTTTGGAACATTTAATTAATGACTGGAAAAAACATATTCCCCTCTCATGGCTATTTTATTACTTGTTTCAAACCAAACTCTTTAAAACTAGAGTGAACATTTCCTTTCTCAGGGCACATTCACCCTTTCTTCATTTCAGTTAGCATCTTTGGAGTCTATCCATTTCAGACAATATTTTTAAGTTGGCACTACCTCCCTTAAATTTATATATACTTTTAGTATAAATTGTATAGTTATAGTACATATAGTATTTAGTATCAGTCAGATAGCGTGCATAAATAAGCATACAAATAAGCATATGTAATATAATTCTAAGTTTAAGTTAACATCTTACAATTTGTTGTGTCTATTTCATTCATTCTCTTTTGCTCCTCTAACTTTTAAAGTTAGATTAAGCACTGGCCTTTGCTGTCTCAGTATACACTTTGCATTTCTATTTTCTTTACCTCATTATTCTCTTACCAACAATGCACTATGAAAGATAACCCTCCTGCAACTCCAGAAGATAAAGTTGTTTTTCTCTCAAATAAATGCCTGTTTTAGGAATTATGCAACAGTTTAGGTAACTATTTTTATGTCAATGAGATGCAAGGAGTACTTTGCTGGTGACTTGTGACTAAATCCACGCTTCTGAGAAGAAAATGTCCAAATTCACATTACTTTAACAGGCCGTTACGAGTTAGTCTTGATTCAATCACTAGAAGGAAAATGGATTTAGGACAAATACAAAACTGAGATAGCAGAGCAAAATGAGACAAAAACTGATTCGTTGATGAAGTTATTGAACTCTCAGATCAACCACTCTTGAAACTATTATACCTCTGGAATTCCAGTTATGCGAACCAATAAAATTGCCTTATTGTTAAAGGCAGGTTGAGTCAGCTTCTCTATTGCTTGCACTTAAAACCATTTTAACTGATACTACCCTCTCTCCTGGTTTCTTGATGTCATACCTAGACATTAACGTACAGTCCTTTTTGTGGGTCATTCATTCCTATCTGTTTAACCCTTTGCCGTACAGGCTTGTGTGTTATTTTAATATATTAGTGTGGGGCTATTTCTGGGCTCGACCAGGCTCCTGTAGCCCCTATGGCCTAGTGGGTCTGAAGGTTGCAGGGTGAAGGTGGAGAGATTCACAGAGCAGCCAGATGAAGTTCCAGAGTCAGCCAGCTTTATTTCATGGTCCTAACCTAACATATACATTTCCTCACATGGCTTCTATGTTAAGCCCTTTCCTAGCAGCTACTTCTCTACTCCTGGCTCTCTCGGTCTCTGTCTCCCTTTCAGCTGCTTTTTCCAGCTTCCTAACTGGCTTCCAGGCTGACTAACTCCCTCTGGTGCTGTTACAGCTGCTGAATCTGATAATGAGTTGCTGATACTGAATCTGATGCTGAATCTTTCCTTTCTGTTGAATCTTGCTGTTGATTCTTGCTTCTGCCAATTCTCGCTTCTGCTGATTCTTGCTTCTGCCCACTTCTCCCTCTAACTCTCCTCCTTAATCCCTCTCTCTCCCCCAAGTCATCCTCCTTTACCTGCCCATTCCAGGTGTTGGCAGTTCTGATCATTCAGGTGGGATAAAGAAGAGGTTAAGTGGGGGGGGGGATACCCACTGTGAATAGCCACAGTTCTTGCCCTTATTTAGGCAAACATTTTTGGGGAATACCTTTAGGTCTTAAAGAGATTTTTTGGTAATTGTTGATAAATTCAATGCACATCCATCCTCTATCCTTTTTCTTCAAAACACTAGGTCTTATATACAATTCTATACTAATCATCGCTCTGTAGATTTTTTGCATACTTTCTAAAATTTTACATTTCTAATGTTTTACATCTCACTGCTAAAAGTATTATCATCCCTTCCATACCAACATACTCATATCGAAACTGTATTATTAAATTGACCACTCCTATCAGAACCCTAGGATCTAGGTGATGTCCCCAAACCTTCACTCTTTATGTAATTCACTGCACAGTGCATCTACCTAAACAGAATTCATCATAATCACTCCTTAACCATCACTGAACTTACTTCTTTTCATTGCTTTAATTAAATATCTCCTATTTACTTCTTCATCACAATGAATTCTGGATGGTCACTCAAGAGTACATCAGGTAGTTAAGTATGTTGTTGTACTCTATTAACATTCTTTGATAAATTAAACACGAGCTTCTTAAGTATTTTTTATTTTAAAGTTTTGCTTGTTTTGTCTTTTTGTTCCGACAATCACTCAAGTTGTTTCTCAAATACAACTATAACTATATACCCTTGTCGAAAATCTTCCAACAAGATTCAAAATTTTTAATTCAAAATTCTTTATTAGATAAATTCAAATATTTAATACATATCTACATGTCACAATCTGAGATAAAGCAATTAAAATAAAGAGTTGAGACTTTATTTTCTTTAAAAATAATTAAAGCAGTTGGTAAATGACATTAGCATAGAAAAACATCAGCAGACTAATATGAATCTAAGAATCTGCCTTTCTTTTACTTTAAGGTAGAACCTGCCCAGATTATATTATATGCTCTTTATAAAACTTTTACTTAAACTACTAAGTTAAGTTTAAATTACAATAATTAAAGAAAACATATGATTGACAAACTGACAGGTCACAAGTAAATGAAGTATTACTTCACATAAATTGCTCTTAAATTAAAAATGTATCAGATATATTTTATTTTAGATCAAAGAACATGGTAATCTGTTGGTCTTGTAATTTTCTAACAAATTATATTAAATATATCCCATTCTTCAGATCTCAAAAATAATGCAAGGTGCAAGGGAGATAATACAGATAGTAGGGTGCTTGTCTGGCACATGGTCAAACCAGGTTCAATTTCTGGCACCCCATATGATTGCCTGAGCCCATGAGTAGTGATCCCTGAACACAGAGCCAAGAGTAAGCTCTGATCATTGTCAGGTATAGTCCACACACACACACACACACACACACACACACACACACACACACACACACACACACACACACAAAATAATAGCCATTCAAATCTGATCAGTTTTTTCCTTATACTTAAGCCAGAATTATTTGGATTCTTGCCATGTGGTAGATAATTAATACTCCTATTTAGTTAAAAAATATTCATCTTTTTGTGTTTAAACAAAATCATTTTTATGGAACTTACATTCTGGTATGGATGGGGAGAAAATTACGTGTTTTCCTATATTATGATCTCTTTAATATATTTTGCAATGCTTTTTTTATCTACTCACAAAATGGGTCTAGAATATACTCAGAGTCAGGTCCAATCGAGTATAAACATAAAGGGTATATATAAGAGAGTCACTCAGGAAGAGTGTAAGAAAATAAAGTAGGGGAATAATTCGCACTCAATTGCAATAGAAAAGAACAGAAGAAGTGGTTCTTAGTAAGAATCGACATAGTTGGGGAAGGGATTCAACCACAATGTATGAGATATGTAGTCATTCTGGATAAAGGCTGATTAAGGATGTTAAGAGAGGTAAAGTCATATACACAATACTGTATCAGTCACAGTATTGTACACCAAAGTACGTAAAAGAAAAAGAAAAATTCTCTGGTATAAAGGCAGGTTTTGGCACAGGAGGGAAACTGGAGATACTAGTGAGGGAAAGCAGACACTAGTGAAGGGTTTGTTGTTGGAACACTGCATGCCTGAAACCCGATTATGAAAAATGTATAAGTTTGTTATTCATGATGATTTAGTTAAAGAATTTAATATTATTAGTATTCCCACTGCAGGATAAATACTGAAATAATAATGCTATCATTTTTTCTGCTGTCGCATACTTCACACATTTTAGCACCCAAATTCCTCTGTTTTATTTCCATTATCTCAGATTATTTCATAATATTATTTGCAAGAAAAAAAACACTTCTATGTTAATTGCTGTGCTATTCACAATAGCCAAGAACTGCAAACAACCCAAATGCCCAAGAACAGATGAGCGGATGAATGAATTGTGGAATCCATATTCAATGAAATATTGCTTGGCTATAATAAAAGATGAATCCCCCCCCAAAATAAGAAAGAGGGGTTGGCGAGGTGGCGCTAGAGGTAAGATGTCTGCCTTGCAAGCGCTAGCCAAGGAAGGACAGCGGTTCGATCCCCCGGCATCCCATATGGCCCCCCAAGTCAGGGGCAATTTCTGAGCGCTTAGCCAGATGTAACCCCTGAGCATAAAATGGGTGTGGCCCAAAAATAACTAAAAAAAAAAAAGAAAAGATGAATCCCTGGCATTGCTACCATGTGGATGGACTGGAGAGTATTGGTTAAGCAATGTGATTCAAATGAAGAATAAATATTGAAATGATTTCTTGCATACATGTAGTATGAAGAAATAAAGAAGGGGATAAAAATAGCCAATAATAACAGACATTAAGTGTATACCAAAGGACTCCTGGCTATGCACTCAGAAATCACTCTTGGAGGAAAGGCAGGTCCTCTGTCTGTAAAGCCAGGTTGGAGGAATCTGCCGCTGCTGTGTGATTACCAATTGTGAGAGACTGGAGGAAAATCATTCAAGCAAACAACACCCTTAAAAAGGCTGGGGTGGCCATATTAATATCTGATGACAGAAACTTTAGACTCAGAAAAGTTGTAACGGACAAAGATGAACTAACCGAGGTATACATGCAACAGGAAGAAATCAGACTACTAAACATATATGCACCCAATGAGAGATCAGCAAAATATCTAATATTATTAAAGACAAATCTGAAATAGGATATTTATAATAACACAATAATTGTGGGATACCTCAACACGACCCTGTCAACACTTTATAGGTCAAGGAGACTGAAACCTAGTAGACCAGAAAAGAGAAATGAAAGAAAGAGACATAGTGTGTGTGTGTGTGTGTGTGTATATATATATATATATATATATACACACACACACACACATATATATATTAGGTCTCATATATATATATATATACTCCATCCCCAGAAATCTGGATACATCATGTTCTCCAATGTACATGGATCATTCTCCAGGAGAGACCAGATGCTGGCACATAAAAAATACCTCCATAAAATCAAGAGGACAGAAATTGTGCAGTATACCTTCGCTGACCACAAGGCTCTGATATTAGATGTGAACTACAAAGGGACACAGAAGAAGAACATTAACAACTGGAAATTAAACATCCTCTACTGAACAAACAGTGTATCCAAGATGAAATCAAAGAGGAAATCAAAACTTTCCTGAAATCAAATGACAATGAAGACGCAAAGTGTCAGAACCTATGGAACATAGTAAAAACAGTATTGAGAGGAAATTTTATAGCTTTGCAAGGACACATCAGGAAGCAAGAAGGAGCATATTTCAATTGTCTAATGACACATCTCATAAAATTAGCAAATGATCAACAAAAGAAACCAAAAATAGGGAAATGGAAGGAAATATAAAAGCTTAGAGCAGAAATCAATGAAGTGAAAACCCAAAAAACAATCTGAAAGATCAACGAAAGCAGAAGTTGGTTCTTTGAAAAAATAAACAAGATTGATAGACCATTGGCAAAACTCACAAAGAAAGAAACTTGATAACCTGTATTAGAAATGCAAAGGAGTTTCCAGAGGGGGGAAAGGGTAAGGTGTATGGAAGGGGTAGGGAGGGAGAAAAGAGAAAAATACATTAGAAAGAAAGGGAGGGAAATCCAACTATCCCTCCACCCCTCAATCCCATCCAGACCTCCCTCTATATTAAAACACTTCACCCTCAGTCCTTAATCTATTAGGCAACAAGATCGACCTCCTACCCCAACGAACCAGTACCCAGCACCCAAAAGAAGGGACACCCAGTCAAACCCACACCTCGTCCCGGGCAAGAAAAGACAGCCAACTCCCCTGCGGACTCATGCTGTGAGGCCCTCCCTACCAACTCCCCCTAACTTGGACTGTTTCTTGAATCCGGACCTAGGTCCAAAAGTATCCCCAATGCAAGAACTCTTCCAAGACCTCCCTGCCGCAAATTTTTACCAACCTGAAGAAGGTCAGGGGGTGTGATAGGAAGATGCCTGGGAACCCATACATCACAAGAAAAACCCAAAAGACAATGGGAAAAACTGTACTTCCAACATAGGCATAAGACCTGTAATACACCACCTCGTTACCTGCTCTCCCCCAAATGTAAGGTAGTCTTTTGCACCACTTTGGTCCTTTAAAAACTTCGCTAACTCATTTTAGTTCTTTTATTTTTCCCTTAAATTTATTTATTTATTTTTTTTAAATGTTGGTCCTATATATACATTTGCGAGCACATACATTTTTATTTATTTTATTTTATTTTATTTTTATTTTTTATTTTTTTTATCATTTTTGGGTATGTGACCTGTGTCTGTTATCCCCTCTGTCCACCCCCAACTACACCGACAATACAATGTAGCTCCACTTCCCCCTGCAAAGACACACTAAATAAAGGGGAAATCTTACATATAAAAAAAAAAAAAAGAGCTCTTATCTACTAGAGATAGGAACTCATAGTCGTTTACAATACATGGATATCTCCTACCTTGAAAATATGTCATGTGGAATCAACTTAGACCTCAGATGATTAGATACCATTCATCCAGCCTTGAACCCTGGATCCCAGACATAGAATCGGCACAGCTCTTCACAACAGCTGCAGGAAACAAACTCCATCCGGGACAGCCTTAATACTGCGGGTCAACAACAAGGGACAGCTCTAACATGATATCCTGACAACGAGGAAAATGTGAACAACTTGACCTTAGAGCAGATTAGCCTACCTTACCAGCTAACGACAAGACAAACCAGAAGACGCGGCACCCTTTGGTAGGTCCAAAAGCCAAGATCGTGACTTACAGATGACTGGCTACTAGAACCACGACCAGACAGTATACATCTTGGGACCAATAAAAAAGCCCTAGTTTAGGGTTTGAACTATGACTTGCACAATAAGCATGATCCCCAGTCCCAAAGGTCTGACAGAGACAACTGCAACAGAATGGGGCTTCTGGAAGCACAAAGAAAGATGCTATCCTAGGTGCCATCCTAGGTTCAGTGCAAAGACCAAGGTCACCAACCACAGAAGATGGATTAAAACGACACTGAGGTAACACAACCTCTAGAACCACAAAGACTGACTTCATCATAAGTCCCATCTCAGGATCTGTGCAGATACTGAGACCTCTAAACACAGAGCTCTGAGTGTATCACCCTGGACAGAACAGAAGTCTTCCACACACCAAAAAAACACCACCGGGAGAATAAATGATCCTGAGCAAAGTCTAGAGCTGATTCCATGACAGTATACTCCAAGGACGAAGAAACCCCATATTTCTTAGGCCAAGTGAATTCCTTTTCGATGACCCCAATATTTACTGTGCCAGGGCAGGAGGGGAAAAAACAAAAATACAAAAAGCACAAAACCTTGGTTATTATATATATATATATATATATATATATACATATATATACATATATATTTTTTACCTTCATTTATTATTGTTATTATTATTTTTATTTACCTATCTATTTTGGTCGATTTCTCTGTTTGGGTGTGATTATTGAAATTGTTGTCCCCAATTATACTTATTTTTTTCTCTTCCTTTCTTTTCTTTCGTTATGTGCTATGCCATGTTTCTTATTTCAAGACCATGGCGTGTTTTTGGTTTGTTTGTTTGTTTGTTTGTTTTGTTTTTTGTTTTGCTTTGTTTTTCGTCTGTTTTTTGTGGTGCTTATCGATATAGCTGGAGTCCTCACTGGATAATTGACACTTTTTTTTGGTACTGGTGGAGTGTTTCACCTTCTTTCTCTCCTTCATCTCCCAAATCGATGATGAGAGCCTCTAGAAGGATTCCACCCATTTTTGGAGTATTAGACTCTTACCCCAGTTTATTTATCTTCTCTTTTTCAGGCAAAACCACGCAACTTGAACTAGCTAGTCCTGCCTACAGTTAGAGGGGGAGATAAGGGAGGCATCAAGACCAAACAAGTGCAAGACTACTAAGTAGTGGGTTGAATACAGAGGGGACCACATATTCTAGCCGCCCTGGGGGTGAGAGAAGAGGAAATGGGAGGTAGGACAAAAAGGGAGGGGTAGGGAGGACAATTTGGTGATGGGAATCCCCCCTGATTTTATGTAAATATGTACCTAAAATGTTATTGTCAACAATATGTAAGACACTATGATCAAAATAAAAATTATATTAAAAAAAAGAAAAAAAAAGAAATGCAAAGGGGGAGATCACTCCAGATATTTCAGAGATTCAAAGGGTAATCAGAGACTACTTAGAGAAACTCCATTCCACCAAATATGAGAATCTGGAAGAAATGTATAAATTCTTGGACTCCTATAACCTTCCAAGGTTGAATAAGTAATATATAGTAAATATAAACACCCCCATCACCATTGAGGAAATTAAAACGGTAATCAAATGTCTGCCCAAAAATGAAAGCCCAGGTCCAGATAGATTCACTAATGAATTCTCTCAAACCTTTCAAGAGGAACTACCACCAATCCTGGCCAGGCTCTTTCATAAAAGTAAAAAAAATGGTACACTTCCAAATAATTCTTATAAAGCCAACATCACCTTGATACCAAAACCAGACAGAGATACTGCCAAAAAAGAAAATTAAAGACCAATATCCCTGATGAACAGAGATGCAAAGATCTTCAACAAAATCCTGGCAAATAGGATCCAATGCTTCATCAAAAGATCATTCACTATGATCAAGTAGGTTTCATCCCAGGAAAGCAAGGATGGTTTAACATCTGTAAATCTATCAACATAATATACAATATCAACAAGAAGAAAAATAAAAATCACATGATCATATAAATAGACGCAGAGAAAGCATTTGATCAGGTCCAACACTCATTCTTGTTCAAAACTCTCAGCAAGATGAGAATGAAAGGAACCTTTCTCAATATAGTTAAGGTCATGTATCACAAGCCAATGGCAACTATCATCCTCTATGGAGAAAAACTAAAAGCCTTTTCTCTAAAGTCTGGTAGAAGACAGGGTTGTCCTATCTCACCACTGCTATTCAACATAGTACTGAAGTACTTGCTATAGCGATTAGGCAAGAAAAAGATATCAAGGGAATGCAGATTGGAAAGGAAGAAGTCAAATTCTCACTGTTTGCAGATGACTTGATACTCTACTTAGAAAACCCTAAAGACACTACAAAAAGCTTCTAGAAACAACAGATTCATATAACAAGGTGGCAGACTACAGAAATAACACACAAAAATCAAAGGCCTTTTTATACACCAATAAAGATAGGAAAGAACTGGACATATGTAAACAACCCCATTCACATTAGTGCCACACAAACTCAAATATCTTGGAATGAACTTTACTAAAGACGTGAAGGACCTATACAAAGTAAACTATAAAACACTGATTCAAGAAATGGGAGTAGACTTGGAAATGGAAGCCCATACCCTGCTCATGGATTGGCAGAATTAACATCATTAAAATGGCAATAATACCCAAAGCATCTTAGAAATTTAATGCAATTCCTCTAAATATACCAATGGCATTCTTCAAAGAAGTGGATCAAACACTTCTGAAATTCATTTGGAACAATAAACACTCTCGAATAGCTAAATCGCTTCTTGGGAAAAGAAACAGGGGGGGGACCACTTTCCCCAACTTTAAACTGTATTACAAAGCAATAGTTATCAAAACATCATGGTATTGGACTAAAGACAGGCCCTCAGATAAGTGGAACTGGCTCGAGTACTCAGAGAATGTTCCCCAGACATACAATCACCAATTTTTGACAAAGGAGCAAGAAATCCTAAATGGAGCAAGGAAATTCTCTTCAACAGTTGGTGTTGGCACAACTGGTTAGGCACCTTCAAAACAGCGAACTCAGACTACCAGCTAACTCCAGGTACAAAGGTAAAATCCACATGGATTAAAGACCATTATATCAGACCTGAAACTATAAGGTATATAGAACAACATGTAGGTAAAATACTCCATGACATTGAGTCTAAAGGGATCTTCAAGGAAGAAAGTGCGCTCTCCAAACAAGTGGAAGCAGAGATAAACAAATGGGATACAAGAGCCACCTACTGAGTGTGAGAAACTATTCATCCAAAACCCATCAGATAAAGGGCTAATATCCAAAATATACAAGACAGTGACAGAACTTTACAAGGAAAAAAAAAATCTAATCCCATCAAAAAAGGAGGAGAAGAAATGAACAGACACTTTGATTAAAAAGAAATACAAATGGCCAAAAGGCACATGAAAAAATGCTCCACATCACTAATCATCGGGGAGATGCAAATAAAAACAACAATGAGGTAACGTCTCATGCCACAGAGATTGGCGCATATCACAAAGAATGAGAACATGCAGTCCTAGCAGGAATGTGGAGAGAAAGGAACTCTTATTCACTATTGGTGGGAATGCCATCTAGTCCAAAATTTATGGAAAGCAATATGGAGATTCCTCCAAAGCCTGAAAATTCAGCTCCCATATGATCCAGCTATACCACTCCTAGGGATATACCCTAGGAACACAAAAACACAATACAAAAATCCCTTCCTCACGCCTATATTAACTGCTGCACTATTTACAATAGCTAGACTCTGGAAACAACCAAGATGCCCTTCAACAGGTGAAAAGAAACTAAAGAAACTGTGGTACATATACACATGGAATATTATGCAGCCATTAGGAGAAATGAAGTCATGAAATTTTCCTATACATGGATGGAATTTATAACGTTGAGTGAAATAAGTCAGAGTAAGAGAGATAGAGAATAGTCTCACACATCTATGGGCTTTAATAAAAATAAAAGACATTTTTGCAATAATTCTCAGACAAAAGAGAGGAGGGCTGGAATTTCCAGCTCACGACATGAAGCTCACCACAAAGAATGCTGAGTGCAGTTAGAGAAATAACTACACTGAGAACTATTATAACAATGTGAATGAATGAGTGAAGTAGAGAGCCTGTCTAGGAGGGGGTGGGGTGGCGAGGAGGGAGATTTGGGACATTCATTGTGGGAATGTTGCATCGGTGATGTGGGGGTTCTTTACAGGGCTGAACCTGAACTACAGTCATGTTTTTAATCAAGGTGTTTAAAAAAAGATATTTAAAAATAGAGTGGACCAAAGAACTGCTAATAGGGTAGTAGTGGTAAGAAGAAACACTGACACAGTAGAAAAAGAGTGTTGTTGGCACTGGTAATGGGTGTGGGTTAGCAATATTGTATGCTTGAACATTGCTATTAACATTACAAATACTACTAATACTTCAATCATTAGTATTGCAAATCATAATACTAAGTTGTTAAAAATAAAATAATTTTGATGTATATTTTATAAAGTATATGCAATATATGTACATATGCACATATATATATTACTTTATAGTGATATAATAATTGAACCGCAGTTTCATGTATCTAAGAGAAAACTTGCATCAAGAGGCCTTGAACATTTTATAATATATTTGTTGTCCATAAACTTAAAAATAAGCAATTCAAATATAATATGTTCACAGTAATGAAAACTTCTAAATTTTTTGACATATTACCTTCAGGAAAAGGGACATAAATATATCAATAGAGCACATAAGAATTGTCAGCATGTTTGTAGCATGTTTTGATGATTCCTAATAAAAATTAGGATCTTGTTATTGTAAGGTTGTTTGCAGATGGACATGAAAGTAAAGTTAAATTCCCATTACAGGGAAAGGCAACATAATAATTTTACATTCTCTTTATGTTCCCTAAAATGTATAAAGACACAAAATATTAGTACCATAGACATGGGATACTTTGAGGACCCCATCATGATGGAAAATAGTGAACTGATGTTTATATAAGAAAAGAAAACTGGGTTCCCCTTCTGAATTCACATTTTTTATTTATAAAGACTAGAAAGTGTTCAGGTTAGGCTAACCACACACATGGTGCGAGTCTTGATATCAAGGTTTTATATGTAAAACATCTTCTAAATTTGAGCTGCTGTTGTTCAAATCTAACTTGGAGCAAAACAACAGATAAACAAGAATTGTTTCCATCCTAGCATGTGATATTCCATTTCAGAATTCTCTGGACTTTGCAATTTATTTACTCTGTCTGTCTGAGTCACTTCAAAACAAGACTCCTTCAGGACACCCAGTATAAGACTGAATAAATACAGAGATGAAAAATGAAGCACATTAAAACATTCTTAAGAATTCAGGCTAAATTAAATCTACTGTAATGAAATTTTAGGGAAATGGAATACATTCAAGTTCTTGTGGCTGGCCACAAGCTCAGTACACTAAACCTTATTCTAAATGTGATTCTACTTGATTTATTTAGAATGGCTGGCGTGTTAGAATGAATGTGCTGGCATTTGGAGCAGCTCTTCTTCCTTGTTTCCTGCAAGAATTCTTGGAGAGGTGAGCTCAGCTAAGGTGAATGACACTGACATTGGAGCATGCTCCAGGTGAAGATATAAGCAGTTATGTGTTAGAGAGGGCAGCATGTCTTCCTTCTGAAAACATCTGTTCCTGCATATAGGAAAGGTAGCTCACATGGCTTTTGCATGGTGGAGCTACATCTCGCCTTACTTTCTCTAGAGACCTGATCCAGCATCTGACCAAAGGATAGCATAGCATGCAGGAGGAAAAGAGTGCTCTGAAAGGTGTCTCTTTACTTCACAGACGAGGGAAGACTGCAGTAACAGTAATTTATAAGAAAATTGATCAAATAAAATATCTTACAGCATTTTATCTGTATAAATTGTATGCTGGCTCTGGACACTGCAAAACCATCTCAAATTTCAGAGGGCTTTTTGTTAGAATCCATGAACTCATGGCCTGACTAACATTGACATTAGCAGTTTGTGCACAGTTCAGAATGTAAGTATATTGCAGGGCCAGGTTTTCCATTTTGTGACCTGTGAGTATACCAGCACATTTGTTGAGTTGAATTGTCTAGCGCCCATATTAGTGTCAACATTTTACTATGTCATCCTATCATCAAAGCTATCCTTGATTTCAAATCTGTCTGAACAAAAGGTAAACTCAAGATCTGCTTTCAGTGTTTTGTACATTTCCAAGTGGTCTCACAGGGAGAAGAATTCTCTGAAAGGCCTGGGCTCTAGTTTGGTGCCAGGCACTCCCAGTCCAGTTACAGTACTTAGTCTTCTGTCATTTCAATTTTCTTCGCTAGGAAACCAGGGAAATCACTCTTGACCAGTCAAACAAAGAGAGAATAAAAAAGCTCTAACTTACTTGAGTTGGTGTTTTTTAAATTGAGTGTACTATACAAAATTATTTTAAAAATGTGACTGGAGGGACAGTACAGGGCTTACTTGCATGCAACTGAATGCATTTGACCCCTGGCATTCTGTATGGTAACCAGATTTTCTTGGGACTCTCTCAGGAGTGATTTCTGAAGGTAGAGTCAAGAGTAAGCACCGATCACCATTAAGTATGGCCCCAAAACCAAAATAAATGAATAAAATTAAATGCGCTATTAAACATATGCTGTTATATAATTACACATACTTGAAACTTACGTCACTGTTTTTATTTCAATAGATACTATAAAAGAAAATAAAATGTTAAGTAAAAAAGAAATGCAAAGTGTAATTTGTAACAAAAGTGAAAAGGATACCAGGAATAAGTCATATTTCTAACTTTTACCTAACAGTGGGGAGTTTATCAAAATATTATCAGCTCTACTCACAAGGAATATAGAAGTTATTGACTTAATAATAAAATTTAATGCATACTTAACATTAAGAATTAACCCTAAAGACTATCAATTACAAAAAATTACTAGAAATTGAGTGATTTTTTTGTTGCCATTCCATCCTTTTTTTTTTTAGAATCTAAATTGTTTATTACATTTTCTCCTGGCATATCATGAGATTTAATAAATATATTAGATCAAATGAACCATAACTGGAATCAAAATACAGAGATTTTTTTCATTAGTACAACAAAATTAATGAAATTTGGTAGATCTTCAGGGTTGAATATAATCAATATTACAGAGAAACCACTGCAAATATCAGCAGTTATAGTCAGAATTTACAACAAAAACAAATAACAGAAAAATAGGCTGAAGCTGCTAGTGAGAACTTGAGAGAGAGGTATTTGCCATTGTTGACAAAACACAGAATAATATGCTCAAGATGCCAACTAATGTTTTACTGTGGGAATCCAGAGTTTTAGATTCTGGGATTGATTGAGAGTTGTACCACTTATGGACAAAGGCATCTTTCCTTTAGATTCTCAGTTTTGATGAACTGTCTGCCCCACCTGCCACCTGCCACACTCAACATTGCCCTGAAAGCAACATCTGATAGGCCTGCTGCCATTTCTCAGGTATTTTAATTTTGTCGTATGAATAAACAACATTTTTTACATACATCATATTTATTTTAGGTATTTTCCTAAAGAAATAAAATATTGCAAGGATATTTGAGGTTCTGTTTATATCTGTCCCAGATCCCATCTTCCTTTTTTCCATTCTTAAATAAGATGCACAGCCATTTGATTCATCCTTCAGATTCACTACTCTTTCAAGTCAGCTCAAAAATGGGCTTTCTACGGTTATGCTGACATTATTTTCCGTCTCCATCCCATATAGACACATAAACACATATGACAGGACCCCAGGAGTCATAAAACATCTTTGGTCTTTTAAATGTTTTTCTAATGAGATTTTTTTCATTCATTGACTCATTTATTTGGAAGTTTATAAAGTATAGCATGCTGGTCACTGGACTGGAAAAGTGTATGTTCACGATGAAAAATATCTATTATTTATTCTGTATAATGAGATGATATCTATTCAAATCTCTAATACTTGGTAGCTGATATACTGTTTGATTACAGTACTTTTAAAATGCACATAAATCCTTTTATTTGGTTGGCATAAGTTGGTTTATTTTCTTCTTTTAGTAGTAGTTTGTAGCAGACAGTAGTTCCCATAGAACACAGAAGATGTACAAAACAATATCTATAACTATATACTTCTATTTAATTATAATTTCTATATATAACTTCTATTTAATTACAATTTATAAGATAAAACTTATCTCATTTGCTCACAAATATTTATCAGAAATCTTCATTATTTGAGGCAAAATTCAGAGATACGGTTTTAAAGCCTTTCTATAATGAGATTATAAATTACTTAGAAAGTTAAACCATAAGTATTATACGTAAAATACACCAATAACATAAAGGATCAGTTGTGACATACTGATTAAACTATTTCCTGAAAAGCTCACTACATAAGACTGTTGACATCTGATGAAGTCTAGATTTCACTATGGAAGAATACTGACAAATCACAGAAGTTTCCAAGGTTGTACATATACAAACTGGATATTTACATTTTGTATGTTAAGGGTGTATTATATGTTATATATTTACATATTAAGGATCTTTGTGCAAACACGTACGCTAGTTGTGATATAACATAAAGCTAGTTCATGAGTTTGCGTCAATAGAAATCATGTTCTTGAACATTTTTCCCCTCTCTAGCTCTTCTTTACATGTAAGGCTGCAAAAAAGTCTGCATCCATTTAAATCACACAAAAATTTAACAAAAATCTGAAATAAACATTATTGCATAAATCCACCCAGTAAAAAGAAAAAGTCATTTCAAGTTCTATCAGGAAATACTTAAACAGTTAAATTGCTGACCAGAAAAAGAAGGAAACAGAAGGGGAATATGCACCAATCTGTTAACAATTAACAAAAGAAAGGAATGCTATGTAAGTTTTCCTCTGTTTAGAAATAATTCAAAATAGTTCAATAAGGGTTTAAAAGTTATATATATATATATATATATATATATATATATATATCAAGAAAGAAGTGTATTGTTCTAATCTGAAAATGTCAAGTAGTACATTATATAAAATCATTTTATTTAGATCCTTATATATTTGGTTAATTTGTTTATAATTATGCCTATTTACTTTATAAACATTTACTCAGATAATCTATTAAAATAGTACATTTTTGAGCTGGAGTAATAGCACAGTGGAAGAGCATTTGCCTTACATGTGGCCCATCTAGGAGGAACCTTGTTTTGATAACACGGTATCCCATATGGTCCTCGGAGTCAGGAGTGATTTCTGAGCGCATTGCCAGGAATAACCCTTGAGCATCACAGGGTGTGGTTCAAAAACAATAACAAAAATTTAATTATTTCTGTGAACAAAACCTTAAATTTGAGTTTCAGGTTTAATAAAATTTGCAAACTTTTAAATTAGGTATGGTATTTGATATATGCCATGGATAAACATAGCTTATATTTATGTATTGACACAATGCTTTTGTACATATGTATTTGTGTGTACACAGCAGTTACAACAATAGCTTCCACTAATGATGCATTAGAGAAATATTTTTAGGCAAGCAGTAGTATGTGGAAATTACTATGTCAAGAATTGTGGGAAGAAAGGATTTACATGAGGTCTAACAGTCTAACATTTACATAAAAAAGCTTAAAAGTCAGTTGCAGCTGTCAGATCAACTTTGTAAAAAATGTGTACTGTTATTCAGGCATCACATGGGAGAGGATGACTCTTGAGACTAAATTTCTGAAATGCAGTCAACCATTGCAAAGAATATTTAGATTTTTCTCTAGACAGAACATAGGTTCAGAAGGTAGTGTATTTCCTTTTCCAAACTCATAAAAATGAAAAGCTAAAGCAGAAAAACCATTGTCATGATGCAGCAAAACGTCTATAAGTATCTTGATGCTAAAATCATGAAATTTGCAACAACAGTGCCAGAAAGAGATAGATACATAATTATTTCTCACATGTGGAACTTAAAGATATACAACAACGCAGCAATAAAGGACCCCTCCCCCCCAAAAAAAAAAAAGAAAAAAGAGAAGTGATTCACTCAATCAACTTTGAGTATGTGTCTGGGGAGAGGGACTGAAAAAGAGGTGAGTGGGAATCCTTGGGTGAATGAGGTGGTTCCCCTCTTGGTGATGGGTGTAGTTTTTGAATTATGTTTATGATTAATTTACTATCTTTAATGGTATGGTAAATCACAGAATTTCAATAATAAAAAAGTATCTTGTTATTAGTAGGAAAAGGCTGTCAGACATAAAGTAAAAGCAAAACAAATCAGGAAAATTTGAAAAGTGGGTATAGGATATATTTTTGTTTTGTTTTGTTTGTTTTGGGGGGGCACGTTCTGTGATGCTCAGGGGTTATTCCTGGCTTGGGGGACCATATCTGATGTTTAGGCTAGCGCTGGCAAAGCAGACGCCTTACCACTCCATGCCATTGCTTCGGCCCCAGGTGAAATGTTTTAAGTACAATTTCTTAGCGTGGGTACATAGTACAATAAGTAGGGTGCCTTATCTTCATGTGGATGTCTCTGGTTAGATCCTTGGTGTTCCATATGGTTCCCCCAAGCCTGCCAGAAGTGATCCTTGACGGACCAGAGCTATAGCACAGCAGTAGGGAGTATTTGATTACCTGCATCCCATATTAACCCCCCAGCCTGCCAGGAGAGATTTCTGAGTGCAGAGCCAGAAGTAACTTACCCCTGAGAGCCACCGAATGTGGACCCCCCCCCCAAAAAAAAAAAAAAGTGATTCTTGAATGCAGAGTTAAGAGTAACCCTGAACATTTCCAGATGTGGGCCTAAACTAAAAAAAAAAATTTTTTTTTTGGTTTTTGGGCCACACCCGGCGATGCTCAGGGGTTACTCCTGGCTGTCTGCTCAGAACACCTCCTGGCAGGCACGGGGGACCATATGGGACACCGGGATTCGAACCAACCACCTTTGGTCCTAATCGGCTGCTTGCAAGGCAAACGCCACTGTGCTATCTCTCCGGACCCAAGAAAAAATATTTCTACACTACATCAGTGAATCTTCATATAAGGTTTAAAAATCAACCATAGCAGAACAAAGAAAATAAATCCTGTAGAGGAAGAATAATTTAACAGGTAATTAAGAGGGCTCCTGAAGAAAGATACAGATTTAATTCAAAAAAATTAGTTCAAGTCTCAGCTTAGCTCCTCATAATTATACAAATAAAATAATTGAGGGGTACAGTGGTAGGGTGTTTGTCTTGTATGAGGCTGCCCAGGTCAGACCTCAGTTCAATCCCAGAGTCCCATATGGTCTCCCGAGCCAAGAGCGACTTCTGAGCGCCTAGCTAGGCATAACCCCTGAGCATCACGGGGTGTGGCCCAAAAAACAAACAAACAAAAAAGAAAATTGAGCCTTAATTCGATACATTAAGAATAATATCTTATGGTATCCTTACGATAAAAGAGCCCAAATATCCTGGCTGTGACTTTTTTTTTCCTTGCAATATACACAGCTAAGATATTAAATATAGTGTATATTTGTTTTCTGCCAAAGGCAAATGTATACATACATATTGCATGCATATTTATATATTATAAATTATTAAGTATTCAACAACATATATACTATCTATATGTAGAAATGTTGTGCATTTCCATTTCTCCACAATTCTCTTAATTTGATCTGAAAATTGGTTTTATGATCACTTTCTATTTACTATTTCCATTAATTTTTACCTAATCTAGACATTATCGCTCTGTTTTAAGTCCAAATACTATAACGAACTTCCCGTTTAAAGTTTCTTCCTAGTATACCAAAAGATTTCCCCTGCTTTTTAAAATGGCATTATATTATATTTAATTACCATAGAGATTACAAAGTAGAAAGAGAATTGAAGGGTGAGGTAACAATTAAAAATGCAGCTTATTTCTCTAGAAACTAACCAGATTTCATATAAATGAAATATCAGTTAATTACTACACTAGTAACTTTAACTTTAGATTTAATATTTTAAAATAAAAATATAAAAAAATCAACTGTCAAATATTCCAAATTAATGATTAGAAACAGGAATGACAGCAACATAATGCCTCATCAACATATAACGGTGCAGTGTTACACACGAACAGCAGGCTTGCTCCAAACCACTCTTGGACACACAGCTTTAAGAAAATAGGCCAGCTGGCTTGACAGGGCTGTGCATTTCTGTGAGACTTGGTTGCATGCTATAGGGATGTTCTAACCTCCTTTCCCAATCATGAATAAGTCAAAGTATTAGAGGATTAGAATAACATAAAACATTTCTCCTCATGAAAAGTAGTTCAAGATATTATGCCAGCAAGTCAGAGTAGCCAGATTTGGGTACTTAAACTATGGTGTATAAATTCTCTGGCATGTATGGTTTTGTTTAACTGGATATTAATAAAATATAAAACATATATATTTTTTATCTTTTTTAACTGATACTACCATATTTATGTATAAAATTTATGTAACTTTCCATCAAAGCCCACCATAAGCAAGTCAAAATATGTGATGTAAATTCTGCTTTTACTGAAGATAGATTAATGATATGATTTCCTCTCCAACTTAGTTATATTTTAAAAAGAAAGAATATATAGAATAATAGTCTGCACTATACTGAACCTCAAGACACACAAAATAGTGATCTCCCTCTACGAAATGAGAGAAAATCGAGTGAGACCTCTAGTGTAATAAATGGAGAAGATTTCCCAGCCTTTATGTACAAAGTAAGAGGCTTGATGCCCAGAGATCAGAGGAGCTAGACCAGTCGGACACTATAGGAGATGGCCCTCCTTTCACTGAATCTGTGTAAATATTCTTTCTAACTTAAAATCAATTGAATATCATCTTCACGCTCAGTGACTGGGTAGAGTTGTACAAAGAGGGTCTTATTGGGGCTGGAGGAATAGCACCGCGGGTAGGGTGTTTGTTTGCCTTGCATGCAGTCCACCCAGGACAGACCTGAGTTGTATTCCTGACATCCCATATGGTCCTCCAGGCCTGCCAGGAGCAATTTCTGAGCACAGAGCCAGGAGTAACCTGAGTATCGCCAGGTTTTCTGCATACCCCATCAATAGCCAAACATGGTAATTAATAAAACTATACATTAAGTTACAATATAGTTTAAAGTCCCCTACAAAAGTCCCTATCATATTGTTATAGATAAAGAATTTTTGTTAACCATTGGAGGGGCTATAGAAGGAGTCTATGCATAGAAAAAGTCATAAGCTCTGTTTTAAAAATTAAACAAAACTTATCAAATAAAAGAAGACAGAATAACCCATTTAGAGTGTAAAATACATACATATATACATACATACATATATATGTGTTTGCTAGATAAGTACTTTACCTGCTATACTGTCACAGTGACTCCCTGAAGCAATTTGTTTAAAGAATAAATATAACAGCGGAATACGTAAAGAGAAATAAGAAAAGAAAAAATAAAAAAATAACTACATATATAAAGGAAAATCTCTTTTTTGTTCTTAAAGCTTCATTATAAGAAAAACAGAAATCTTGCTTTTAGCAGCAACATGGATAAAATTGTAAGGCAATCTAGTAGGTTAAATAAGTAAAAAGGATAAGGTCAAATATTAGATGATCTCATTCACAATTGGGGTATAGAGAAGCAAATATAAACAAATTCTTGGGTCCATATTATAAAACTGAGGTTACCAGATTTGAAATAAGGGTATCAAAAGTGAAAGGAATCCCAATGATCTGAGAATGGAAGCATATTGGTATTGGAGTGGTTGGTTGTGGTATGATAAACATGGTTTTAAAGAGGAAAGTTATGTAAATGACTGATACAGCAATAAAAAAATAAAAACATCTTACCTCAATAAAAAGTAGTATTAATTAAAGATTAAATAAAAATAAAAGAAATCCAGGAGGACTTTGTCTCAGGATAGTTACCAAGAACACTGGAATAATGTCAGAAACTATTCTCATCTTTTAAAATGGCAAATGATTGAGAACGTATCCAGAGAAAGTTGGCCATTGGGAGCATAAAACAAACTGAGAGAATAACAGTGAAAGAGTTAAAGAAAGATATTTCTAGATACTAGAACGGAAGCAAAAATGATTTTGCTGATAGTTTACAGTTTATGAGAGGAAAAATGAGTAGAATATTTCGAGTAGAAAAAGCTTTAAATAAACACAGACAAATTTTAAGTTGTGAAGCCTAGAATAACTGTCAGGTCTATGGATCTATTTCAAGTGAAGAAAGAATTAATAGTTTTTTGGCTTCAAGCTGTTCCACTATTTTAAATTCTCTTCTTACTTTGTAATAGGTAGGGTGATGGAAGCCTACCATAATTTTGCTTTTCATTGGATATTTAGATTTCCATATATGACTGCATTTCATATAACAGAAATGAGTTTAAGAGAAATACACCGTTTCTTTTTGGATTTGTCATACCTATTCTTGTATCTTCCAGCTTTTTTGAAGATGGTGAGAACAAAAATCACAAATCATCTTATTCTGCCTGCCTCACAAATTGAGGGGGAAATAATGGAGGGCACCAAGATCAAACAGTCGCATGAATATTGAATAGAAATAAAAAATGAGCAGACTTAAACACTAAATTCAAAGCCAATGATAACAGAATCGATACCCAATCTACAACAAGCTAGACACTGAAGGGACCACTTATACTAGCAACCGAGGGAGGGGTAATCGGAGGGGGGTATGGAATGCATGCTGGGAACAGGTAGACGGAGGGCAACATTGGGGTGGGAATGTCCCTGATTCAATGTCACTATGTACCTAAAATACTACTGTGAATGATTTGTAATCCACTTTGGTCAAAATAAAAATTATTAATAAATAAAAAGAAAAAAAAATCGCTACCACGAACCCATCAACGGAAGTCAAGTGAAGAGGAAAGGAGAGATACCAGTTATCACCTACCAAACTCTGGAATGTTGCCTAAATAACTGCAGGAAAAGACCCTCTCTCCTGTTTAGTTTCTTCATTAGCCTATGGTATAATATGTTATGAAGTAAATATTCAAAAGCATTGAATGCTTGAACAGACAACAAGTCTTGGTTTTACTAAAGGTTATTTTGTGTAGACAGGGGATAGGAAATTAAGATTATAGGAAGATTAGTGGTTGAAAATGTGAGTCATGGGGCTGGAGAGATAGCATGGAGGTAAAGCGTTTGCCTTTCATGCAAGAGGTCATCGGTTCGAATCCCAGCGTCCCATATGGTCCCCTGTGCCTGCCAGGAGCAATTTCTGAGCATGGAGCCAGGAGTTGTAACCCCTGAGCACTGCCGGGTGTGACCCAAAAACAAAAAAAAAAACAAAAAAAAAAAAAAAAAAAAAAAAAAAAGAAAATGTGAGTCATGAAAAAAGTGAAACAATGAGTCAAAAATAATCCAGATAGAAGTAAAGATTATTTCAGGCTACTTAATTGGTAATGAGACTAAAAGATTTAATAGGTCTCATATGACACTAATGTTATAGAAATCAGTGGATAATAAACTACACTGAAAGTGTTTATGTGAATACATTTTTCAAATATAGAGTTAAATCAAAGAAAATATACATACATAAAAGATGGATATAGTACATAACTTTCATTATGCAATGTATTGAAAGTAAAAACTGGCAATTTGGGGGCTGAAGAGACAGTATAGCAGGTTGAGTTCTTTCCTTGCATGTGGCTGAAAGAAAAAAAAATATGTATGGTTTGATCCTGGTTCCTTATATGGTCCCCTGAACCCGAAGCTTTGGGGTGATTCATGAGCACAGTCAGAATTAAAACTTGATCACTGCCTG
Source organism: Suncus etruscus (assembly GCF_024139225.1). Classification (NCBI taxonomy): domain Eukaryota; kingdom Metazoa; phylum Chordata; class Mammalia; order Eulipotyphla; family Soricidae; genus Suncus; species Suncus etruscus. The sequence goes on along the minus strand of NC_064862.1, from coordinate 1,084,969 downwards.
CTGTGGCTCAAAAGCAGTAAAAGGAGAAGGCAGATCTTACATATTGTTTGTACTACAGGTATTTTTTTAACAACAATAATGAGGATGATATTTGGAACTGATCACTCTAGATAAGGACTGGGTGCTTAAGGGGGTAAAGCGATACACATGGCACCCTCCATTGACAATAGTGCAAAACACAGTGTCAGAAAAAGGGAAGAGAAAGTGAAAGAGTGAAGCAGAAAGCCTGTCCCAGAGACAGACAGGGAGTGGAAGGTGGGAGGGACATGGGGGACATTCATGACAGGAAAGTTTCCCTGGTGAAAGGCAGTGTACATTCTATGACTAAAGCCAACTATGATCATTTCTGTTACCAAAGGGCTTAAAGAAATTATTATTAAACAACAACAATTTGACATAATCTACAAAACTATGCAGGGAAATGTAGAATTATTAAAAATAACATGCATTTTACTTGTCTTATTGATGTCATATCACTTTTATATAACAAGAACTGTGTCTGTATCACACTAACTATATGTGTATTAATTGCTATCAGCAATGTTGTTATCTTATACTTCATCTTAATTTTCTACCTGCAGAGTTATGATAAAAAAAGATGCAAAACTGGGACAAATATAGAGTTCATATAGTTTTAAACTTTTTTTAAACTTTAAACTTTTTTCCCTATGGTAAACAATAAAAGGAAGTGACTTCTGAACACACAATTTAAAGTTTAAACACAAATCCAGTTGTGCAAATATTGTTGTGCAATAGCACAACAGAGCAGGGCATTTGCCTTGTATAAGACCTAGGTTCAATTCCTGGCATCCCAGAAAGTTCCCCAAGTCTGCCAGGAATTTCTGAGCACAGAGCCAGGAGTAATCCCTGAGTACGATAGGATGTGGTCCAAAACATTATAAAGAAAATAAAAAAAGTAAAAACACAAATCTTCTTTTGCCTTCTAATTAGACTAAGGAAGTGTGAAGACTAATGGTGGGAGTAAGGCTGGCCAGAGAAGACAGGCCTGAGGAGTCAATCCCATCTTTGACTCTCCATCTAGAGTACTTGATGTCCCCACTCCCCATTCCCACTAGTTTTCAGACTGGTGGAGGTAAACCCCACCAAAGCCAAGGGCCAGTGGACACCTGCAGTTAATCCTTTATCTGTCCCACTAGGGAACCAGAACCCTGTTTGAAGTAGACTGCAAGGATTCATTAGATGAAGAAAAAAGTCAGGTCAACAGAAGAGAAGGCTGCTGGGGAGAAGAGAGAGCCTACAATGAAAACAGGAGAGACCAATGATTGATAGAAAACGGTAAGATCTTAGTAAAATAACAACAAAAATGGAGGTTTTTTTTTCTTTTTTTCTAGAAGGGCCTCTTTCATAGTCCAATAATAACTTGTGTTTTTGAGAAAAGTTGCTAATTCATCAGGAACGAATTTTCAAAATTGTGGCTTCCATAGCATTTATCCAATGTCATAATTGAGCTGGATTTCTACCAATCTAAATAATGTTTCACAAATACTATTTTATTTCTCTTTTAATCTTCTATATGCTGCTGTTTACATTAAAGCTTAAATCAAATTTGGAGTAAAGGCATGTAATTTATATTTAACACTATAATAAATATTGCAAATGAGGTAGATTTATTTATTTACTTTGGATTTTTGGCCAGACCTGGGAGTGCTCAGGACTTATTTCTGGCTCTACTTTTAGGGATACTCCTAATGATACTCCAAGGACCACTAAATCGCATTCATTACTTGGCCCTATTGAATATACTAGAGCTTTGCTCTACGAGGCCTCTCCCCTGCCTTCGAGTTACCCCAGCTAACCAGATGGTAGGTGACAGGATCCAATCCCAGTTCCCTGTTTGCAAGGCTAGCACACTACCCATTATACTATCTCTCAAGCTTGAGGCAGATTTATTGAATAGATTTTGGTCTCACTTAGAATGTTAAGGTCATAATCTAATTATATCCATATTTAAGCTTATTTTTCAAATAGTGGTAATTTTATTATGGTAAACTTAAATTGGTTATAATTGCATTGGACATATTTGGAACACAATCCTTATTTTATTAAGTTCATTCAAATATCCCTAAATAAGTGAGTATAATTTTTAATGACTTTAGTTAGATTGGGATTAGTTTATGCTTCCAAATTTTTGGTTAAATTATTTAGCCGGCTTGAATTGTGTTCTCTGCCAGTTGGGCATATGCTCAGGACCTAAGGAGAACCACTGACACAAGTCTCATTTTCACTTTTAATGCGATCCAGATTGGAACAGTTTTTTTTTTTTTTTCCAGGTTTAAAGCCTAGTTAGTGTAAGGTGAAAATAATTTTTTTAACCACTATAAAGGAATTAGAGTTACTCTCCATGAAAAAAGAATGCAGGTCACCAAGAATTCATCAATAATAGCCATAAACTTCTCAATAATGCTGAATGCATTGACAATTTATAGAAAACCAAGAAATTCTGTAATAAATACCATTGGATAGGCATCAAACAATGACTAATGCTTGTTTAGTGATAAGTATAGTCAGACGCAGACCTAACTTTGTTAGGGAATAGATAAAAAAAAAAATAAACGTTTATTCCTCACAGAAACCTACAAGGCAGTTATTATTATGATCCACACAGGTTCAGATGTAGACACTGGTTGACAAAGAAGTTGAATAATTTATCCAAGGCCTCACAGTTAAGAGGTTAATTTAGGTTGGCATTTAAAGCAGCATAACTCTAGAATTTACATTCACTGCCACAATATACAGAATTACTTTTATCAGTACAATTTCTACATTATTTTCTTGATGAGATTCATCCATGGTTATCTGTTAATTAAAACCCTGGAAAAGAGTTTTGTTTTGTTTGTTAAAAAAAAAATAACCTTCCACCCACACACATAATTCTTTTCAAAAGATCCATTGGTACTGAAACCATAAAAATAATGTTCAGGCCAATCCAAGCTCTTTAATGAAAGTGCGCATGAGATCTATCTGCCCAGCCAGATGCACCTTCAGGGAAGAAGATATTCCCAAAACCCATCATATATAGACCATAAGCAGGGCATTCACCAAGAAAGAGTGGAAAAATCTGTTTATGAAAACAATATAAATATAAAATGTGGGGCGGGGAAAAATATAAAATGCTTGACCTGCTTTCTAAAAAACTTGAATAATAAATGTTTCAATAGCAAAATTCAAACTGCAGCACCAATAGTAAACTCTTTCAATGTATATATTACAGTTGCAAGAATGTTTGCATAATAAAATAATCTAAAGCTTGACCTAATCCCCTTTCAGTGTATTATTTTGTAGACAGATTCCCCCCACCCCACCCCCACCTCCACCCTACTTTAAATCCTCCAAAGAATGCTAGAGAGAGAAATAGGCCACCAAAATAAGCTGCTTTTGATTTTCTAATTTTCTATTTTCTCTTAGAAAATAGATGTTAATGGCACGATAGATAGTGGCCTAGAAATTTAAGAACTATGAGTTTTGTTTCAGGAAGAAATACATTTATAAGAAAGCTAAAAAATGAGAAATGACAACAGGGCATTTTTGGTTCTTTTTATTTTCCTTTGCCTTTTCCTGATAAAGGAAATCAGTTAATTAATGCAGGAACCCTAAACTGGATTAGAATCTACACTGGGTTCACTATTTGTTTTGCAAATTCCTACAAGGCTCAACTTAATTGAATTGTGAGACTAAATCACTGGAGCTGGAAGATTTACTAGTCAACTTTATTTGTGGATGGGATCTTTAAATCACTTGAGAGTCAGAAAAGCTGGCACCCAGTAAACTGGGTTAAATTTGCTGCGACAGGATGCCATTGCCGAAAACTGCAGGAGAGGTCCTGAGTAAGAACCAAAGGTCCTGAGTAAGAACCAAAGACTGGTGCTCTGAGAGAAAGTTGATTGTGAGTCTCCTTCAAATCCACTGGTCCCATCAAACCTCTAAGGCAAGTAACTTTCCAGTGCAGAAGTATCAAAGATTTCCCAACAAAACTATGAGAGAAATAGAATTTCTGCAATGAACACGAATCCTTCAATCAAAAATCTCACAGAAAAAAAAAAAAAAGCTCATAGCATATATGACTTAGTAATGCAGGCTCTTATAACCATGTAATAATGTGTAAGTGATACACTGAATTAGCACTTAAAACACGTAGATAGCTCAATTTGAGGACATTAAGCAATCTTTTTCCTAATAAAATGGATTTTATTACATTTTAATCTAGAGGCCAGAGTAGTGGGGCAAGCGGTAAGGCATCTGCCTTGCCCACGCTTGTCTAGGATGGACCTTGATTTGATCCCCTGGCGTCCCATATGGTCCCCAAGCCAAGAGCGATTTCTGAGCGCATAGTCAGGAGTTCTCCTGAGCATCAGTTGGTGTGGCCCCCAAAAAACAATCTAACCAAACCAAAACAAAACAAACAAAAAATATTTTAATTTAAATATAAGGCCCAATATGCATTAAACTTCAATATTATACAAAAAAACACTAATGTAAAAGTGCTAACAAGAAATGCAGTCAGTACAACTAAGTTAAAAATCAATTCATCTTCCAACTTCTGAAAAGCCATTCCTAAAAAATATGTCATTTCTTTATTCAGCTTTTCTCCATTAATATAAATAAGAATTTTATCCTTATTCTTTCCTACTCCCAAAATTTTGAGTGTTATAATAAATTTCACACATTTTAAATTATGATATTGCACAGGATAACCTAGGGCGGACCTTGCTTTGATCCCCAGCATCCCAGATGGTCCCCTAAGCCAGGAGCATTTTCTGAGCACAGAGCCAGGAGTAACTCCTGAGAGTTACCAGGTATGGTCCAAAAAAACAAACAAGAAAACAAAACAAAAATACTTGGATCTGGGACTGGAACAATATCTAGTGGGTAGGGCATTTGCCTTGTACATGGCCAACCTGGATTTGATCCCTGTCATTCCATATGATCCCTTGAGCCTGTCAGAAATGACTTCTGAGTTTAGAGCTAGGAGTAAGCCCTATGTGCCACCAGGTGTGGCTCAAAACCCAAAATAAAGTAAAATAAAATACACTAGGCTAGGAAGTCATATTAAGGTATATGGGCTATATAATCTAATACAGACAGATATACAAGCAGTCACACACAAGTACACAGCAAAGGACAACAGAGAATTTTGAAAAGAAAAGCAATGAGTATGATACTAAATCTTAGGATATATTTTAAAGATGAGAATTCACAAATATATACTCACTCAAATACTTCCTAATATAATCAATCATTTTCTTATTTTATATTTATGCTTTTATAGATCGTGGCCCACAAGTTACTCAGGATGCATGCCCACATTTATGTCATTGCATATGGTGCTCTGTTTGCACTGCTCTCAAGGAACAAGATATTATATCTTTTAGGAAAGCCTTACTTCACTCTCTCTCTCCCTTTCTTTGACCTATCAGTGATTATTTTTTACAATAGCTTGTGATATATCATTAATTGTGATTGTATTTATCTCTCATATTTACATAGTTCTTAGGGAAGAACTACATCTAATATATTTTAAATCCTCTACAACAGGGGTCCTCAAACTTTTTAAACAGGGAGCCAGTTCACTGTCCCTCAGACCATTGGAGGGTCTGACTATAGTAAAAACAAAACTTATGAATGAATTCTTATGCACACTGCATATATCTTATTTTGCAATGAAGAAACAAAACAGATACAAATACAATATGTGGCCATAGTTTGCGGGCCATAGTTTGAGGACCACTGCTCTACAATATCTGTAAGTTTTAGGAAAGAATCTGGCTAAATATGTTTTTTAATAAATTTGTATTTAAGCCCCATGGTTATAAGCATGTTTGTAGTCATAAACGGAATACCCCTTTAACCAGTGCAACCTTCCCACCAGCAATGCCCTGTTCCTCACCCAGAATCTGGTTAAAATATTAAGCATCAAATAACCACTTGCCAATTACTTAAGGGAATTATTAGTGAAGTTTGTACAATATTTGAAGTAATATTTTCTCACAGTGAGAAACACCAGGTCTCCCTTTAATTTTTCTCTATATCTACATTTATATAGCAAATAGTCACATGTGACTGTTTAAGTAAAAACAAAATAATACAGTTTCTCAGTAGCACTAGTAACATCACAAGATTCAAAAGCCATCAGTAATTAGTGATGAACAACAGAGATGGTAACACAACACATTTCATCATGAAGAGTTACACTGCCCGGTACAGATGTACAGAGAAATCAGTGATTCTTTTAAAAATAAAAGAAGGTATTCAATTTCCAATTTGCAATCCTCCAATGATTTGCAAGCTCACTCAAGAATAAAAGCTAAAATTCTTATAATGCATCCCACTCCACCAAACTACCTCCCCTCTTTTCTTTTCTTTCTGTTTCATAGATGCCTACAATATTCCTAAACAATGGCAACTATGATCTCAACTCAAGACATTTGGGCATATGGTTTCCTTTGCTGGAATTTCTTCTAAAAGCTACCTCCATGCCCATCTCTTCATTTCCTTGGTCTTATGTTCTCAATAAGATCTTCCCCTGGCCAAAAAACATCAAATTTATTCTCAGTCTTTCTCCCCACAGGTCTCTCTCTCTTTTTCCCCCATTTTCTTTATCTTCCATAGCACTCACATCAGCTATAGATATGTATATGTTTATCTTGCCTTTGCTTGCCTCCCTCAATGTAAAAGTACATATCCAAAGGGATGCTTTCTGTGTCTTTTCTATTTTGTTGTTTTTCCACCTAAAATAATAATATAATGCCTGAAATATTACTGCAGCCAATTAATATTTGTCAATTGATTTTTAGTTATTTTGTGAACTTGCATTTTCTAAGTAGACTGTATTACAACAATATTGAGAGTGATTTCAATATTTTAGAATTCAATTGTTGGAATTCACTATGGTACAATAAGTAAAAATAGATTACTAGAGAGTCTTAAATTGTTCAGAAGAGTTCATTCCAATTTCACAGTAATAATTATAATTAGTTACAATTAAAAGGAAATAAATTCATCATTTTTATTGGAAGAGGTGTTACAGAAACAATGTTGGCCATTATTTTAATTCATATATTTAATAATTATTTTATGAACAGGATTCTAGGAAGTACTAAACTTAGTACTAAATCCTGGGGAAATAAAAAAGTTAATAATAGACTGGTGGAGGGCATTCTTTGCATGCCAAATTCCCAACTTTGATTCTCAGCCTGCACCACAAACTGTTCCCTCAACAATACCTACCATGTAACCCTTATGTTCACTTAGCACATTCATGCCCAGAGACACCGCCTCACCAAATCGCCCATCTCACTACAATGGCATAAGTTTATATCAATCCAAAGTCTAGTTATAATGACAAGGTACCAACCAAATTCTTGCACATTGTGTGAAAGCTAGGCAGGAAATAGAAGACTAGAGGAAAGAAAGATGCATAAATTCATGACACAAGTCAACGGTTAAGAAAGATATTAAGTGAGAAAGAAAAATAATAATGGTTGAAAAATCAGTGTGTGTAGACAAGCGGAAAGATTTATTCTTAGCTGAAACAGCTAAGAATAAATGAGCGGGTACTGTCAGGGAAGTATCAGAACAGAATGTAAGTATGGGATTAAGAGGACAGGAATTAGGATTCCCATTTCTACCACTTGACACTACAAATTGAGAGGAAGATACGGGGAATAAAAGCAAACTACTCTGAAGTGGTGGTTGAAACAGGAACACATGGAAATAAGAAGCAGGTCACACACTAACTATAAAAAGTTTCGGCAAGCTCTTATCTACTATGGATAAGAACTCATATATTTTATAATACAGGGGCACCTCCTACCCTGAACATGTGTCATGTGTACCCAATTTAGACTCCATGTAATCAGATAGTGACCATCCAATCCCGAATCCTACATCCCAGACATAGAAATGACACAGTTCCCTGCAGCACCAGGAACCAAACTCCTCCTGGGAAATTCCTAATACTTTCTGGCACCAACTTGCACCAGTTTTGAAACAACATCCTGACAACGAGGAAATGGAACAACTTGATCTAAGTGCAGGTTGTCTTATCACCTAACAGTAAGATGAAATCAGAAGACACTTCATTCTTAGATCTGTGCAAAACCAAGATCACTAACTACAGAAGACTGACTTTGACAACCGCAACTGAGCAGAACACTTCCTGGGACCAATAAGAAAGACCCTAGCCTAGGCTTCGGCCTATTATCTGTACTATAACCAAGATCTCTAATTCCAGAGTTCTGACTTTGACAACTGCAACTGAATAGAACTTCTGGAACCATGCTGAAAGATTCTATTCTAGGCTTCATCCTAGGATCTGTGCAAAAACCAAGACCACTACTTACAGAAGATTATTACAACAACAGTGATGGAACAAAACTTCTAGAATCTTAAAGAAAGACTCTATCCTAGGCTTCATCCTATTACCAAGTCTAGTTACAGAGGCCTGATTTTATTATCCACTACTGAGCAGAAAGTTTCCTGGCACCATAAGAGAATCTTTGGGGTATAAAAAATGAGCTTGTATGAATTCTGTAGTTGTTTCCATGAGTGTATGCTTTAAGTGCAGAGAAACCCTGTATTTCTTAGGCCAAGGAAATTCCCTTTCTAATTTCCCCAATAATTACTGTGCCTTTGAAGAAAAAAAAAAAAAAAAAGGGCACAAAGCCTTGCCACACCAGCCCTCCTTCCTTTTGGGTTCTCATGGTTATTATTTAATTGGGTTTTGTTGTTGTTGTTGTTGTCATTGCCGTTGTCCTTTATTTTTTTAGTTGCTGGTTTTTGTTTTTTGTTTTGTTTTGTTTTTGTTTTGCTTTGGTTTGCCTTTTTTGTTACATTTTTCTTCTTTTTTTCCTTTCTTCTTTTGAATTGATATTTATAAACTCTAGACAGACTCCTACTATGTTTTTTTTTTGTTTGTTTTGTTTTTGCTTTTTGCTTTTATTTTCAAACAGAACCACATAACTTGAATCATCTTGTTTTGCCTCATAAATTGAGGGGGAAAAATAAATGGCTACCAGGACCAAACAGTCATATAAACATTGAGTAGAAATAAAATGATCAGAGTTAAACACCAAACCCAAAGTCAATGACAAAAGAATCGATACTCAATACAAGCTATACACAGAGGCGACCAGTTACACTATCATTCCAGGATGCAAAGTAGAGAGATACAGGATGTTTGCTGGAAACAGGATTCGAAGGAGGACAACAATTGAGATTGAAATGCCCCTTATTCATTGCCATTATGTACCTTAATTATTACTGTGAAAGATTCTTTATTTATTTATTTTTATTTTTGGGTCATACCTGACAGCACTAAGGGGTTACTCCTGGCTCCACACTCAGAATTCGCTCCTGGCAGGCTCAGGGGACCATATGGGATGCTGGGATTCAAACCACCTTCAGCCTGTGCAAGGTAAACACCCTACCACTGTGTTTATCTCTGTGGTTCCTGTGAAAATTTATTAATTCACAATAAAAATTAAAAAATGTTTCTACTATTTAACAAGCTTACATTTACTAATAATTGTATGTATAAAAATCAGTAGTATAAAGTGATTTGCCTCAGAAAAATATGTAATAGTCAAGCCAATAACTTGTATTGTTTCCAATCATTAGAAAAATGTGTGGTGTTTTTAATTTTACTTAGTGTGATTGACTTTTATATATAAAGTCTACATTAATTAGGTATATGTAAAGTCTATATTAATTTGAAATTTCCATTAAAATATGATATAATTTCTGAATATTTGGTAGAAAAGGCCACATCTAGTTTTTCTCAAGAGGTTACTCCTGGCTCTGGGTCAAGAGCTGATCCCAGTACTGCTTCGAAGATCATATGGTGGGCAGCTTGGCTGCATACATGGCATACTATCCCTCTAGCCAGCTCTGACTATTTTAAGAAAAATACTGGACTTGGAACAATTACTTGTCAGATCCAGCTGGGAAACCCAGCTCTTAAGGATCATAGTGCCTGGGACAAGTGAATGTTTACATGAAATCGTGGGTAAATGAATATGAGTGAATCAATGGAATGAAGTTATTCATTATTTCATTAACAAGGGATCTATCTTATCTGCTATAGAAGACAGAGATACTGGATTTCATCCACATTGTCTCCAGGGCCTCTGCCTTTATCACTGTCCAAAGCACATCTCAAGAGTATAAAAGGGATTTATTAGCAGTATCATTATATTCATATTTAAGGGAAATATCAAATGAAGGCTTTGAGCCTATGCTCTTCCTCCTCTGTTCACATTATATCTGTCATTACACTTCTTGTTTCTATATAAAAATGAACATCATCTTCTCTGGCCCAGCCTTAAAGAATCTTTGTATTTCACTGTCTTTTGCAAAGCTAAATTGGACAGAAAAAAGATACAATGTGTAGTTACGATACAACTTTCCCATAGTGCTTCAAAATAAATTCGCTCAGGGGAAAACTGAATAAAGGATTTTAGTGTGCATTCAAACATTTGAGTTGATAAGCAAGTAATGGAATTTAAATTTCCAGATATTTAGCTAGATTGAGTCTCACTTTGTGATTCTGATTTTTTAATACCATGTTATTTTCGATTGATGTTACCTTTTTAGAAATACGGTAGAAGATTAAAAGTTAGATGTTGTATTTATAAAGCTCTTCATTAGAGCATAAGCAACTAGTTAATGATAGTGGCAAAGTAAAAGTCTGAGACTGAACAGCATAGCAGATGCACCCAAGAGTTTCTTCCCAAAAGGTATTTTGGAATATTTTCAAAACTTATCATTAGACATTCTTTTGCATTTTATTACATTAGTGGGAGGTGAACCTGCTGGATCTGCAAATTTACAGATAGTTTAAATAAGTATGATATGTGTCTGTGAATGTCTCTACTTGTGTTTACATTCACAATATGAAAACTCCTTCTGAGAACTATTCAGTTAATCATGAAAACGAACAAACCATATTTTACTAAAATTATCTAAGCAACCCTTAGCCAAAGTCATCTAGACATCATTTAAAGTAAATGAGTAAGGAATAATTCCAGTGAAAATGGTCAGAATGACATAGTGTGCAACTCTTGAGTTTTCTTTTTTCCTGCTCCTTCAATCTCTACGATCAAAGGGCAGAAAAGCACAACTATCTATGACCTAGTGGCACCGTTGCTAACCATCATCCTTTCCCTATATTTGCTAAAAATCTTGCATTTCTGGTATTAGAAGAATGCAGGAAAGAATCTTGGATCTAAAGCTGCTTGTTTCTAGAAAGCTGAGCTCTTCATTAGCCATTTTACACTTGGTCCAATTATAAATCCCTGGGGTCAGCCGTGCACACCTGGGAAAATAATACTCACCCTTTATTAACTGTTTATTGCATGTTGAACACTAAATATAGGATCATCTAACTAAATCTTCATGAAAACAAAATAGAAGGGTAGCTGTTTCCTGCATAAGGGACAGTATGAAATAGAATTTAGTAAGGAGGTGATATTTAAACTCTTTTCACATTTATGTTTTACATTTAATAATATTTTCAGTGTGATCAAATAAATAGAAAATATTCTTATAGAAGACTTAATTTCCATGCTAAAGGTATCTATATAAATCTTTTCAAATCCCTTCCATTTTTATATAAAATAATTAAATCTGATTAGAATGTTAAATAAGACAAACTCTACAGTTTTTTTTTTAAAGGGCAGATACTTCTTGAATGTGAACAGAGTACAACCTTTTGGGGATGGAGTGATAGTAAGTAGGGTGTTTGCCTTGAATGTGGCAAACCCAGGTTGGATCTCTTGCATTCCCTGAGCCCGCCAGGAGTGATTCCTGAATGCAGAGCCATCCCTTGAGCACCACAAGATGTGCCCCCCCCAAAAAAAAATAAACACAAATTACAAGCATTTAATAACCCAAAGGTACTTTAAAAAGAATGTTATAAGGGAACGTAACCTATCCTTGACTTGTGTAGTGTGCTTCGGCACAATGTCTACGAACAATTTCCAATTCTATTTTTGTAGGTTTGTTAAATAAAAATTTATGTTAAACAGACTTCTTATACAAAGAGGTACATGTATTTATATGTCAGAGCTATAATTTGTCTATTATTAATGATGTTGTTTTGGACCTAACATGTATTAAAGTTTACTTTATTTTAAAATAAAATTCTACATAATTAAGCAAGAACAACAAAAAGACAGAAATAAAATGGTTAAGTGCACGCTATTTTGATGTGAAAATTCAGAATCACATAAATCAAATATCCAAAATTTAAATGAGAAATAATAATGAATTTTATGATATTTAAAAACCCTAGATGTCTTTTCGAATCTAACTGCCTAACTGCTCTTTCCATCTGTATTTTTCCAGTAATTACACAGAATCTCCTTTTTGTATTTTCTCATGTTTAATTTTGTTTAAATTGTGGCAGAACATTATGCACTGACATTAAACAATTATCTTCCATGAAACTTGTTTTAAGAAATTGTCTCTGGAAATCATACATGCATGTTGCCAATTTCTGCAAGTAATGTAGAGGGAGAGGGAAGGTTGTTAATGCTTTTAAAGATCAAGAAACTAATTTTTACGCTAAAAAAATACAAAAGCATTGTCATTTAATGGAAAATTTGCTTCATGTCACAGCACAAACTCCTGCCAGAAGTCACTGCTATACAATTACTTATATTTTGATTTTTAGCAGATGAAGTCAAAGTTGACAACACTCTTCTGTGAATCATTAGAAAATATGTTCACTAGAAACATACTTTTGATTTAAAATGTAAGTGTCCTCTCTTGATTTTTTTTTTGCTTTACAAGCTGTATTAGCCTGTTTTAACTCTATAACTATTCTCACCTTCTATGTCCCATTCCTACATCTTATTCTAGTGAAACAGTCAGATAATGAAAAATAACAAATAGCAGTTCTCATAACAATTCTTTACTAGAAAGAAAGATATATGAAAGTACAGGGGGAAAAGACATTCAGGTTATAAAAATTAAAAGACACTATACAAGGAGATAATGAAGTACACATTTAAGAAAAGTAACATTCTTCTTAGCCTGGAACCATATTATTTGTAATTTATATTCACTTCAAATTAGACTATATACAATCATAAAGAAAAACTATAGTATAAAAAGGATGAGTTTTACTATAAATACAACTAAGTGTATATAAATTAAACCCAGAAAATAAAAATAATGCTTAAAAAACAAAAACAAAAACAAATTTCCTAGAATGGTAACCTGGATGCAGCATACCAGGTATGCAAACAAGCTGCCTTGAGCTGAATAGGACAGACAAAGGTAATGAAGCTGAGAACATGGAATTTTAGAAAAAATGCCTCTCCTATTCGATGATATGAAAAATTGGGCAAAAAATTCCATATTTTTAGTAGCTGCCTGAAATCTACTAATTTTGAATATTTCCAGACAATCTTTCTGAATGATATGGTACATTATTTTATAAGAGCTGAAGATTAAATTCTGGGGCCTCATGTCATCCCAATCCTCAAAAGAAAAAAATTAAGACTTTTAAATAGATTACACATGTCAAACTATGAAGTTCTAATGATGACTACTGACAATATCACAGACAAGTTAACTGGACAGAGGATACCTAAAAATAGGAAGAAAAACATTCAGCTGGAAAAATCAGCCTCCCTAAATGAGCAGAAATAGAAGCCAGTCTGGACACTTGATAGTTCAACCAATGGATGCAAATTCAATTTGGATTTTTTAATATTCATTTCAATTATAATATGTCGAATCACATTTCTGTTCCCATAAGGAAGAGAAAGGATAAGATTATTTACAAAATTAAAAAATACAATAAAATATTCCAATAAGCTCATTTCAACAACCTCTTTGCACTTACCATACACACAGAATGTTTGTAAAACCAGTTTGGTTACTCCCAGGAATTGCATAGATGGAAATAAGCATTCTTTTACTAATTATCTGATCTGAAGACAAGTCCTACATTTTGTACTGTACTTTATCAAAAAGCTTTATTTAGAATCCATCCAGATGCTTTAGTTAAATGGGATGAAAATGTGACTGTAAGAAAAAGGACACATCAGAGAACATGATGTGAGAAAATTGGGAATATTTCAGACATGCTGATGAAAGAAATGAACTCCAAACACTTTTTAATTTCTGTCTAATTCTTATAACTGACCCCAAACAGGTTGTCCATATCTAAAAGCCAAAAGCTTCTAAAATTACCTTTCTCATATTTTACAAACATACAAATTTCAATTTTATGAACATCCATTTGACCTAATATTAAAAAATTGCCAGAGGGTATACAAATAGACTGGAAATAGAATGGAGACACTGAAAAGACCATTGGACACTTAGGAACTTCGCAACTAATTCTAAATTTTCACATTGTCCTTCATTGTCAGGCACCAGCTTGTATTCTGGCTGTGCAATTTACTGACTGTCTAAGCAGCAGTGACATTCAAGTGATGTTCCTGGAATATTGACCTTGAGCTGCTATTCTAAAGTCATCCCATAACTAGTTTCTAAACTATAAATTTCAAAGTCAAGAGATAGAAATATATTGTAGAATCCAGAATGGCATCCTGTGGTAATATGCTGGTATCTATTGGTTTGTTACCTGAAGAATGGTTTGAAAACCTGGAATAGTGACTGGAGTTCAACAGTAAATAGAGCTCTGAGCAGGATTTCTTCAGTATACTGAGAAGTTTTCATAACAAATGTCTGATTTAAGAAACATTTGGCTACCCACTTACATTTTACTCTCATTTATTTTCTTGACGGCTTCTTAGAAAAAGATCATCCAGAACAATAATTCCCCAAAGCATACATGCAACATCATAACTAAGGATGCATAAAATAGCTCAAGGATCTTATTTTGTCTCCTATTATGTTAGACATCATTCTTCCTACAAAGCCAGCAGTCAACACTACAACAGCTGCTTCAGAAAGAGTGTGGTACATCTGCCTTGGCATTATGCCAAGCAACATTAGTCAACCTTTTTTTCCAGGTACTTGTAACATACCTATTAGATGAGATTCTGGATCTTTAGTGTTAGGTATAATTTAAAAGAAAAAGAAAATGGGTAACACTAGGGAGGTAATTAATATATGGTTACATCACTTCATGTAATGAGACTGTTGTGCATTCTTGGAAAAAAAGGTATTATTGAAGCTTGGAATTTCTAGAGATTAATCAAATGACAGATTGTAATTGAGGAGCTTTCTATTTCAGTCCAGCTATCAAAACAGAGCAATTATTTTCTAAGAAATCTTTTGTTTTAGAAACTTTTTTTGTATATTGTGCTGCTGGAATTTGCCTGAATGTGAAATGTCTCAAACTGGAGGGAATACTAGGACAGCATGTCAAATTGGGATTGTATCTGGGACAAGTTGGAAAGAATCATCCTAACTGCAACAGTAAAATTAGACTACTCTTATTTGTTCCTGTTTCAAATTACTTAAGACTTCTTAGAATAGATGGACTCAACAATGAGAATTTTTCACTATCAAACATTAAAAATGATTTGGACAAATAATAAGAATTTAACAATTTTCTGTTCTGTGTTAGATATTGATGCCATGTACCTTACTGGATTTATTCCTTCAATTGTTATTCTAAAAAGGAGAAAAAAATAAGTTATTCTATAAAACATCTGACTAGCCAAAAAACACCTCAAAGAAATGATCATTCTACAACTGTTTTATGTTGTTAAGATGTGCATAATTTAAGTATCAGCACATTTAATTTGAAATCATTCACATACAATAATTTTAGAAGCTAGGATAATATAAGGGTTAAGGTGTTTTCCTTTCATGCAGACAAAATCCTGGTTCGATCCTCGACACTGTACATATTCCCGCAAGCACTAACCAGGGGTGATCTCTGAGCATAGAGGCAAGAATAAGTCTGAAGCAAAACAAGGTACAGCTCAGAAACAAACAAATAAAATAATAAAAAATATAACTAATTATAAATTGTATTGTGATGTTAAACATAATGTAACTTTTACTTAGTGAATTAAGACAATCCATATCATAATATACTGCACTAAGGCACAAAAAATACTCCCAATGTTTTGATATGAATGCTAGAATCCTTATATACTTTAGTAATTCCTTTTTTTGTGCTTGTTTATTTGATGCTCTGGATTTACTCCTGTCTCTGCACTCATGGATCACCCCTTAAAGGGATTTGGGAACTATATGTGGTATTGCACATTGAACCCTGGCCCTGAGTAAGGCAAGTGCTCTAGCCACAGTCATATAGTTATGGCATCTAAAGTCAACAATTATAAGCACTTGCATCCTTGCATTTATATATCATTTCCATTTCTTCTTTATTGTTGTACTGTCACTTGTCCATACCATCATTGTACCTTAGCTCAAATAAGAAACATTATTTAAATCCAGTTTATACTATACATGAAAGAAAGTTCTTGTGTTTCCTTTCATTTTTCACTCTACTCACTTTTTAAAATAATCCAAATGACATAATTGAATACTAGGCCCACTTAAAAGATTAGAAAATTTGAGAAATGCAAAAGAGAAATAGTTTGGAACAAGGTCAAACAGTTGGAATTTGAGCTCATGCACTCTAGCTACTGCATTTCCCCATCAAATATTGTAAGTATGCAAAACCACTTTAACTATATGTTTTTATAGTTTGAAATTCTGTGTAAGGTAAGAGAAAGCATACTGTAAGAGAATGTCTGAGAAACGCAAGCAAGTAAATTTGTGGGAATTTACGTATGGCACCCAGATCATAATTTTGTCTTTCTTGACAAAAGAAATATGCCTATCTGGGAAAAGAAATATGCTTCTCTGGGAGAAGTTCATTGTATAATTGAAACTCCAAATGTGTTGAACCTTAATTTTATTTTTTGTTAAAATGCTATTTTAATGATAGAAGCATATAAAATACAATATAACATAAGCTTATGACATGTATAATATTATCTAATATGACATAAATAATAATATAATATAATATAATGCATGTATTTTACAAATATTTTGTTAGATGTATCACAGAAAATTTCCCTTTTTTTTTTAAAGAAAAGTATTTAATTTTAGTTAAATGAACTTTAAGAATATAAAGACAGATATTTGGCACAGTGTTCATGCCAGGAAGACATCAAGTATCAGGTGATAGAAATTCATAAACACATGAACAAAGAAATCTATTCATACATTGGCTTATTGAAAAGCAAATGATAACATTGTTTAGGTTGCTAAGACAACTGAGATGTGATGATTAAATGTGAGATGATGAACAGAATCTCTGTACCTTTACTATTCAATTTTTTTAAATATCCATTAAGCTTTCATCTATATTTAGTTCGATAGTTAAAATGCTCTTAACAAGAGGTCTGGCCAAGAAGCTTCTTCTGACAAAGCTTTTAGACTTATGACCAGGCCTTGTTTTGGAGGATGTGTGTGATGGAGCAAAGAGAGTTTTCTGGAGGAATATCAAGCCTTATTGTATAGGAAAAGATGAAGCTTCCATCAGAAACTATTACAGATAGAGAGGTAAATTCATTTGCAATTGATTTATTAAAATTTCAAATAAGGTTGGAAAGCGTTGTAACTTTTTATAGCCTGCTACTTGTTTCCAATTGTAAACTCTGGACTCACTCTTCTTGAAGCCTCTACATCTCCTTGTCTACTTCTTTTTTCTGTGGGGGGGGCACACTCAGTGACACTCAGGGGTCACTCCTTGCTATGTGCTCAGAAAGCGCTCCTGGTAGGCTCAGAGAATCATATGGGATGTTAGGGAACCAAGCCACAGTCGGTCCTGGGTCAACTGCATGAGAGGCAAACGCCTTACCATTGTGTCATCACTCCGGCCCCTTGTTTACTTCTAGGTTTATTTCTTGCCTTATTTTTTTTCATTTCTTAAATTATTTACTTAAATATCATTCAACATAGTATCACAACCCAGGCTCCTGCAATTTTCCCCAAGCTACTTTTAGATCCCTAGAACTGATTACTTTCTAACATACTCTAAACTCAATAATCATGTATGCTCATGTTTTGTTCATGGAAGTTTCTCAAGTGCTCAGACCTGTGCCCAACAGAATAGTGATATTATAATACTTATTTTAAGGGAAGGTAAAGTGTACTTATAACTGAACTGCTAAAAGGAAAACTATATCATCTTCATATCTTCTAATTTAACATAGACTAACTGAGGCTAAAGAGAGAATTCTGAGGGAGCTAAGGTACCTCATGTGGCTCCCCCATTTGAAAACCTTGGCATGGTAGATGATGCCCTAGCACTGCCAAGGATCACTCCTGACCACAGAGCTAGGAATAGCCATTGAGAACCAACAACATTGTTACAAGCCTCTCCATTCACTCACTCCTGTAAGCAAAAAAAGTATTGGCCAAATTAAAGCACTATCACTTTCACTCTGAAATTTTGCACTGAAGTTATCCAGACCCAAAGGAACCTCAGAATTCATGCATTTCAGTCAATACAAAATCAGCCAATATGGTACACATATTGACTCTAGTCAAGACAATTTTAATTGTTACTAAGATTCCTACTAGTCTTATATCTATTCCACTTATTGGAAAGTCACTAAATAAATTTACTTTAATGATGACATTCTCTAACTAAATTAATTCAAAGCAGGTAACAGTTCGCAAAATAACTGTTATACTATTATCTATGAGAACATACAGAGAACTTTAATTTATTGTAGGAGATGCTGGCCTGAGATAAAGTTATCCTCCGGAATTCAAAATTAATGAACATGGGAAAAATAACATATGCTCTCATCTTGAGAGAAGAATGCAAGTTGTAGAAAAAAGATCCTTCCACTGTCTCTGTGCCTATTTTAACACCAATGCATTTTATGCTATGTATCATGCTATATACATTCAATGTTCTTTCTTTACATATATGCTCTTAAAGACTCAGAAATATTAGAATATATTTTCAACTCATACAAATATTTAATTATGTTTTATACAAGTTAATTATAATTAACTTTTAAGAAATCTGAGTTGAGATTCAAAGCTCGAAGCACATAAGCGAGGCCTAATCTTACATCATAAATACAACTGTAATCAAGTTATTTCCTGATCAGAAACTCAGAAATGAATTCCTAATGCCTGGAAGACAGAGTGCCAAAATTTCAAGTTTGGCCTATAGATCATTGATTAGTTTCAGTGTGTTTGAAAGTTGGATTTAATAAAAGTGAATACAAAGCTAGACACTTTTCTTGGCAAAACTATCTTCAGAAATAGAAATAAATAACTGAATAACAATATGAAGCACACTCATCCATTATCTAATCGCTGGAGTGACCAATTTATATTTGGTTTGTATGTGAGAACTTAAGAGAAGATCTGTTGAGCAGTAACAAACCAGTCAGGAAAGTTAAGCACTGAAGAAGTTACAACAAAGGTGACTGGAAAAGGCTCTTTAAAGAGGGCTTCTAGCACAATTAAAGCATTCTATATCAATCTTTAGTTTTCAAAATATTGCTTGTGAATGCCTAATCTATGAACTCAAGACCTAAGTATCTTACTCCTAAAGAAGTAGATAATTTTTGAGTTACAACTAAGTAAGGGAAGGAAAATAAATTATTATGTATTTATAAAAAAATGAGTGAGAGTTAGTAAAAAATGATTGAGTTTCATATCCTGGACATGAAGAAACTGGATGTAGAAGGAACTTGATAGAATTTCATCTCAGCATCCTTTTCTCCCAAAATATTTTTATCCTTGATTCACAGGATTCAAGAAGTAACCACATGAATATCTTCCCTTTCCAGAAATTTGTGATAATGTAAAATGATAATTCTAAAGTGCATACCAAAACAGCTAAAAGGGTCATTCCCTTTTTAATGTTGATCTGGAGAAAAGATAAGTGTTGAGCCAATTTTCATAAAGTGAGCAAAAGACATTATAGCAATTAATCAGTGATAATAAATGCCCATAAAAGGCCATATTAAACCACAAAGCATATAGTCTACAATCATGAAAGGACAGACACATACTTTTTCCACCTGCTGCCATCAGCACTCCATATTATATGACAACAAAATTTCTGTTTTGGGAAAACACCCAGTTATGTTCAGGGCTTAGTGCTGTCTCTGCAATCAGGGACCAATCTACGATTACATCCAGGTGTGAGGCTTCATATGTTGTGCCAGGGATAGAACCCAGGTCAGTGGCAATGGAAGGCCAGCATCTTGACTGCTGTACTCTTGCCTGTCCACAATTTTTTGAGGGATCACACTCTGCGATGCCCAGGCTCTGCATTCATTCCTGGCAGGCTCTCCAGGATTCAAACCAGGTACCATCCTATTTTGGCTGCATGCAAAACAAATGCCATACCGCTGTGCTATTGCTCCAGCTGCTGGCCCACAAATTTTATGTATTCTGAAGGCCCTAAAGAAGAAAACTGAGCCCTACCCCTGAGGAAAAAAAAAAAGAAGACAAAGGATGGCAATTCCTGCTCTCACTACTCAAGAAATCCAGTAAGCCCTCTCCCCAAAGATTTGCTGATAGAAGAACCTTGATTAAAATAAAAACAAATTTCTCCCTTTCCACTTAAACTAGTTTCCATTGTTAGCTAAAACTAATGACCATGAAAAGGAATATTCCAATCCATGGATAATCTAGGACAATTTACCTATTTTGTAGTTCATCTTCTCTTTCTTTACAAAAATCAGTGGGACTACTCATCATACATATAAGATAAATTTATATTTTAGCTTTTAGACTTTTTACACCTACCTCAATGTGGATTTTTTGTTTATAATTTTTCACATATGAACATTCTTTTTCAGAAGTTGTTTTGAAACTTTGATGAAGCTCTTCCTGACCATCCCAGCGGACTCAGTGATTATTTCTGCTGAAGCTACAGTCCAACTGGATTAGTTATTCCAGTATTTCTAGTGAAATGAGAGCACACTAGGGAGAAATAATGATAATAATACAGAAATTTACCCATATAGTATTTTATTCATGTAGGATAAATATAGAGGAATGGAATAAAGACATCTATTGGTGGCTACATTTGCATGTACTTCCTATGACACACATTAGAATTTTTTTGTTTGATTTTTGAACCACGCCCAGCAGCATTCGGGTTACTCTTGGATCTACACTCAGAAGTAAACCACTGGCAGGCTCAGGGGACCTATAGGATGTGGGAGATTGAACCCTGGTCGGCCACATGCAAGTCAAAGACCCTACCCACTGTGCTATTGCTCTAGCTTCCACAAGTTAGATTTCTGTATTCTTATGACAGTTTAAAACAAATTGAAGACTTTGAAATGGAACTCAAGGAATATACCAGAGTAAGTGCAGGAAGGCTATATAGACAGTTAATCCAAAATCTTTGTTTTTTTTCAGAGTTAGAAAACAGAAAGTTGATTGTAAAGTAAGTAGAAGAAAATGAAAATGCCCAGCATAGGCGGAACGTGTGGCTACTAAAGTCGATCTCTGATTTCTTATGTCCAATTGGGTATAAATAATACACATGTTCATTCTTATCTTTTGTATACTATTATACTTTTAAAGCAATTCTCTCTAAGTACCTTAAGTCTATCCACTTTGTGTATATTAAGGCTATTCACTTTTGTGTATAGTATAAATATTTACCAAACACTGTCTTGTCAGTGAAAAGGTCAATTCTACATGGAAAGTATTAAGAAATGCTTATCTAATAGCTGGCAGAATAGGGAGTGATTATGATCTATAACCAAGGAGGCTACATGGGAAATTAATGTGTTAATTCAGGAGTGAAGTAACAAGTGTCTCAATTAATTTCACTGTGTTTATGGGAAACACAGGAATACAAATTTCAAAATACAGCAAAAATAAATTCAGTGCGATCTGATGACCAAGAAAAATTTGAAAAATAAAGAATATAACAAGTCAGGGATTATTCTAAATTTCAAAAACAGGCTACTTGGGAGAATTATTACTAGCATAAAATATCGCGGGTCCGGAGCAATAGCATAGCTGTAGGGTGTTTGCCTTGCAAGTGGCCGACCTGGGGCAGACCTGTGTTCCCTACTGGTCATTCGTTAGGGTCCCCTGAGTATGCCAGGAGTGATTTCTGAAGATAGAGCCAGGAGTAACCCCTGAGTGGCACCGGGTGTGACAAAAAAACCAAAAATCAAAATAAAAACACGTGGTTCAGAGAATATAATTGTAACATTTTTACAAGTGGAGTTTGAGATGAATAAGAAAAATTCACAATAAAATTATATTAGATATTTGTGATGACAAGAGAAGTTACAGGAGAAATTACAGTCTACATTTGCATTTTTGTAAGCTATTCATTCATAGACAGGTATGTACTGAGAATCTGCTATATGTTAAACCCTATACTGTATACCGATGTTCTAATGATGAGTGGAAGAAAGGGCACATAATTTCTAACTTTGCTGACATCCTGGAATAATGAACAAACGTTAAACTAAAGATCACTGGCAAAAAAAAAAAAACACTCTTTAACAAGGTAACATTAAGATAACATGAGAGACAGCAGAAATGTGTCAGGATGTATCACAAATATATTATTTTATTCCCTTCAACCACTTAATGTAATAATACTTTTTGAGACAAAGATAAGAAATCAATATGGGGAAAATAACTTATTGAGGATGAACAATAATCTATAGGAAAGGGCCAATCATAAACATATAAAACAATCCACTTAAAAATAACTCATTTTTGAAATTGTTCTTAAAATATTCAATCATTATAATTGATAAGGATTTGGCAAATATCAAGACAATTATACTAGAACACCAATTTCTTATGCTACTAAAATCAAAACAAAAGAAAACAAAAACAAAGAAGACAAATCATCCCACATCATGAAAAGATTATTATATATCAACCATATCATAAAACCCTTCTTTCACTTTTGTGCTGAACATCAGTTGCTTCTACTACACCTGCAGAAATTCAACACCAATCAGAAAAAGGCAAAACCAACTCAGACCTACAGTGAGTAGCAGACAGAATGGTGATGAGGCTAGAAGTATCTTCACGAGGCAAAGCATTGAAGTGAGATGTACACATGACCAAAATGAGAAGGAAAATACCAAGCTGTAAATGACACAGGTAAACGAAGCTATTCTATATGCAGACTGAATTAATAAGGACTTAGGATTTTCTTCTTTGAATATTCAAACACACACTTAATGATTTGTCCATCTACATCAGGGGTCTCAAACTCACGGCCCGCAGGCCGTTTGTGGCCCTCTATACAACATTTTGTGGCCCATGGTCAGCCTTCAAATATCTCAGTATTTGCAATTATTACCGAATAATCACAATAAAAATTGCATTAGTAAGAAAAAAAATCACATTAAAAATTCACATACCCCAAGCAGTTCCGTTCAGGGTATGCAAATGTTTAATGTATTTTTTTGCGATTTTTTCTTATGAATGCAATTTTTTATTGTGAATATTCGGTAAGTGAATAATCATGAATACTTTGCGCCTAGTGCAGATGTCGTTTCTGCTGCTCCTGCCCGCTGTCCCTTGCATTATCGGAGGCCTAAGGGAGAGAAGGGAGAGAAGTTTATTACAGAATTAGATTTTGTTATACCTTCATCATGACTTCATCAAAGCCTGCAGTGAAGAGAAAGATTGATGACGAGCACAGACAATTTCAGGAAAAGTGGGAGAGGCAGTATTTCTTTGTTGAGCACAGGGCATCCCCACATGTCTTATTTGCTCATAGAAAGTTGCAGTGCACAAGGAATACAACTTGAAACGCCATTATTCAACTAAACATGCTGAGGTATGTGAAAAATATCAAGGAAATGAGAGAGCCAAGCGGGTTGCCAGTGTTAAAGCATGTCTAATGAAGCAACAAGATTTCTTCAAGAAAGCAACCAAAGAGAATGTTGCATCAGTCAAAGCTAGTTACATGGCTAGTGAGATGATTATTAAGGCAGGGAAACCATTCACAGAAGGAAAGTTTGTTTAAAAAAATGCATGTTATAGGCTGCAAGTATTATCTGTCTGGAAAAGAAAGGTCAGTTTAGCAAAATCAGCCTTTCTGCCAACACTGTGGCAGAGCGCATTTCTGACAGGTCAAGTGTCATTTATCATCAACTGTGTGAGAAAGCCAAATGTTTTGATGCACTCAGTTGCTCTTGATGAGGGCACAGATAGAACAGACACTGCACAGCTCACAATTTATGTCCGTGGTGTTGATAGCAATTTTGAATTGACAGAGGAGCTGCTCACAATAATTCCAATGCATGGCCAGACCACTGCTAATGATATATTTCGGCATCTGTGTGATGCCATTGAGAATGCAGGTTTGCCATGGAAGAGGTTTGTTGGAATAATAACCGATGGAGCACCATCGATACAGGGAGAAAAAATGGACTGGTGGCACTTGTTCAAAAAAAAAAAACTTGAAGAGGAGGGTGTAGAGAAGGCCATTGCTTTTCAGTGCATTATCCATCAGCAGGCCCTTTGCAGTAAATGCCTGCCGTGTGACAATGTGATGTCTGTTGTTGTGAAATGCATCAACCAAATCAGATCCAAGGGCTTAAAGCACAGGAGGTTCCGTGTTTTTTCAGAGGAAATGGAGTCAGAATATGGAGATGTGCTCTATTTCACCGAGGTACGTTGGCTCAGCAGGGGAAATGTCCTGAAAAGATTTTTTGAGTTGAGAGAAGTGAAAGCCTTCATGGAGAAGGATGGGAATGCTGTTTCTGAGTTGAGTGATCACAAATGGCTCATGGACTTAGCTTTTCTTGTTGACATCACACATAAGCTGAATGTAGTAAACAAGGCCTGGGACAGCTTATCAGTGCTGCCTATGACAACGTGAGAGCATTCTCCACAAAACTTGTGTTATGGAAATCCCAGCTCTCTCAGACAAACCTTTGCCATTTCCCAGGATGCAAGGAATTTGTGGATGCAGGCATACCATTCAGTGGTGAGAAATATGTTGATGCTATTTTTAAGCTAGAGAAGGTATGTGATCTTAGATTTGCAGACTTCAAAAAGCACAGAGCCACTTTCCAAATGTTTGTGGACCCCTTTTCCTTTGATGTGCAAGATGCCCTTCCTGTGCTTCAAATGGAGCTCATTGACCTGCAATGCAACTCTGATCTCAAAGCCAAGTTCAGGGAAATTAGTGGAAAAGCAGACATGCATGGGCAATTTTTGAGAGAATTGCCCTCCAGCTTCCCTGAGCTTTCCCGAATGTTCAAGCACACCATGTGCCTTTTTGGAAGCACATATTTGTGTGAAAAGTTATTCTCCATATTGAACTTCAATAAGTCAAAGTACAGGTCTAGACTTAATGATGATCATCTTCAAGCCATACTGAGGGTCTCAACTGTTTCCTCTCTAAAGCCAAATGTGGTTCAGATTTGTGAGAAGAAGCACTGTCAAGTCTCTGGCAGCAAGGAATAGGCAAAAGATGCCATGTTCAGAAGAAATGTTCATGATCTTCACTCAATATTCTATTCATGTTCAGAAGAAATAATTAAAACTGTTAATAATAATGTTTGAGGACTTTTTTTTGTGAAATCCCTTATGCGGCCCTGCCTCACCCTGATTTTGCCTCCTGCGGCCCCCAGGTAAATTGAGTTTGAGACCCCTGATCTACATCTTTATCACTTATAGGTGCTGGGGGAATTCAGCCTAAAAGTTGAAATGATTTTCCTATATTTGTTTTGTGATCTAATGTTTAAACCCAGGACCAATATTTTTCAGGTATATTGTTCTACTACTGAGATACAAGTATGGTCCCTGACAGATTTTTTTAAATAAAGTTTTACTCTGAAACTTAAATTGAGATTAGCAATTTTCTGATGCTGGGATAATAGGGTTAAAAATTATTGAGATGGGCATATGAATTCATTGGTTCTCAAGAGTGTGATTATAAAACCTGATAAAATATAAAATTAGGCTATGTTACTGAGATTTTCTTTTTCTTTCTTTTTTTATTTTTGGGTCACACCCGGCAGCGCTCAGGGGTTACTCCAGGCTCTACACTCAGAAATCGCCCCTGGCAGGCACAGAGGACCATATGGGATACCGGGATTCAAACCACTGTCCTTCTGCATGAAAGCCTTACCTCTGTGCCATCTCTCTGGCCCCATTCTGAGATCATTTAAACTTATTGACAATACATATTCAAGTTCTTAAGTCAGAAGACATGTGATTTGGTATAAGTGAGTTTTGATGCTTATCAGAAAAAGAATAATGGAGTATACTGCTCTCTGATTTTATAATATAATACTGTTTTTCAAGAAACATCTGTCAGCATTTAATGCTATGGAAAAGCACAGCATTTAATTTTTTGAGAAAAAATATGTAGAAAATACTTTTACATTTCTGAAAGTATTGCAATAATAATTTTAATAACAAATATGTGTTAAAACAGTATGGAGGGTTTCAGTGAATTCAAAATTGAGCTGCTAAATGAACAGCAACTCCAGTTTTGAGTTTCTATCCCCAGGACAGAAAAACATACATCCGAAAGATGTAAACACACCACTATTTATCGCAACACTCATCACATTAGCTAAAATTTGGAATCAACATGGATGTTTAACTACAGATGAGTGGATCATGAAGTTGTAGTACAATAAAACACAGAGCTGTAAGAAAGAAAACAATCAAAATTTGCTGCAACATGGATGGAACTATGTTAAATGAAGTAATTATGTTATGTTAAATGACATAATTGTTATGTTAAATGAAATAATTCAGAAGTAGATGGATACATAATGATACCATTTATATGTGTTATTTAGAAAACTGCATGAAGAAATGCAATGGTTTAAATGGGAGTTGTCTCGAACACCCATGGCCCAAGAGTATAACAAGGAGAAGGAAAGAAATTGAGTGGAGGAGGAGAAAAACAAATATGAAAGAATGGGGGGGGGTGGTAAAGCAATATCAGGTGCACTGGTGGTGTTAATAAAAACAGAACTAAATACCCAAGCCAAAGGTAACAACAATGAAATCAAAAGACCCAAACTTCAACAATCTAAACTTAAAACAAGTTTGTTATACTGTCAGGCTGGGTTATGAGGAGGTGGTATGGGATGACTTTGGGAACATTGGTGGAGGGAGGCGACATTGGTGGTGGGATCAACACTGATTCATTGTATGTCTGAAACCCAACTATGAAGGACTTTGTAAATCACAGTGGTTTCAATAAAATAAAATAAAATTTAAAAATAATATCTTAAATGACCATAAAACTATTATTTACAGATAATTAGTTCTATTTTAAACTCTTACTCATAGAACACATTGAATAAAGTCTGTGGCTCAATAAAGTACTGAAGTGAAATTAAAATAAAGTATTTTAATTGCTAAAGTATTATAATATCAATATATTTAATCTATGAAATTAAAATTCATTTCAGCGCATCCTGGGACCACCACCACCAACAACAACAAAAAGCTCTAACCTAGCTTTTGGTCTACGATCTGTTCAACAAATAAGATCTCCAATTCCAGAGGTCTGACTGAGACAATCGCAACTGAACGGGTCTTCCAGAAGCATAATGAAAGACACTATCCCAGGCTCCATTCTAGGAGCAACATAATGACCAAGACCACCAACTACAGAAGATGGATTAAAATGACACTGAAGAAGCAGAACTGCTAGAACCACAAAGAAAGACTTCATTATAAGCTCCATTCCTTGAGCTGTACAGACACCAAGATCTCTAGATACAGAGGTCTGATTTTACCATTCGTGACGAAACAGAAGTCTTCCATACACCACAAAAGCACCGAGAGAGTAAATGATCATGCAAGGAGTCTATAGTTAATCCCATGACAGTATACTTCAGGGGTGGAGAAACCCTGTAACTCCTAGGCCAAGGGAATTCCCTCTATTATATCCCCAATAGTTACTGTGCCTATGCTGGGGGGAAAAGAAAAAAAAAAGCACAAAATAATCATTTTTCTACATATATATTTATTGATTGATCGATATTTATTGACATCTTTTTTTGTGTAGATATTGAAGTTGATGTCTCCAATTTTATTTTATTTTATCTTTCTCTTTCTTTTTGCACTCTGGCATGGTTTGATTTCAGAACCGAGACTATTGTGTAGTGCTTGTCTTTATTGCTGTAGTGCTCACTGAATATTTAATCTGATATTTTTTACTGTATTGATGTGGTGTTTCAATTACCTTTTTCATGGCCTCTCTCAAACTGAGGTTGAAAGCCTCTAAAAGGACTCTGCCCATTTTCAGCTTATTTTATTTATTTTATTTATTTTTTCTTATTTTTTACTCCATTCTATGGCTTTTCTTTCCTTCAAACAAAACCACATAACTCGAATTATCGAGCTCCGCCTCTCAAATAGAGGGGGAAACAAGGAAGGGTACCAGGACCAAACAGATATATGATCACTAATAGTAAGCTAGACAAAAAGGGGACCACCTACTCTAGCAGCCTGGGGGGGTGATGGTGGGGGATATGGGTTGCAGGAAGGGAACGAGGTTGGGGGAAGGACAAATTTGGTGATGGGCATTCCTCTGATTCAATGTTAATATGTACCTAAAATACTACTGTGAAAGATATGTAAGCCAATATGATCAAAATAAAAATTAAAATAAAATTCATTCCAGTACTTCCTTAACAATTAAAGAGTTTTTCTGCAATTTTTTGACATATAAGTTAGAATAGATTAGAGCAAGAAGACAGAACTAATGTTTTGCTGATTTCAAGCATCCATCAATATATGAGAATCCAGTTAATTTAATGGAGTAGCTCCTAAGTGGTGGTCAAGAGGATTGGGGGACACTCCCACATTGTCCCACTAAGACAATTCAAGATTATGGGAGATGTTAGGACCAGTTTAATACTAGGATCTGATGTTAGGACATGTTGGTATTTAGCCCACATTAACCACCAAGGATACACCTAGTGGTGCTACAAGTGGAGAGCTTTCAGAACTACACCTGGTCATGCTAAGAAATTATGTGGCAATAGAGATTTTCCTAGAGTCAGCTCCAAGAAAAGCTTGCATCTTGACCCCTGAACTCTCTCCTGCCCCATGAAATGGGTTTCTCTAATCTGTGAAGTGGAAAAAAATCCATCCTTACATTAACAACATAGTTATTTTTTTATTTGTCATATTAAAAATTTATCATTTGAGCTTTTACAAATCATAAATACTTTTTGGTTTTGGGGTCACACCCAGCAGCGCTCAGGGGTTACTCCTGGCTCTATGCTCAGAAATCGCTCCTAGCAGGCTCGGGGGACCATATGGGATGTCGGGATTCAAACCACCGACCTTCTACATGCAAAGTAAATGCACTGCCTCCATGCTATCTCTCCGGTCCCATACTTTCTATATTTTAATATGTATTAATTATTGATTTATTCGATTGACCATTGTTTTCCTGATGGTATTCTATTGATCATAATGTAGCCAGGAGAAGATTAAATTACAGGGGATAAAATAATAACTCTACAACCCAAGTTCAATCAAATTTTACTATATTTTCTTAATTTCCATTTAATAGAACAAGCATAAAACAAATTTACCATAATTTGAGTTGTATTTCCTTTATATATTTTGCTAGATTTCTTCCTAGTAAAATGCTCTACTAGTTAGTGATTCAAAAAGGGAAACACAAAGAAAAACAAACAGTAAATCATTAGAAAAATCATTTGAGAATGATGAGAACTATTTTATTACACAGGCACTCTATTTGCTAAAAATGCAGTTAAGGAATAAAATGAATTGTTCCCTCAATTTGCACCAGAAATCAGACTAAAAGTGTAAGATTATTTAAGAACTGAAACTCATAAAATTTCTACTCACTTATACTGATGCTATTATAGTAAATTGAAGCAAAATACATCTACTTTTAAGTACAAATCAAATGACAAACCTACAGAAATAAATTTACCATAAATACTGAAATAGTCAACATTAAATGGTATTTTAGCTTAAGACTATCTGCAAAATAATTATTTTTAGGGTAAATTAAAAAAAAAAAACAAGAAAAAAAATTCTATTTCTCAAGTACCCATTTTATGGAGAACAGACCAAGGACCAATCACATTTTATCCTAGATCGGTTTAACAGCACAAAGTGGAAAACATCATTTAATGAATGTCAACTTATTTATAAGCCTATTATATTCCTTTCCATAAGATATGAAGTTGACACAATTTTATGAAACTAGGAAAATAATGTTCCTAATGCCTGGCTTTTAGTACATACACATTTGGGTTATTTCTAAGAACACATTCTTCCCTTAATTATCTTCCCTCGGTTTATGAATTCCCTTTTTCCCAACCTACTAGTCCCATCTGCAGTTCAAGTATTTCTTTCCAAAAGAGGAATTAAGGCCAAGCAAGACAAAGAATTTGCTGATATACATATGTCGCTTCAAGAATTTCCCTGACAAAGTCTCCACGCACAATTTAATTATTTCCCTTCTGTGAAAACACTTTCCATCTGCATTTATTCTAATCTTTTGAAATCCAAAACCAACACACTATAAATCCAGCAAAGTAAATGAATGATATTAACTTTATGTTCTAGTGAGGCAACATTTTATAAGGCAGTAGGTTTCCAGATCACATGAATTTTGTGCTGATACAGTATTTTATTTTGACTTCAGGCTTTTACTCTGTTTATTTTCTATAAATTTACCTAGTCAAAGGCTTCCTTATATTTTTCTATAATATATAATACATATATAATGTATGCATAATATGTCATATAAACTATTATCTTAAAATAATACTTTTATAGCCATATAGATTTGGATGCCCCAGATAAAAAGGAAATTAATGATCCTTTCCTAGCTTAAATCTCTAAGGTCTACACTGTTTGTTCCTTAGTATCAACTATTAACATTGAATTGGCTTGGTGCTTTTTTCCTATTTAAATTTAAGCTAATTACCTGACTAAAATTTTGAGTAGCCTCAAACATAAATAAATGTATCATAGATATTAATAAGTATAACGATATTGCTCTAACTTATTTATCATCTAACTAGTTGCTTAAAAAATTAAAAACTTAAATACCAAGTCCTAGACAGGTCAAAATGCTAAGGAATTTTCAAAGGAAATTACAACATGTACTAATCTGGGCTTTTCCTTTATAAATTTCTCTCATCATTCTTCAATTAATCTACATTATTAGGGAAAAGATCATGATTCATCAATTTCCTCATATTCCAACAGGCTAAAACTACATGCGTCTTTTTTGACACTTCATAATAGGGACAAAGTTTGCATGCCACAAATTTTATATCTTCTTATCATCCATTTGATAAGGTTCTATAATACTTTTATTTTTAATAATTATTATATTTTGAATATCATGTTTACTATATTAGAAAACCTTATATATGGCAGGAGAGAGATTATAAGGGGTAAGGCTCTGCAGGTAGCTGAACTCTGGTTCAATCTCTAGCACGGCAAATGATCCCCTGAGCACCGTCAAGAGCAACAAACCTGCACACAGGGCTAGCAGACTTTGAGCATCCCTGAGTGTACCTCACCCACCACAGAAAAGAAAAATATTATATACTCATTTAAGCATATAATGTATATATGTGTATATGTATATTGTTATGCATATATGTAGGTATATACCTACATATATGTAAACATATACATATTATATTATACATTACATATAATACATAAATATTATACACACATTCTTCATAAAATAGGCTAAATTGACTGCACTTAAAATACCCTTTATCCTAAAAGAAAGTAGTGTTCACTTACATTACCCCTAGATCTATGTAGTTAATAAAAGCCACCTACATCATATACTAGAGCGGACAGTATAAAAGCAAAATAAATTCCATCTTTTATTTTTAGTATTTTACTGATCCGTATGTTACTGATTAACATGGTTACAATATTGGTAAAGATCCAATTACCATTAAATACATTTTTTGTTTTTGTTTTTGGGCCTCACCTAGCAGCGCTTAAGGGTTATCACTGGCTCTGTGCTAGAAATCATACCTGCAAGGCTCAGAGGACCAGATGGGATGCCAGGGATCGAACCTGGATCAGGCACATACAAGGGAAATGCCCTATCCACTGTTCTATCTCTCGGGCCATTTAATACAAATTTCTTAGTGCAATATATGGTTATATCGCTAAATTCTGTTAAATTCTGCTGTTACAGTGTTATCTAAAATACTTTTATATTCACTTAAAAATTAAATCTAAATTTTTAAATGTAGATAAAATATAGAGGCTCAAAATATCTGTTGGGAACCTAACTTAACAATAAACAACAAAATACAGTTGTCTAATCACTTTATCATTTCTGTAGGTTCTAATTAATATAAAGAATATCAAAATAATCTGTTTTTCAATTTAATCTCATCCTCAAAATAATATAAAAGAAAGATAAAATGCTGTAGTTTATATCTGGCAAACACAAACTTGATAGTTATTCCACTTCTGACAAAACTTTCAAATGAAAATACATTGCAAGAAGGAAATAGAGGAAAATAATTATCATAAAATAATAAATGCCAGGGCTGGAGAAATAGCATGGAGGTAAGGCATTTGCTTTTCATGCAGGACAGTGGTTCGAATCTCGGCATCCCATATGGCCCCCTGTGCCTGCCAGTGGCGATTTCTGAGCCTAAAGCCAGGAGTAACCCCTGAGCGCTGCCAGATGTGACCCCCCCAAAAATGCCAAAAAATGTTATTTAAGTGTTCCCTGAATACATATTTTGCTGGCTTCAGAAAGAGTTATTTCTATTAAAGTCATATGTAATAACCCCCTTGTTCCAGAAAATATATAGTTATCACACAGGCAACTTCTTCAACTCAACATTTCTAATCACAATTTTCATGTCTTACATTACATCTATTTAATTAAAGTTAACATATGCACAATGACAAATGGAAAAAAGGCAAGAACCATATAAGACAGCCATATAGAACTCTAAGAGTTATGTCTTGTTTATATAACTACACACTCAAGCATTCCATTATATCATTAAGATTAAATAGCTATGTATCATGTTTATGGAACAGAACATCTTACTATTTATCCAAAATTCAATTTTTTCATAGTGTAATCTTGGCCTCTATTTTATCATACCTGGAATTCTGAGATTCTGAAACATCTGATTCGGTACACGTTTTCTTTACCTGGAAGAAAAATGTACTAATTATCATCTCATATGAAAATTCAACTTCTTGCTCAGTTCCACACACATGTTAAATTTAAAGAGGATATAATTCTGCTTACCAAGATCTATAAAATACTCCTCCAATTTCTGGCAGAATCATGTAGTACTAAATAGTGTATTTCATTAGTATCCCTTGAACAGCTGCCAAAGGTACTTCCCTAGACTTCATTAGGATGTAGAATGTTGAGTTATAAAATAGGTTGGGACTAGCTTAACTATGAACAAAGAAACCAAAGACGCAGATTTTCCACTTAGAAACTAGAAAGCCATAATGTTCTCAATTCACTATGAAATGTTTTTCCAATTGATCCTGCTCTGTCTCCTACTAAAGCGCAGAATGATAAATACCAGATTAAGGGGCAAATACCAGTATTAGCTAAAACATTCATAATATTAACTTCAGTTTTTTAATCTAGTGGCTGTATGTTTTATATATTTCTCAGTATATCAATTAAGATTTCATATTACTCATAGATTTCTCACATATACATGAAGTATACGTTCAGAATATATTTTAATTTCATGGTCTTTAACCCATAAAGGTAAAGAATAAATATTAACTTTTACTTTTAGGACTCTATTCAAAAGTATCTGATATATTCTCAAAATGAGATAAAGTACACATTTATCAATTAAAATTTTAATTTTAAGCGTATATACCATCTCCTAATTACATTTTGAGAGGTACAAAATTGGCTATTTAAACTTTTTTTTTTTTTTTTTTTTTTTTTGGTTTTTGGGTCACACCCGGCAACGCTCAGGGGTTACTCCTGGCTCCACACTCAGAAATCACTCCTGGCAGGCTCGGGAGACCATATGGGATGCCGGGATTCAAACCACCATTCTTCTGCATGCAAGGCAAATGCCTTACCTCTGTGTGCTATCTCTCCAGCCCTGTTTAAACATATTTTAACATAAAACATAAGTAATATACATTGGCAAGTCTATTGACTTACACTAGCTGCTTTTACTGTCATGATCCACCTATTGAACATACAAAATTCAAAGCATTTAAACTTCTAATATATAATTTGGAAGTGAAAGTGTGACAAATATATATACAATGAATGTAAACTAAGGTAGAATTATTATCACTTAAAAAATTCAGAGGGGCAGAGTGGTGGCACAAGTGGTAAGGTGTCTGCTTTGCCAGCGCTAGCCTAGAATCTACTGCGGTTCGATCCACAGGGGTCCCATATGCTCCCCCAAGTCAGGAGTGATTTCTGAGTGCACAGCGTGGAGTAATCCCTGAGCATCACCGGATGTGGCTCAGAAACCAAAACAAACAAACAAATAAATTCTGGTGCCTAAGCAATAGCACAGCAGGTAGAGTGTTTGCCTTTCAATCAACCAACCCAAGTTTGACCATTGGCATCTCATATGTCCCCTCAGCCTGCCAGGAGTAATTCATTAACATAGAGCAACTGTACCCCTGAGCACTATCAGGTGTGGCCCCAAAACCAAAAAACAAAATGAACTGGAGCTGGAGTGATAAAATAATATGGGGCAAGAGTGGTAGCACAGCGGTAGGTCATTGGCCTTGCACGCAGCTGACCTAGGATGAACATGTGTTCAATTCCCAGTAACTCAGATATTCCCCCAAGCCAGGAGCAATTTCTGAGCTAGAGCCAGGAGCAACCCCTGAGTGCTGCTGGGTGTGGCCCCAAAAACAAACAAACAAACAAACAAAATAATAATATTAATAATAGGTAATGTGTTTGCCTTGCATGTAGCTGACCCAGACTTGATCATCAGCACCACAGATGATCCACCATAAGTGATCCCTGGGTGAAAAACCATGAGTATTCCTGAGCACTGCTGAGTGTGGCCTCTGAAAATTTTTTAAGTATTAACTTGGGAGCCAGAGCAGTGGCACAAGTGGAAGGGCATCTGCCTTGCACATGCTAACGTAGGACGGACCACGGTTTGATCCTCAGGTGTCCCATATGGTCCCCAAGCCAGGATTCCTGAGCACATAACCAGGAGTAACCCCTGAGCGTCACTGGGTGTGGCCCAAAAAGAAACAAAAAATGTATTAACTTGGAAGATTAACCCTGCCTTTCATTACACAATATAATTATGTCTGTTAACAAAAGTATCTTTAAAAAGGAATATATTAGGAGCTAGTGTATTACAATTATGGTAGGTGAGATGTTTTGCTTTGCACAGGGCTGACCTGGGCTCAATCTGTAGCATCCCATATGACCCCCGGACAAATTAGTAATAATACTTGAGTGTAGATCTAGAAGAAAATCATTAGCAGTTTTGGGTGTGTACCCTCCAAAATAAAACACAATGGCAAACAATGTTAAAACACCCCACATTTTCAACTAATTGTTTATACCTTCGTTTCCACATATTAAGTATTTATATCCTCAGTAATAAATTATTTTCTTGATTATTGTCTTCTCTTTTATGTCATATTTACGCTTTTATGCATAAGTTTTTATGAAAAAAGCAGAGATGTTCATTTCTATCCCACTATGTAACATCTCTATGGTATAGCATGTAACTCAGGACCATGAGATGAAGGGGTAAATAAATGTTTTCAAGATAATTAAAACACAAGAAAAAATATTTTTTAAATTCACACATAAAGTTCACTATAAAACCCATAAAAGTCTTATTTCCACTAAATTTCTAATAAGAGTAAAATTTAAAGGAAAAATTTTTTTTAGAATAAAACCACTTTTCTATTAAATTTTTTCTATGATTCATCACCAGAAACTCTATTAACAGTCCAAGGTATGCCCCAAATGAATGTCAGATTCCTTGAAAATACAATAAAAAAGTTTGGGGTACGAGTAAAGAATTTTCAGATTACTACCTGTAAATTAGACACTTGCTCTCAATAAGAATAATAAGAAAAAGGATGAAGCAAGTTTCTAATGGCCAAAAAACCATAAACCATAAAAATGTTTTCACTGTGAATGGTTTTACAAAGTTTCATTCCCAAACTAATCACCAGAATGTTCAAATTTCAGTTATTTTTATTTATTTTATTTGTTTTTATGCCACCCCAAAAGTGTTCAGGGCGCATTCATTTTGGTTGAATTTCTAATTTAAATATTGATTATATATAAAATCTATACACATCTCTGTGTATCAAAACACAGTCATAGTAATTTTTCATGGAAATTTGCAATTCAGTTGTATAAAATTATGTACAGTATTTACTAGTAAGATAGAATATGTACCTATCATAATCATTATTTTGTTCTCTTTATTTTGTGACAGTGGAAATAAGAGGCATCTGGAAATAATGAATTTTATGTGACATTTTTTCACATATTGACTACTTAGAACTTGGTCAGAATTAAATTTAAAATTTTGCAGTATAATTTTATAGTATTTTCTTTGTAATTATTCCAGCTTCATTCTGAGAAGGTAAATTGTTTCCTTATATATTATTTACCTACAGTTTATTTTTTCAAGTAATTAAACTAACTGATATTAAGAGTTCTTTGGCCTTTTTTGAGTCATTTTGTTTATTTACTGGAAATATTAAGAAATAAACTAAATATCTTCTTTATGTTCAATGTCATAATACATATAGCAATATAACAAGGAAATGTAGAGTTAGGTATGTGAAGTAATTTTAGATAAAGCATAACATTGTATGTGTTATATAATAACAGAATATCCAATAAAATATATGATCTCTACATTATAAGCTTTTGCAAAAAATATTTACATAGATTAATAATTTCCTAAATATATTCATTCACTAAATTTATTATACACTTATAGTTAGTGTACTCTAAATTTAGTAAGAAGATGCACTATAATGTGCTAATCTATAATTCTTTATGCAGATAAAAATGTAATTTTTGTTGTGTAGATCAGAAAACCTTGAGCTGCTAATTATATACAAATATAAATTTGCATACTTATAAAAGGTGTCATCAACAAAAATGGCTCCATATTTGTCCAAAGGACCTATTTTATCTTTACATATATAAAAATTCAGTCATCAATTCAAAACATTTTTTTAAAATTCAAAGCACAAAAACTATCACAACACAAGGCTTTCACATAGTTCTAAAGAAAATACCTGTTTCAATATGCTAATGAAAATTTGAGATGTTATTAAAATGTCATTTTGTCAAATATAGTAAGAAATGTATGCCTTCTAAACAGACTGTAAAAAAATTTAAATAGCAATAGGGGCCAGAGCAGGGGCATAGGAGTAGGGTGTTTGCCTTGCATGCGCCTGACCTAGGATGAACCACAATTTGATTCCCCAGTTTCCCATATTGTCCCCCAAGCCAGAAGCGATTTATGAGTGCATAGCCAGGAGTAACGCCTGAGCATCACTAGGTGTCTCCCCAAAAACAAACAAACAAAAAAACAAACAAAAATTTAAATAGCAATAATCCAATTCGTATGATGCAAATGGTCTAAAAGTATCATTTTTCATTAGAAAAAATTCAAAATATTAAAATTCAAACATTTCTGAAACACTTTAAATGGAATTAGAAATGTTTCATTTCTCCTATCTTTTTTACTGTATATACATATATATATTTATTTCTCACTTCATTATCATTCTTACCCAAACTTCATCTCAATACCAAACATTGGTATCCAAAAAGTCAAGCTACATCATAATTATTATAAAAGTGGGTGAAAACCATACTTTCTAAATGGAAGTCTGCAATTACATTGATTCAAGGAATTAATATAACCATCCATATCTCTTAACTGTAATAAATATAGCACGAATAGATAAATACCCACTTTTTATTTCAGCAGTAGACAAGCAAATATACACATTACAATAGGATTCAAACATTATTTAAAAAAATAACCAAAAACCTGAGGTAGAAATTATTTTACCCCTATAATACTAAGCTTTCATGGACATGATCCTACTTGATTTCTGACTTTCAATGCTGTAGCCTTCCAGAACCCAGATTTGGGGTTGGGAGGTTATACTCAATCACACACTGGGGAGGAATTATGTTCTAAATATAAAATCCTATAGACTATAACTCTTCATTAACTACAACTATCACAATCATGTTCAAATTGAGTTCATTCTGCAGTTGAATGCAGTTAAGAAACAACTTTAGTAACACTGACTCACTGAAACAAAGCATAATTATTTGTGTACAGTATGTGTATTTTAAATCAAATATCTAATTACATGACTTATAAAATTCTGAATCATGTTTTCTCCTTAACTATGCCATAGTCCTTTGTTATGTGTAATAAAATTCATGGTGATGCTGTATGATATATTCTGGAAAATGCCAAACTCTGTCTAATGGCATATATTTTAATTATTACCCATTAGGGATTATATCAAAGGTAATAGAGCACTTAAAAGGCCACAGGGGAACCTTGCATTGCCTTAAGATATATCATGTTACAGCTCATAGTGATATCTCCCTCACCTTCAAGTTTAGAAATGAGAATATATATTTCATCTGTACAGTCTTTATAATTATGTTATAGCTCATAGTGATATCTCCCTCACCTTCAAGTTTGGAAATGAGAATATATATTTCATCTGTACAGTCTTTATAATTATGATAGAAGTGTTAAAGGGATTACTTTTTCTGTGCAAATGTGTACTACAGGCCTCTAGAGGTATTTCCTCATATTACCTGATCTCCTTTATACCTTTTGTTTACAAGTTTTTATGTCCCTGGATGTCAGGAAACAGATGGCTGAATCATTTTTACATTGTAGTACAGCAACAAAAACTAAAATTAAGTTCTCAATTCTGAACAAAGAATTAATATGGAATGAGCTAAAGTTAGATATGTAAAATCCACATAAATTTAAATTGTCAATTCTACTGTATATATTTTCACTAAAACAAAAATGTCAATATTAAATTAGCAACATCTTTAGCTTTTTAGTTTAATTTACCTTCTATTTTAATTAGAGTGAAGCATCAAAATATCTCAAGAATCAATAATAATGATCTTATTAGTAGTAGTAAGGAATAATAATTATTAATAAGGATAATAATAACTTATTAATACGGAAGAATCTTATCCCTGTAATTAAGAAATCTTTCTAATGATTTTGGCAATGTTATTCATCTTAATGGTCCTTCCCAACTTAAAAAAAATGGAATGTTTTGGCCACAAGGTTAAGAAAAACTCCCCCATTTATCATGACCTGTCAAGCAAAACTGGCCCCTAAAACAAGGAAGCCTTTACCACTTAACAAATTCAGCTTACCTTAGTCATGAAACTTCAAAAGGATTTGACTATAGGCATAGATTAGCTATCATTTGCTTTAAGGCATAAATATCAATCACTGTGTAACACAAGCCAGTAGAAGTGAAATAATGTGTCTATTAGGTATACTTGAAAACAAATCCTTTTTGATCTGTTTAATAATGAATACAGAGTCCAATTTTTCATTATTCCATAATAACTAGAATTCAGTGGAAAAGCTTTGTTAAAGTCTCCTTTAAGTTATCTTTTTAAATATATTAAAATGTACCTGTACATCTAATCAAGTTCTTAAAATAATATATAAAATCAGTCTAATTGTGTCAATAATATTACGAAAATTCTTAAGAAAAAAATTAAGAAATTCTTGAATAATATTCAGATAGAATTCAAACAAAATGTTACAGGAAATTTTCAATTAACAACGTTTATGTATTTGTCTCTAAAGTTTTAAAATGTTTGTACATTATGCTAGATCTATAAATATGTAAAATAGTTTTTAAAAACTGATTTTTATTACAATAGAAGCTTTTAGAGAAAAAATATGGAGCTATAGAATAAATATCTAGAAGTTAAAGTGAAACTATATACTAGAAAAATATAACTGCAGCAAACTTCAATTAATTTCCACAATATTTTAACAATACTTGAGTTTTAAAAATGTATTCTTTTTTATTAAATCCATTCTGTATAGTCAGCATTATAAAACAAGTTTATAAATCACATCTTCTCAGGTTTTAATTTGAAAAATAAAATTTATATGGGCAGTTAAATAAAAATATTGGGCATGATTTACACTAAAACCCACAAATTTCGCATTTGTGTGTAAATAAATTTT
Source organism: Suncus etruscus (assembly GCF_024139225.1). Lineage (NCBI taxonomy): Eukaryota > Metazoa > Chordata > Mammalia > Eulipotyphla > Soricidae > Suncus > Suncus etruscus. Next base: position 1,044,761 of record NC_064862.1, on the reverse strand, counting down.
ATCAAATTCAAGTAACTTTGTGATTTTCCTTAAGTTATGGGACATTGACAAAACAATTTCTTCTAAGTGTATTTAGTGTATACATACACACAATAAGGATAAACAATCTAAACTGAAATTTCAACAATATATTATAAGTCATTTTAAAACAATAAATTAATTACTTAATGGATGAAAGTAAAATTTATTTACACAATTTCACTTACAGTTTTTCTTAAAATTTTATTTAACATAAAGGATGAAGTGACTCTGCAGTCACTATGAAAAGTTAATTCGCCAGAAAATGTCAAGGTTAAAGAGCAAAGGAATTGTAGATTAAGTCTTTCTGTAGGGAAAGTCTCATTCTAGGTGAACCTAATTAATAATTGATATATATGTACGACTTTTTTTTCTCCTTGGCCTCAATTAAAACAGTTTGCTGAGACAAGGTTCTAAGGACAATTCATCTTGGTTTCCTCATTACACACTTAGAAAATGATCTGGTTTTTTGAGTTCTTCACAGCTGTATTACCTTAAAAAATTTCTTTGTCAATTCCCAAAACAAAATGTGAGCCTGCACCTAATATATACAACGACACAATCACCTTTCTTCTGCTCGTTCAAAGAACTCAAAAAGTCATTATCATAAAATTTTGAGAATTCAAATATTACCGGTACTTTGAAAATAACTTTGAGAAAAAAGATCAAAGTGCAAATTTAAAGAAATGTGTTTTTTCTCCCCTCCCCATCTACCTCTCTCCCTAAGAAGCTATGTAATGAAGCATCATAAGACTGTTCAAATTTTTATATGTAGAATTACAATAGCATGAGAATCTTTTGGTTAAAAGATTCAAACACAGAAAAGCTAAATCGGGCAGTGCAGCTTCATTATTCAATTACTAGGGATTTTAGAATATTGTAACAGCAATAAGAAAAGAATCAGGAAACTGGATAGTGCTGACTGACTATGCTCAGTCGACCCTGCAAACCAAACTAGAAAACTTATTGGCTGTGATAATTCATCCTCCCTTGCTTCAAACCGGTTCCCCAAACAACCTAACTGGCAATAAATCAGTTTTCACAGATACTTAGAAGTAAAGGATATTTTCTCCTTCAATATTGGCGGGGGAGGGGGCTTTATAAGAAAAACAAGTACTGACGTAACAATGCTTTCCTCATTAGTCTTAATAATTACATGATTTTAATAATTACTTTAGCAGTTTACCACATCTCTGACCTATGAAGCTGTCTGAACTGAAGTTTTGCTGCAGCTGACACTTTCTTCAGATCCAACTACACAAAAACATATTAATATAAGCTAATCCAAAGCATCTCATTTGCTCCCACAAGGCTGTAAATCAAAGCTCATGCACAAGCACAACACATCGAAATAAAGTAAAGAGAAAAACCAACTCAGATTTTCAAAAGAAGTTAAAATTAAATTTGATCTATTAGTCGACAAAATTAGAACTCCACAAATAGAGGGAAATAATTATTCCTTTAAAAATAAAAATATTTGTCGTAGAGATAATTATATTTCAAATCCAGAAAAATTATTAAGAATCAAATACTTATCCCAATAAAAATAAATATTCACTTGAATAACGAGTGTTTTTTTTAAGTCCTTTAGCATACACCTAAATTGCTCAATCAACCATCTGAGTTAACTTATGAAATATAATCTAGTGAATAACAATCATTGCATTTTTTGCATTTCACTCAGAATTAGCATAGCTTATTTAGTAAATGAATTTTATGAGAAACAAAATATACTTCCAAGTTTTAGCATGGGCATGTTAGAGATCTTGACCAACTTGTTCGATTAGTATATACATGGTACTTGTTTCTTGTGCTAAAGCCGGGAAAAAATACAAATATTTTATTTTGACTAGTTCTGAGAGAGAACAGCCTATGTTTAAGCCTGAAATTTACTGCATTGCATAACAGTAACTCTTAAGTCCAAAGCTAAATGCAACTTACCTCATTCAAAGTCCAAAAATCTGAAATTGATTCCAGTTTTAGTTGAAAGTAGGTTTTCTCTGTGTGCACGTGTGTGTGTGTGTGTGTGTGCGTGTGTGAAGCTCAACAGCCAATAAATTGCACTCTCAACTGTCAATAGAATGAAATGCCTCAAGCATAACAGAATGCTGAGTGGTTTATAATCTCTGACCAACATCCAGGTAGCCTTAAAAGTACCATGCTCCGGAGTGAACCTTCAGGCAGTGAACTTCAGAAGCAGTGCAGTTAACAAGGATGAAACCTAGAGAGTAAACACTCATAGCTCCGACCAGTGGCTTTCCACTCTCCACACCCTTCTGTTTAGAGCAAGAGTGCCTGCTGTCAGAGATCACTCCCATCAACAGCTCCTGTCTTTCAGTGGGACCTATTGTACAGAATTTACCCTGCCTCCTAAGCTGTCAGCCTGTTGTCATGGTGACACATTCACAATTCATTCATAAGTTTACGCAGAGTTAAATCCCTGCATATTAAATATCCTAAAAGCAAATTTTACTTTACCCCTTATAAAGCCAAAACTTTCTATAACAGTGCTTCCTTCAAGCATAATGACTGGTTTTCATTTAAAGGCCCATAGCTATATTTTATAGTATTTTTTGTTGTTTTGATTTTATTTTTATAGAAAGGGTTTTTCAGTTTGTTTTGGTTACTTTTTTTTGTTTTTTTGTTTTTAGTTTTTTTTTTTTTTTTGGAAAGTAGAGGGAAAACAAAAAACTCTTCAACGAGAGAGAAACTTAGATTAGGACTAAGATAAGTTCTTGATGTTTTTGGGGTCATTTTTAAGTAAGAGAGGAAATCATAAAAATTTCACTCTCGTATCATACCTACTAAGAGAATCATTTTCTTCACCTAACCACACATTTATAGCAATAAAGTGGCAAAACAATCACACAAATTATTATTTGCTTCATTTTGCGTTACAGAAAGATATGACTACAGCTAGAAATTCTCACACAAGAAGTTATAATTTTCTGGAAAGATTTTCTAAAATAAATTATGTATATATAGTAATAATAGTCTTACATAATTATAAATAAAAGAAAAAGGAAACAAGAAGACTTAAACACATGTGATAAAGATAAGTCTGTTCTCTGGTACTGAGGTTCATTTTTTTCCCTAATGGTTTATTAAAAAGAATTCTTTTCCTCAAGAACAAAGAAACAACAGTATGCAATGTGCCCTATTCCTGCCTTTAAAAATGTATCTCACAGTGGCCAGAGAAATAGCACAGTTGTAGAGCTTTTGCGTTGCACACAGCTGACTCAGGATGGACGGCGGTTAGAATCCTAGCATCCCATATGATTCCCTGTGCCTGACAGAAGCCATTTCTGAGTGCAGAGCCAGGAGTAAATGCTGAGCACCGCAGCTAACACACACACACACACACACACACACACACACACACACACACACACTCCAAAAAGTGTCACAGATCTCAAAAGAGAGACAAAGATCATTTCATAAATTCTTCCCTCAATATTTCAACTTAGCATTTATAGGCCATATGGGAATTATGATTTCCAATTTTTCTACTCAATTGGGGAGGATGATTCCTTCATTTTGCTTCATCTTTAGAGTTTAAACCTTAATAAAGAGGGCATTGAGAGCAAAATAAAGCCAAAAGTTATGAGTAAATACCTGAGTAATTTGTAGTACAGAGGATTTTGAAAATCGCTTTTATTTTCACAGAAGAAAGTGAGTGGAAAACATTACCGTTTCAGACTTAAATTCCCCACAGAAACCCCATGTGCCTCTGGGAACTGAAGACGGCGCTATCTCCTTGGTGTTTGCTGCTGCTGAGAAACTGGAGAAGAGAGAACATTCCATCTGCAGCAAATGTTCAGGCCAGGGTTTGAAGACAATGGCTAAAATCCCCTGGCAGAGAACTATCTAGATCTATTGTAGTCAACAAAGTGTGTCCATGAATTATTTTAGAGTCTTCATTTGGAAAGATCCAGGTCATTGTTTCTAGCATGTTTAGGATCCCTAAACATGATCCTAAACATTAATTCAATTAATTTAATTAAAGGTATCTTTGCAGCCAAATCTCAAGTAGAGTATTTTAAGCAGTGTGGTAAAAACTGGAGTTTTTTAATTCCCAAAGTATACTTCTGAAATAGTTACTTTCTTAAAGGATTATAAAGTACCCAATATTGTCTAAACCCTTAAGAGTTCAAGAAACATTCTTGAAAAATAATCCATGTCTGTTCCCGTTCCAATAGAGACCCAAAGGACCATACCTAAAATCCTAAGGAGGACAGCATCAACTCCTGATGAATTACAGAAGGCTGTCTCTCTAATCATTTCTTTCCAAGTTTAAATAGGATGAGGGGAATGTGGATGTTGACAGAGTATAGTGGAAACTTTTTGTAAATAAGAGCAATATAAACATAAAGACAAGTTTAAATATTCAAGTCTAACAGTAAAAATACAGTCCTCTGGTTAAAAATGTAATATTTATAATCAACTTGCATTAGAACATCAAATTTTTACTAGAATCGTAAAGAAAGATGATATGACTTTAAACTTCTACAGTTATGTGGGAAAATTACATTGATTCCTTCTTATTAGTAGTTAATGAATGATTATTGGAATGTCACTTCTACTCCAGTTATTATTTTGACTTGAAACAAATCAGAGGGTTAAATATGTCGTGATATTTCTAATCTAATTTATTAAGTCTATTTTGTTTAATGATAATTTTCATAAAACATTTTTTTTTGGGTCTCACCGGGCTGTGCTCAGGGGTTACTCCTGGCTCCATGCTCAGAAATTGCTCCTGGCAAGCACAGGGGACCATATGGGATGCCGGGATTCGAAGCGATGACCTTCTGCATGAAAGGCAAATGCCTTACCTCCATGCTATCTCTCCGGCCCCTCATAAAACATTTTTAAACTTAGGCATATTGATGTCAATTTTGCTAATATATTTTGGGGGTTTTGATTAACACCTGGCGGTGCTCAGGATTTCCTCCTACCTGTCTCTTCATTTAGAAATCGCTCCTGACAGGCTCAGGGACCATATGAGATGCAGAGAATCAAATCACCATCTGTCCTGGGTCTGCCTCATGCAAGGCAAACGCCCTAGAGCTGTGCTATCTTTCCAGGCCCAACTTTTTCTAATGTTATGATATAGATTAAAGATAGAATGAGTTAATAAAATTGTTAAGGTCAAAGGAAGCAGCTTAAATGACCATATAACATTAATGTAGTTAAAACTAGGTTTATTTAATTAAAAAATTAAAATGAGATATAAAGTAAGAAACATATTTTAAGAGCATCCAGCGTGGTAAAAAAAGTTAAATTATCACTATTTTCAAATAATATGATATGCAATTCAGAAAAAAACTAAAATTAAAAGGACATCCCAGAAAAAAATAAAACCTGTATACCATTGAGGCAGGCTACAAAATCATTTATATATCCATGGCAATTCTATATAAATCAATAAAAATTAGAGAGAAATTAAAAAACTCTTCATAATTGCACTTCAAAAAATTAAATACCTGGGAATCTGATTAACAAAATAAATAAGAATATATGTATTTTATAGTATTTAATTAAATATTATTTATGAATATAATTATATATTTTATAATGTGTAATTAAAATCACAAATAAAATAATTTTATTTTAAAATGGTATGCCTTACCTTTCCATGACTTAGGAAGGTCAATGCTGTTAAAATTGCAACTACATTTAAAGCATTATACAGAGTTAATTAAGTCCTATAGAAACAATCATAATGTGGCTAATGGAAAATAGTCAACATTTTTTAAGACACAGATTAAGTTCTACTAAATTTTTATGGTGGCATAGACTCAACAAAATCACTGAAACAAACAACTCTTTGAAAAAGTGAAAGCAGTAGGCTATCCCCTCCCTACCTTTGTACCATGTTATAAACCCATCAAATCAAAGCAGCATGCTATGGATAATGACAGACTTTCAGATAAATAGAATACAAATGAAAGTCCTGAAACAGATCCTCAAAAATACACTTGTCAGCGAATTTTCAACAACAACAACAACAACAACAACAAACAAAAACCAAAAGAGTATGATGCCATATTCAAAATGGTGTCAGGAAAACTTGCTAGGCACATGCTAAAAAATAAACCTAGATGCCTATCATGAACAAAAATCAACTCAAAATGGATTAAATATCTTTATGTAAAACTTAAACCCATAAATTATGTTTAAAGAAATATAGAAAGAACCCTCCATGACACTGAGTTTAGAGCTATCTTAAATGACTCAATGTCATTGGCCAGGAAAGCATAAACAAAGATAACTGAGAAAGATGTTCAGAAAAATCAAAGAAGCTTTAAGTAAGTTTTCTTCTCATCAAGAAAATACATATCAAAATAACCATGAGAAACCACCTCATACCAGTGAGTCTGGAGAACATGAAAAAGGACAAAAACAAGTAGACTTTATGTGGAATTGGGAGAAAAGATTCCTCAACTACAGTGGTAGAAATTTTGGCTGACTCAACTTTTTTAGAAAACATATGGACACTTAAAAAACTCAAAAAACTCATTTAAATTGACTTATTTAAACAAGAGCCTAATTGACATATTAAAGTTCATATGCCCAAGCACCCATTCATAACAATGTTATAAAATACCTCTAGAGTCCTTTATAGCATGCCGTGTCCCATTTAGTTAATGACAAATTAATTATAAAACAATTCTCTAAACAAAGTCAAAGAAGAATAACAGACATTAAGAGGAAAAGATTTGAATAATCACAAGAGCAGAAGAAAACCAAAGTCATCATATAATTTTGAGAAGAACTGGAAATGCACAGAAAAGGGAAATAAAAATAATTTAAAGAAATTTTACATACAATAAGTCCAAAATTGTTAAATAAATAATAAGTAAAACAGTCACTATAAAACTGTTATAAAACAAATGTGCTATCTAAAATAAAATATAAAATAAAAATTTAGAACATTTTAAAATTAATAATTTTGACAAATTCTTCTCATACCACTGTCTGTGATATAAAATAATGCATGTGGATGTAATTTATATGTACAATAACATAATATAATATAGTTATTTATACAAATTCAACTTTATATGATATAAAATTCAATTATTTGTCATATGCTTAATTATACTTTATTGTTAAGAATGAAAACCCATGTACAAGCAGAGGTCAAAAAATTCAGGCTAGAAATATTATACAGTGGATAGGACATTTGCCCTTTATGTTGCTGACCTAGGTTCGACCTACAGTATCCCATAAATTACTTTGGCCTTCCAAGAGTGATTCCTGAGCCAGAAGCAAACAAGCATTCCTGAGTATACCCCAACCACAAAAAATTTCTTTCAAGGAATGAAGGTCAAGCCATAGTTAACTGTCATAAACCATAAAACTTTCTATTTTTTTCAACTCATCTCACCTGCTACATGTCTTTAATATTATTGATTATACATTCCTAAATTTTTACCTCATCATAAGATCAACACTGATCTTATTATTTGAATATCCTGAATATAAAAAATAAATTATCATTCATTACTATATAAACTAACAACACAATAAGATTCTAACACATGTAGTAAAAATGTCCATTTTCGTCATCAGCATTATCATTTTCAGTGCCCAATATTTTCATATATTGAAACTCAAATATTTTGGAATCAACTTGACTAAAAATGTGAAGGTCCTATATAAGAAAACTATAAAATTCTGCTCCAAGAAATAAGAGAGGACACGCGGTCTTGAAGCACATACCCTGCTCATGGTTTGGCAGGATTAACATCATTAAAAATGGCAATACTCCCCAAAGCATTGTACATATTTAATGCAATCCCTCTATAGATACCCATGACAGTTTTCAAAGAAGTGGATCAGCACTTTTGAAATTAATTTGGAAAAATAAACACCCTAGACTAGCTAAAGCAATCATTGGGGAAAAGAATATGGGAGGAATTACTTTCCCCAACTTTAAACTGTACTACAAAGCAACAGTTATCAAAACTGCATGGTATTGGAATAAAGACAGGCCCTCAAATCAGCGGAATAGGCTTGAATACTTAGATTATGTTCCCCAGACATATAATCACCTAATATTTGATAAAGGAGCAAGAAATCCTAAATGGAGCAAAGAAAGCCTCTTCAACAAGTGGTATTGGCACAACTGGCTAGCCACTTGCAAAAAATTGAACTTAGAACCCCAGCTAACATCACGTATGAAGGTAAGATCCAAATGATGAAAGACCTCGATATCAGACCCAAAACCATAAGATATATAGAACAACACATAGGTAAAACACTTCAGGACATTGAGACTAAAGGCATCTTCAAAGAGGAAACTGCACTCTCTAAACAAGTGAAAGCAGAGATTAACACATGGGAGGGAATATATTAAAAAGAGAAGCTTCTGCACCTCAAAAGAAATAGCGCCCAGGATACAAGAGCCCCTCACTGAGTGGGAGAAACTATTCACCCATTACCCATCAGACAAGGGCTAATCTCCAAAATATACAAGGCACTGACAGATATTTACAAGAATAAAACATCTAATCCCATCAAAAAATGGGGAGAAGAAAAAGACAGACACTTTGACAAAGAAGAAATACAAATGGCCAAAAGACTCATGAAAAAATGCTCCACATCACTAATCATCAGGGAGATGCAAATCAAAACAACTATGATGTACCACCTCACACCACAGAGATTGGCACACATTACAAAGAATGAGAACAAGCAGTGTTGGTGGGGATCTGGAGAGAAAAGAAATCTTATACACTGCTGGTGGGAATGCCGTCTAGTTCAACCTTTATGGAAAGCAATATGGAGATTCCTCCAAAAACTGGATATCGAGCTCCCATACGATCCAGCTATACCACTCCTAGGAATATACCCTAGGAACACAAAAATACAATACAAAAATCCCTTCCTTACACCTATATTCATTGCAGCACTATTTACAATAGCAAGACTCGGGAAACAGCCAAGATACCCTTCAACAGATGAATGGCTAAAGAAACAGTGGTACGTATACACAATGGAATATTATGCAGCTGTCAGGAGAGATGAAGTCATGAAATTTTCCTATACACGGATGTACATGGAATCTATTATGCTGAGTGAAATAAGTCAGAGAGAGAGAGAGAGAAAGAAAGATACAGAATGGTCTCACTCATCTATGGGTTCTTGCAATAATAACTTTCAGACACAAAAGAGAAAAGAGCTGGAAGTTCCAGCTCACCTCAGGAAGCTCACCACAAACAGGGATGAGTTTAGTTAGAGAAATAACTACTTTTTGAAGTATCCTAATTATGAGAATGTACGAGGGAAATAGAAAGCCTGTCTAGAGTACAGGCGGGGGTAGGGTAGGGAGGAGGGATATTTGGGACATTGGTGATGGGAACGTTGCACTGGTGATGGGTGGAGTTCTTTACATGACTGAAACCCAAACACAATCATGTATGCAATAAAGTTGTTTAAATAAAAAAATTAAAATAAATAAATAAATAAAAAATAAAATAAAATTTCCCTATAAATAACTTCGTAAATAACTATGTTTTAAACCAATTAAAAATTAAAGAAAATAGACTCGCTCCACAGCAGAACATATTTTAATAAATTATTTTAAAAAAACAAACAAAAGGGCTCGGAGAGATAGCACAGCGGCATTTGCCTTGCAAGCAGCCGATCCAGGACCAAAGGTGGTTGGTTCGAATCCCGGTGTCCCATATGATCCCCCATGCCTGCCAGGAGCTATTTCTGAGCAGACAGCCAGGAGAAACCCCTGAGCACCGCTGGGTGTAGCCCAAAAACCAAAACAAACAAACAACAAACAAACAAACAAACATAAAAGATATTAGAATCTGTAGATATCTAAGTGCAATACTTGAGGAACTCAAAGGCAATTATTCAGAAAAGCCAACAGTGTTGATTGTGAACTAAATGATTTCCAGGACCACACCTAGTGTCACTTATTAGTTAAAATATAGAACATATTTCAATTAAAGTTTTACATTAGAAATAGGTATAAAGGCACATATAAATAATGGGTCAGCCACCCTACCCTGAAATTTCCTTGAATGGTTGCACATTTTACAAATGTGAACATATTTTAAAAATACATGAACATATTTTATGACACACCAACATGAAAATGTCTTTGTAATAACAACAGTTTTAGTGTGTACAGAGAACACCCAAAAGAGTTTTCTTTCCCAAATATTTGACCCTAATGTGAGAATAACATAACTTGTGAGACAACTATGAAAGGTCCTGGCACAGAATTCCTTGCTTGTTATTTTATTTTTGAGACTATCCAGTTCAATATGTTTGTCCATACCACATAGCAGTGGTGCTTAGTTGTACCCCACAAAAATAACAATTATGGATTATAACAGAAGACACAGTATTCATTTTTATGTGCTAGAGAGGATCTGTGCCACTGCCTCCTTTTGCTCAAAAATGTTTCAGTAATGAGTCAGAGAGAAAATACCCTGGGTATCATACACTGGGTATCGTTCTGACTTGCATGCAGCTAACTTAGTTTCAATCTCTTAACACCATAGATGATTTTCTCAACCCATATCAGGAATGACCTGTGTGCACAAAGCCAGGAATAAATAAGCCTTGAATTTTACTGGGTGTGGGCTCCAAACAACCCGAAGTAAGATTAAGGGAAATGCTGCTGCCCTAATGAGAGCTGACAGAAAGCTCCAAGTTACAACCTGGAGGAAATATCGAACATGTTAATCTAGATTAGTTGCAAGGGAAAATAAAGACATATTTCTAAAAATAACCACAAATTTAATACATTAAGTTCAATATAGCTTCTTCTTTCCTCCTCATCACAACCAAAGATGTAGTTCAGAGCAGATGATCATTCATGAACCCACTAGATTTGGTAACCAACTTGTCTTCTAATGGATATGAATCACAAAAGATCACAGTAGGAGAGTCTAATGTTCTGAGTTGATTTAAGTTCTGATACTGAACAATATTGGTTTTTTTATAGCTAAAGGTAAAAGGAAAAGGATGAATGAATGCCTGTCTCAAATTTTGCTTCTGGATAACACCATTACTCAATATATTGATGAATTTAAAGTGCACATCAGAATGACTCAAGTTGATTGACTGGAGGAATCAAAAAGAGCCTAATTTTTTGTGTTAAAAGTAGGTTAGGTGCAACATTCCCACCACCAATTGGGAAATTGGTGGTGGGAATGTTGCACCGGTGAAGGGGGGTGCTCTTTACATGACTGTAATCATACAACTATAATCATGTTTGTAATCACGGTGTTTAAATAAAGATAAAAAAAAAAAGTAGGTTAGGCACAATGCTAGTACTGTGAGAGAGTTCTTGGCAGTCAATATGCTAGGAACAGTGTTTATAGTGATACGTGCCCATTCAAATTGCCTTCCACCAGCACAATTGTTAACAAGCGTCACCAATTCTCCATGCTTATCACTTCTACAGCAAAAAACACAAAATCTTTTATTTCATATTATGTCTCTATTGTACTGAATAGGTAGTATACTACCTATTGTATTGGCATTGTATTGGATAGGTATACTACCTATCCAGTGTAGCAGTATAGTGATGAATTTATGTATCATTTATACCAGTAGTATATGCTGAATCAAAGGCTTATTTTCATTTTTTTTTAATCAGAGTACAGGCCCTTTATGTAACATCATTGTGAATGACTCTAAATGTAACCTTTTCACAGTTCCTGGCCCTCAAAATGTTTTTATAAGTCAGTTGTTAGTTTGTCAAGTTGCAGACCAAAGAACTAGATCACTGATAACACTCTCAGAGCTTGTAATATTGTACTGTAATATATTACCGCCCTTGATAATGACAATATCCATCTGTCCATGGAGCTGATGAGCTGAGCTAAAGCAGCCCAGTGGTTACTATCAACTTTTAATTTGATCGAACTGTCAGAGAAACTAGGTCCAGACATTTAAGGAACTCTCCTGTGAATCAGATAGTTTTTTTCCATAAGAAATACAGCCAGTTTTTTACATGAAATTAAGATACTGTTAGAGTGAAGCTGGCTACTTCCTTACCCTAAGATTTCCACTGGAAAATCAAACATGCGGCTGGGGGGGGGGGGGATGGATTTCTCCTCCTTACTCAGTGAGTTTGTCCAACCTCAAATGAAGAGATCTGGTGGAATAGAACCTCCACAGGCCAGGCATTCAGAGGTTTACTTCGTATCCCTAAAAGCCTGGCACTTTGGTATGTGTCCAATACTTTTGAGGTCAGTAAATGACCAACTGGAAGTTAACCCTCACTGGTCTTTTTCAAGCAGTAAAACAATGTCCTATGCAAATAACCTGGCCATCGACTCTGCATCTTTCATTCATGAATTTTCAGCATCACTGATTTCTATTAGAACCCTGAAAACAAAATGACCCATTTTCTACCAGGTTTCCAAGTGCCTGGATTGCTCTCTTGCATTCTGTAATACAGGCTATCTCTTACTATTCAGATAAGAGCTTAAATTTCACTTTTCAGGCCAGGGAGACAGTTCAAAGAAGTGGGGTGCATACTTTACATATTCAAAGACTCAGGTTAGATCCATTGGCATCACATGACCCCTGACCACCACTGGGTGAAGAAGCCCATTGGCTCTCAGAACCCTCTGCCACCTCAATAAAAACACTACATTTCCAGAACTGTAGATTAATTTTGCATGTTGTCAGGTTAAATATCACAAAGAGGGCACACTGGGCTCCTCAGTCCTCATGCCCAATAAAAATAAATCCACTTTTGTCAAAATAAAAATTAATAAAAAACTATTTATATTCAGTAAAATCATTGAGCAAGAAGGCTCATAATTCAAATTAAACTGGTTGGTATAAAAATAAATGTTCTTTATCAGATTTCCAATTGCCCATTCAATCAAAACCTACTCTTTCTTGTAGTCCTCTGTTTTCAATTTAACTCTTCATAATATGTAAATATTATGTTTTGGTTAGCTAATTTTTAATTGAGGTAATAGTTTACATGAGTATGTTTTCAGGCTCATATTTCATAATCCTTCAAAATCTTACCATACTATCCATATCTTCAAAGAAGATCATTCATCATGGTCCATTGGTACCCTTCCTCATGTCCATACCCTCTTCCCACCATGTTTATTTTCAGTTGCCTAATGCCTGTCTCCCAACAGCTCAAATATTCTTAAGCTTGGACCTATGTCTATATATCCATAAACTTATATACAGAGTCTATCAGAGTGCCTACCAGAATACCACTCAACAAATTTGTGTTAAAGAATAAATGAGTAGATAGATATATGACAACTCTATTCATGCATCTTTTTATTGTGAGAGCCACACCAGACGTGCTAGGGCGGTTATACATTCTTGAGGTGTGAGTGAAAGCTTGTGATACTGAGAAATTAACCTATGCTTTCATTTAGTCAAGGAACATATGTGATCTGCCACTTTAGTCACACAACCAGTCCTATTGATGCACTAAAATAATGTGTGAAATAATTTGTGGAAAATATCAACAAAAATAATTTAATTATAAAGCATTTAGAAACATATCTTTAAACAAAAAAATTCTAGACTATGTAATATCCAGGGGTCTTCCTTTTTCTGAACTTTATATAGAAGCTGGACTTTTTTGAGGGGGATTGGGCCACACTCAATGATGCTCAAGGGTTACTCCTGGATATGTGTTCAGAAATCACTCCTGGCTTGGAGGACCATATGGGACATCAGGGGACCAAACTGCAGTCTGTCCTAGGTTAGCGCTGGCAAGGCAAACACCTTACTGCTTGCACCACCACTCTGGACCCCAGAAGCAGGACTTTATAACTACATTTTTCCAGTCCAGAAGCAAGAGTATTTTCCATTTACTTACTCACTTATCCTTTGATCTAGTGGAAAGCAACTATCTCAATTTCACAAAAGACTGTAATTGAAGATTCAGATATTTTGCAACTCCTTATGTTTGCCAAAATAATATTTGGAATCCAAGATTCAAATGCAGGTCACTGGTACAAGCCCATGAGCTATTAAGCACTTCAAAAAGGAGGACTTACTAGAGGTGACTAACACCATTTATGTTTCTTACTACGAGTTACTTGCAGGCCAGTGTTTCTGCTACGTTAAATAATAAGTAATATTATTTACAAGTAAATATTATTTGCAAGTGATACTAAGTCAACAGTCATCATGAAGTTATCAGTGGAGTTCACTTCAAGGTTTGCTTTGTCACCTTTAGTAACAGCCTCAATTCAAGCCATTCTTTCTTTTGAATAAATATTTTTATTGAATCACCATGTGATGTAGTAAAAAGTTGTTGATGCTTGAGTATCAGTGTCTATTTCCTACCACCAGTTTCTACAGTTTCTCTCGTGACCACCATGCACCTCTAGCCAGCTTCTATTAAAAGGGGACACATTTTTCTCATTCTCTTTCTCTTTTTTCTTCCTCTCCCTCTTCCTTCCATCCATCCAATTTTTCTGGGGTACTATATGATAATTTTCTTTAAAACTTCAAGCCATTATTAAAAAATTGTCATACAGTATCCCAGAAAAACTGAGCCAAATGATAGATAAATGACAAATGATTGATGTATAAATCATACACATTTAGTGTTCCCAGGCATAACATATCATCTAAATGTGTATAGATTGTATATAATTTATAATTATTACCAGCATTGAGATAAGAAGCACTATAATATGTAAAATCAATGCTCCAGACTATCTGAAATACATTATTTTAATTTCAATAAAACGTAAGTGTAATGGCCAGAGCAATGATAGCACAGTAGGTAGGGCATTTGCTTTGTATGTGGTGGACTTGGGTTCAACCCCTGGTATCCCATATGGTCTCCCGAGCCTGCCAGGAGTAACTTCTAAGCATAGAGCCAGGAATAACCCTTGAGCACTGCCTGGTGTGCCCCCCCCCCCAAAAAAAAGGCACAAGAGTATAAAAAAGCTCCATTTTGTGTGGGCTCAACTCAGAAAAATAAATGTTAATAAGAAAATGTCTGCTTCTGGATATCTGGATTTCTTCTACATCTTTGTAAACTACTGCAAAATAAAGTTTATATTTTTTAACATGTAAATGAAAGTATATGCTTTTGCATCAATTTCTATGAATACAGCGTTATACTTAAAAGATATATGAGGAATATTTTAAATTATTCATCAGACTTCAAAAATAATATTATATTGCTAGAGAGATTAAATAGCCTTGCAAAGAGCAGACTGGTTCAACTCTGGGCATCAAATATGATTCCCTGAGCACTTGCAGAGGTTATCCTAAAGAGCAAAGACCAAAGCCTGGCCAGATGTGTCACCTCGACAATAATTATCATATGATGATATCAGACAATATATATAATTAGACTGGTTTTTTAGATGTCATGGAAATTTTTAAAGGTACTGTTTAATTAAATTTGTATCCTTTACAAAATATCAATATTTTAATGCTGCTTAACCTCCAAATTCATGAGCAGAGTATATATCTCCATTTCATTTTGTCCTCTTTTATTTCTTGAAACAGCGTTTTATAGTTTTCTTTATATAACACTTTCACTTTGTAGATAAGTTAAATATTTGTTCTTCAATTCTTTTGTGGAGCTGACTGAAATAAATATAAATAGAAAGACACATCCCACTGTTTTAGAAAATATATTTTATAGAATTATTAAGTACACTAATTCATCTATATTGCCTTATTTAATGTTTATTTATTCATGTTAGATTAGTTTACATATATAACTATATGATAATTCCAACCATTGATATAAAATGTAGGTTGAATTACTAAAATTATAAGCTAAATAAATATTTTTCTCTCAGCTAACATTAAATTAGATTAAATTTAGAAACTTATCTTTCAAATTCTAGAAAATTAAAAAAAATAGCTGTAAATTTCTTTTGAACAGATTACTACTAATACTTCCCAGGACAATTGAGCTGGGAATTTATTGTGCTTTAAAAATTCAATCTAATTAGAACTCATTTTATGAAACTGAAAAACACTAATACAATAGTTGAAACTTATCATAATTGTATACTTTGTAGACGGAAAAATAAAGATCTAAATAAAATCTATATTTATAAAGTATCTAAATTTGGGTGGTATAGGTAAAGGTAGGTTAAGCAAATTTAATATTTTTATTTAATAAATTGTGATTTACAAAATTATTTATAATTGAGTTCTAGACTTATAATGTTCCAGCACCAATTTCACTACCAATGTCAACCTCCCTCCAGTGATGTTCCCAGAGTTCATCTTATCAACTGGGAAACCACCTCCCCCTACCACCTGCCCTAGCCTGCCATGATAACAGGCCTTTTTTACATATTTGATTGTTAAAGTTTGGGTCTCATTATTTAATTGTGTTTTACTCTGTGTCTTGGATATTTAGTTCTGTCTTTTTGTAGCCCCACCAATGAACCTGAGTCCACTTAGCCCAGTCCCCTGTTATGTCTTTTCCCTCCTCCACTCCATTTCTTTCCTTCTCCTCACTATATTCTTGGGTCAAGATTATGCTTGACAACCCCCATTTAGTAGGGTAAACAATTTTTGTTAAATATATCTTTTCTGTATAAATCACAAAATTCTATTACCTACTCCTAAACACAGGGGAAGCCATGCATGCAGAAACTGGACATATATGAACTTATGATACTGTTCAAGGACATTGATGAGAAGAACAGAGATCTGAAGAATAATGTATAGAGATGAGAATTCTGTAAATTATGGACTGTGCTAATTACAACCACAACTGAAATTGTATCATAAAACATAAATGTACCTAAGTAATATATTTAAATTTCAGCATGTTTCATGTCAAACATGTTGAATAAAAATAGTTGACAGGAATCAAAAGTATCCCGTTATGCTGTAAGTTTTCTAATACAAAAGATAATTTGAATTGAATGGGTTCTGTTTGGCAGCACCTGGAAAGTGCCAGGTAAGTAACCACCTCCACCAAGGACAGAGTCAGAAAGGGAAATCTGTTCTTCAGTGCCCTTAAATCATTACACCGGTAAGCAACCCAGGCTCTGGTCATCAAGAACAGAGGCAGTGAAGGAAGTCTGTTTGGCAATGTCACCAGGTAATCTACCCCCTCTACTAAGAACTTAGTCAGAAAGTGGGAGTTCATTTGGCAGTGCCTGGATAGCTCCCAGAAAGCACTCGGGAACCTAAGCAACCCCTGCCATCAAGAACAGAGCTAGAGGAGCAAGACCACTACGCTTCACTCCACAGCCATGCACTTTTTCTCCTAATGAATGAACCCCAGGAAGGCTCATAGAATACACCACAATGTAACTGACCATGAAAATAAGGAAATAACACAGGCCTCCATTATGCTTAGAGAATGTAGATGATAGTTATGATGACCAGGGAAGTAAAAACCACCTATTAGGCCTCTCATATAAGGAATATAGAGAAGAAATATGGATGTTCATAGAACTCAAAGAAAGTATGGAAACAACTGAATGAAACACAAATAAGAATAAAGAGAAAATGAAAGTAAAAATGAGAAAACTTCAAATTGAAATAACAGGATGAAAAAGCTTGGCTGGCAAAATGAAAACCTAACTAGAAAGCCTCTCCAACAGAGTAACAGCAGGTGAGGAGAGAATTGATGTGCTGGAAAATGAGATGCATTACAACTACATACAACATAATAGGTAGAAAAAGAGCCTTAAAGCAAATGATCGGGCAATATAAAAGGTCCTCAAAGAATAAATGATAAACAGAAACAACATAAAAATCAATGGAGTACAAGAGGCCCAGGAAGATAGTCCCCATAAACAATCAACAGTCAAAGACACCATTGCAGAGAAACTCCCAGAGCTAAAGAGTATATACAACCAAATCTTGCATACCCAAAGAGTACCAGCTAAAAGATATTCAAAGGAAAGCACCCAAAGACACATCCTAGTCAAATGATGAAATCCACAGATAGGGATAGAATATTGAATCCAGCAAGCTCAAAAAGGGGAATTACATTTGAAGGAGCATCCTTAACAACAGATTTGTCAGAAGCAAGCCTCAAAGCTTGGAGGCAGTAGTTACAAACTCAACAAAATGAATGCTTTGCCAAGAGTACTGCACCCAATCTGCATTAAATTCAGGTTTCAAAGAAAGATATACAGCTTCATATATAAACAACAGCTCAGACACTTTACAAACTCAAAATCAGCCTTAAAAGATGACCTGATGGTCTACTTTAAGACAAGCCAATAAACACACCAAACTACTAAAAAAATATTAAATCCCATGACAATTATCTCTCTCAAAGCTAATGGACAAAATGCATCAGTTAAGAAATACAGAGTGGCAAAATGGATGAAAAATCTGAATCCAACATCTTGCTGCCTTTAAGAAACACATCTGAATATACAGAACAAACCTAGAATCAAAGTCAAAGTTGCAGGACATTATCCAAGCAAACACCTCCCTTATAAAGACCTGAGTGGCCATACTTATATCATATGACACAGGCTTTACATTTAAAAAAAGACATAAAGGACAGAGATGGATGTTTCTTAACAATCAAGGGATATATACAGCAGGAAGAAATCACATTCTAAGTGTATATGCACATAAGAGGGACCAGCAAAATTATTAAAACATTTGTTGACAAATTTGAATGCATCAATAACAACACAATAATAGTAGGAGACCTCAATACCACCTTGTCACCCCTTAATACGTCTACCAGGCTTAATTCTAGCAAAAATATACTGACTCTGAGGGGAGAAATGGACGAGTGGCTTAGTAGGTAAGCTTTCCAGGCTTTCCAACCAAGGAAAATGGATATACAGTCTTCTCCAATGTACATTGATCATTCTCAAGGATAGAGCATACCTCCATAAAATCAAGAAAATAGAATTTGTATGAACTACCTTTATTATAAATATATAAATCATATATTTATATAAATATAAATAGATCACCATTGTGATCTACAAAATCCTTCATAGTTGAATTTCAAATATACAGTGAATCAGTGCCATTTTTACCAAGGGTTAACCTCACTCCATCAATGATATCAGAGTTTATCATATAGCACCATTGTTTGCCCTCTGGCCTGCCAATAAAATGGGCCAAATTAAATTCAATTTGTTAAAGTTTAGGTCTCTGATTCTATAGTTGTTGATTTTAGTTTGGATATTGAGTTTTGTCCTTTTATTCCACCAATGCACCTGAGACCACTTGACCTGTCCCCCATCTTTTATTTATGTTCCTTTCTTCTTAATTTTATAGAAAACTGCAGAAATAGGGGTCGGAGAGATAGCACAGTGGTAGGGTATTTGCTTTGCATGCAGATGGAAGGTGATTCAAATCCAGGCATCCAATATGGTGCCTTGAGCCTGCCAGGGGCCGACTTCTGAGTGCAGAGCCAGGAGTAACCCCTGAGCGCTGCTGAGTGTGACCCAAAACAAAACAAAACAAAACAAAACAAAAAACCTGTAGAAATAAACAAGGTAAACTACCTTCTTAGATCATAATGCTCTAAAATTAGAAGAGAATTACAAACAGACACAGTAAAAACTTTAACACCTGGAAATTAAACAGTTCACTACAGAACAACCAGTGGGTCAGAGACAATAAAACAAAAGACATCAAAAGATTCCTGGGAACAAATGAGAATAAGACACAAACTGTCAGAATGTGTGGAGCACAGCAAAAGCGGTGCTACGAGGACAATTTATAGCTTTGCAAGCACTCATCTGAAAAGAAGGGTTACATAAATAAGTTAATGACTCAGCTTATAAAATTGGAAAATAATCAGCAAAATAAAACAATAAACCAAATTAGAAATGAAATGGGGTAGATTACTACAAATACTAATGAAATTCAAAGGGCAATCAAAAACTACTTTGAGAAACTCTATGCCACAAAACAAGAGAACTTGGAAAAAATGATAAATTACTTTTGGGGGGAGGGGTTTGGGCCACACCCGGTAATGCTCAGGGGTTACTCCTGGCTATGCATTCAGAAGTCATTCCTGGCTTGGGGGACCATATGGGACACCAGGGGATTGAACTGCAGTCCGTCCTTGGCTAGCACTGGCAAGGCAGACACCTTACCTCTAACACCACCATGCCAGCCCCTAATGATAAATTCTTAAGTGCCTATAACCTCCCAATATTGAATCAAGATGATGGGGCAAATCTAAACAGAATCAGCAATATTGAGAAAGTTCCCCCACACAAAAAAGCACAGTCCCAGATCAATTCACAAACAAATACTTTCAAACTTTTCAAGAGGACATACTACCAATTCTTTCAGGCTCTTCCAAAAAATTAAAGAAAAAGATACACTCCCTGATAGTTCTAATGAAGCTAATATTATCCTGATACTAAATACAGATGTGCCACAATAAAGATAACTACAGACCAATATCCTGATGAACAGAGATGCAAAGACACACAAAACTAGCAAATAGGATCCATCGCTTCATCAAGACGGTCACATATACCATGACCAGGTATATTTCATTCCAAAAATGCAAGTGTTTTAGAATATGCAAATAAATCAGTGTAATATACCACATCAAGAAAAATAAAAATTATATAATCTTATCAGTAGATGCAGAGAAAGCATTTGATAAGGTCCAATACCCATTCTTGATTAAACAAAACACTCTCTTCCTCTACCTTCTGCTCTTCCTGTCTTAAACTGACAGTTCAAGGCAGGGACTGCGGAACAGCAAGAGTTCTTTTGAACAACTTTAGTTATCTTTAGAGAGAGAACATTAAAAATCAAGACTCAGAGCCTTGATCAGTGGGCCTGGCAAATGCTTCAGTTTTCAACAAGAATCGGGAATCACGTCCATCAACTGTCCAGTTCTCCAAATGAAAAGAACCAGGTCCTAAGGATCCGATCCATTTGTCTTTCTTCTATTATTTGTCATCGATGTGGGGAAGAAAGAATGATCAGAAACTCAAGGTCTAGCTGAATGGTTTACTCAACAATGGAGCTTTTGTTCCAGTATTTATCAGCAGAAATTTAAGCATCAAGAGACCTACACTCTTTAAAATAGTTATTTAACTGTTGGGGTTTTTGGGGGAGCAGGTGGGGTGGGGTGGTACTTGGGGAATCATATAGTTCTTGTAATTAAAACAGGTTCAGCCACATGCAAGGCAGACCACACTTCAAACAAAACAAAACAAAACACTCTCAATAAGATGGGAATGGAAGAAACTTTACTCAATATAGTCAAAGTCATTTACTACAAATCCATGTAAATATTATACTCAATGGAGATACATTAAAAACCTTTTTTTTTTAATACTGGCATAAGACAAGGCTACCCTCTTGTGATTCGTTTTCAACATAGTACTGGAAGCACTTACCAAAGCAATTAGGCAAAAAAAATACATCAATGGCATTGAGATAGGAAAGTAAAAAGTCAAGCTCTCATGATTTGCAGGTAACATGATTCTGTATATAGAAAATTCTATAGACTTTACCATAAAGCTCCTAGAAACAATAGATTCATATAGCATATAGATTCATATGGCAGGCTACAAAATAAATACTTAAAAAACCAATGGCCTTAATACACAAATAATAATAGAGAAGAAATAGACACTAAAATATTCCCATTCACAATAGTACCACATGGGGCCAGTGGTAGGGCATTTGCTTTGCACACAGCTGACAATAAACTATGACACACTGTACTAAAAGAAAGCACCCAAATAAAAATATATAAATTTATAAAATTCTAGAAAGTGGTTTCTTGCTTGGGCTTAGAGGTTTACTAGGAAAATGGGTCAAATAAATGTGAGCTATTGCATAGTCATATGGCATTTACTTTGCACGTGGCCAATTCAGGATGGACCTTGGTTTGATCCTTGGTATCCCATATGGTCCCCTGAGCAAGGAACGATTTCTGAGTGCATTGCCATGAGCATTGCCATGACACTGATGTGGCCCAAAAAGCCAAAAAAAAAAAAAGATAAAGATAAAGTGCCTTGATAATAATGGTAATACATGGAAGTATAAATTAGTCATAACACATCAAAGATTATATATTAATGTGTGTGTTTTATGGTAGATATAACTATAGTAAATAAAATATTTTAATCTTCAAATTCACATTTTATAGTATGCTTCTTTTTACCTGCACATTGATAATTTTGGTCTTATATTATTCCTTTGTTTATTCCTTTGTTGTTGAAGAATATTATTTTTGGCCTATATCAACTCCTCTTTATACCAGTGAGACTGATGCAAAACAAAACATTCTTCAAAATTTTGGTAAGACTTCCCTCCCTGTTGTAATTCTCATGTAGTTTTTAGGGGGCATTAGCACCATACCTAGTGATATCCGTCTGTAGCCAAATGGTTCGATGTGAGGGGCTTAGCAATATGCCACTGCTTGGACCTACTGGTGATGGAGGTCTCAAAGTTACATCCGGGGGCATTGAAGATGGAGTCATTCAGTGCAGAGAATCAAATATGGCACTTTTTACATGCACCCTGCATGCCTCTAGCCCTCTAAATTATCTCCCCAGTAACTTTATATATGAACATTTACTTGGTCATAAGATAATAACCAGAATTCATTTAACAATTAAAATAAAATAAATACCTGTGTCTTGATCACATTGTCATATTTAAATATATATATATATACATATATATATACACACAACATTAATAGTAGCTATGTTCTAACTGACAAGCAATAATGCATGGAGAACTAGATAGATCATGCAATACACAGGAGTCTTGTTTCTGCATGCAGTATAGCTGGTTTGATCTCGAGCACAGCGTATCATCCCTGGATTCCAGCTAGGAGTTATCCCTGAGTAGAGACAGGAGCAAGACACAATAGGGTTGGCACAATAGGGTTTGGACCAAAAACAAATAAACACAAAAAGTAACATAAAGCAATGGTAAAGGGTCTTAGGAACTTTGGTGGTCATACACTATACATAAGTATATAATGATGATGCAATAACTATACATCAAATTATATATGTTCATAAGATTGTAACCATGTAATCTAAACTATGTATTTTAAAAAAATAAACTATGGTTTTTAGTATGGGTCCTAATCAAAAATGTATAAAAGGCAGAAATATATATAAACAGATTATAAATTAAAAGTATCCATTGAGTTTCCATTTAGTATTCAACATAAAGACCACACCATATGAACCATATACTATCTTTTAAACTTGGCTTAGTTATTGAATGTGAGTTTTATGAGAAATCTTGCACTGGTAAAATGCTTCTGAATGTACAATGGTCATCACTGCAATTAAATCGTGTCTGAAAGTAGAGGTATTTCTGGCAGCACTTGCCATACTGCATTTGGGAGGGAAAGTTGAAAGGAGATCATTAACAGAAAAAGATTTAAGTTTTAGACTGCACAATATGGTCCCAATTGATTTCCATAACCTCTCTAGGGCAACCATTTCCTTTGCTCAATTGTACTATAGCCTTCCATTCTGTTTCACTGTTTCATTCTGTTTTTAATACTTATTCATTTAATATTCCTTCTTTCTTAAAAAATCTGCCCATATCTTTGTTCACTTCTCTTGTACGTTTGATATTTGCTCAAATATTACAGTGGACTACTTGGGTCTATGCTTTTTCATTAATTTGATGAGGATCACATCGTAGTCTTTAAATAATCTATTATAGTCAATAGCAAGTCTCCTTTGTGTTTTCACCAGTGATTAGCCCTCATCTAGAAATATGTATGATGTATCATGTAATCTCAATAAGTACTTATTTGTTTCATTGTTCAATTACAGACAAGATCACAGATGCTCAACCCTGAATAGAAATGATTAGAAATGATACTGGGGAAAAGAAATACTCAGAAGTTTTTTTTATAAATTATTTAGCACCAAATGTTATTCATTGATTGGCATTTATATCCTACATGAATTTGAACTTTAGTTTTATATAGTCATCATAAAATTAAATTTTTTCAATATTGTTTCGTGGCACAATGTTTCAACAATTCCTTCATCACTGTCCACTTTGCTTTACCCACTTGTCTCCCAACCAGTCTGCTTCTATGAGAGGCACTTTTTTATATTTCATATTTTGTTTTGCACTGTAGTTCACAGTACTGTAACTGATAGTGTTTCCTATATGATACCTTTCAACACCACTCCCTCCAAAATCAGTACTTCTCACCCTCTGACTCCCTGCCTATACTTCAACCTCCTTAAGGGGATTGTTTCCTCCTGAATACCAATTCTCATGTTCTTTGTGTTCATGGTCTCTGCTTATACTTTATCTCAGCATTATATTTCTTTATATCTCAAATATTGTGTCAGTCTCTCTCCTTCTAACATCGTACAGCATGATGCTCTCCAGGTCCTTTATGTATATCCACATATCCTTCCCTTGCATGACTCTGTATTTTATTATGGTCAAATAATACTTCATTGTGTATATGTACTATAGTTTCTTCACCCAGTAGTCAATCCTTGGGCACTCAGATTGGATTGGTTACAGGTTTTTACAAAGTACTGTGAATAGTTATTTTATTCAATTTATTTTACAATGTTTCTGGCATTTTATGCTGGTTAAGAGTTCCTAAAATAGGAATATATTTGTATTTTTTTGCAAGAGTTTCCAAATTGGGGAGCTGAGCTATATAGCACAGTGGTAAGGCATTAGCCAGTTCTAATCCCAGAATCCCATATGGTCTCCTGAGCCTGCCAGGAGTGACTTCTGAGCACAGAGCCAGGAGTAACCCTTGAGTGCCTCTGGGTGTGAGCCAAAAACCAAAAAAAAAAAAAAAAAATGAGTTTCTAAATTGGCAGCCTAAAGTTTGAATCTGGTTAGAAAATATATTTTGATTTGTATCAAATTTTAAATTATAATCAATATATATGAATTGTTATTTTTGTGTAAAATTTTAAATTCCAATGCCTCTTCTAGCCAATTGAAGATCCCATTTAGCATTATAGTCTCTACAACCCTCAATACTCTGAATTGCTTTATAATCAACACACTTCATAAATCTATTACCTACCTATATATCAAGACATTTCCTAATAAATAATTAAACAATCAGTCACACAGTTACCCATTCATGTACATATATATGTATATATACATATATTTTAGGTTTGGGATTTGGAGCCTCTCAGGAATCACTCTCTCGGTTGCCCAAGGTACCCATGTGGGATGCCAAGGATTGAACCCACATCAGCTGTGTATGGCAAATGCCCTACCCACTGTGCTATATCTCCAACTCTAGTAATTTATATACTAACCCAATAAATGTATATTAATATGTATCAAGTGTTTCTCTAGTACTTATCATCAACACTATAATGCAATATGTCTTATAAGAACTAGTGTGATAGTTCATAAGCACATAAGTTCATAGCACATAAGGCACAAAACTCTTGTTGGATCCCCTTAACCAAACACATATAGTCCTCTGAGCACTGCTAGCAATTACTCTTGAGCCAAGAATAAGTTCTGAGCACTGCCCAGTACGTCTCACAAACAAAAACAATCAGCAAATAGAATCTCATAAAATACAATACATATTATAAATATAAAAGAGAGGCTTGAGAAAATGCCCAGAGCTAATGGTACTTGTCTTAAATAATAACCTGGATTCTGTTCCTAAGACCACAGGGTTCCCCAAACATTGCAAGATGCACCCTTATAGCTCTCCAAGTACTGCAAGGGTGTCCAGGGTAATACCATGCATCTCAAGACTTGAGCCATGTTACCGTTTTAGACTCCTGCCTTGAATTGATGACCCAATTAGCGATGACACAGGGAGGGATCCCTGAGCCTCCTGAATACTATTGGGAGATATACAAAATACATATTCATAGAGAAAAACTTAAAAATATAAAAACCTACTACCATAAAATTATATGAACTTGCAGAGTTTAGAATGAATATCATAACCAGACACACACATATATATGTATATATATATTATATGTATAACCTGAAATATAAAAAGCATATCATGAAATGTTGAACAAAGCTTCCAGAGAAAGATCACAGAAAGAAAATAGTAGGTTTGTTTGTTCCCATGCATTTTTCTTTATGGCTTGCCTCAGATTAAGGTTGTCTACTAAAACATCTTGTAATGATTTATCAACCTATCTATGTAGTAGCCACAGCTTTTCAGTGGAATGACTGGATAATCATCCTTACAAAGGCACACTATAAAAAATGCTTAAACAGAATTTGGTCATATCTAATCAATAAGAAAAATCTTCACTTTCCATAAACAGAAAACAAGACAAGTACTTCTGAACTGTGTGAAGTTTTTGTCCCAAAAGAGCAGAGTATGGAACTTATGACTCAAGACCAGGACTCAGCCTGCAATGAAGAAAATTCCCACTGAGCAATGTAACTATAGGGAAAACTAATCCCATCATTGTAAAATAGGCATTCCTGCCAAAATAACAAATAGAAGACAGAATCAAATAATAAATTACAAGAAGACTTCAATTTGTAGTTACTTTCTAGAAAGTACTCAATAAATATCAGTTATTGTTAAATTCTATGAAAAGAAAATTATGAATTATTTTATTTTTCATAAACTAATTTTATACTGTTAAAATAGTTTAATTCCAGTGTTTCACACTTTATAGTTAAATAAGATCACAATACCATCTATATGCATATTAGGGCCAGAAAGTAGGCTGGAAAACATGTTTTGTATGCAATAGACCTGAGTTTTGTGCTTATTTATGTTTCGGGTCACAACCAGTGATCCACAGAGCATACTCTAAGTTCTGAGCTCTGGGCCACTTATAGCAATGCTTGCTCCTGGGACTACACATAGGACTAGGGATTAATTGGAGTCAGTCATAGCAATATAAGCACCTCGTACCCTCTCATTGGTCCCAGGAAGCCTGGGTCTGATTCCCAGATTTACATGGGCCCCTGAAAATCTCTAGCAGCAAGTCCTATAACAAACTGAAAGTGATTCCTCTGAGCATCATCAAATGTGTCACAATCCACAACAAACACTCACCTATTCTCCCTTTTATTCATAGGAGTACATATTAACAACTAACACAATTACCTGATTAAAAACTTCTTAAAGAATATGCCATCCCTTTAAAGAAATTGTAGTATTTTCAGTAACTAGAAAGCCATATACTTAATCAATAGAGATGAAAAAACATTACATTATTATTAGTATATTTAGAAACCAGATTAGGAAACTCCTCAGTTCTAATTATTTCTGTAAATGCAGTTTTCTATAAAAACTGTGAAAATTAAAATCAGTGATAATGCATTCAAATTGTACAAAATAAAATGATATCTAGGCTGTGAACTCTGGTCTTCTTGGAATGGAAGAGGGAAGATTCCCCTCCCTGCCAGAAACCAGCAGTCTCCGTCTACACCCAATATTCTCTAGTATATAACCAGCCCAATTCCACAACTGAGCCTCATCAAGGCACCAAGCCACAAAATTATCCCAGATCCATTCATCCTCCAAATGTCACAGTAATTATAACCCTGTAATAGTACAGAAAATTTGATGGGAAAGTTGTATGGAAGCCTTCTAAGTTCAAATGCAAAAACAACACATAGCCTCAAGTAGCACCAACCAGCTCTGTAAATTTGCAGACAATGACTTTAGTAACAACACCACATGAGGTATAACAATGATCACATATTGACTTTTATCTAATTTTTGATAATTCCATTTGCTATTTTGTTGGAACAAGCAATGTAAAGTAAGCAAATTTGTTTGTGCTTACAAAGGCTTGAAAGATTTGTGAGAAATGGGACATGGGTGTAGAGAAGTTTAAAACAATGAATACTTGAAACAAATGTATTATGGACAGCCTTTTGAATCATTATGCTTAAATAAAATAATTTTAAACCATCATATTGCTTAAAAATAGATATTATTAAGCACCAGAAATTACTAAAGAAATTAACTTACAGAATTAAATATTTGTAAAAATCCTCAATTTGTGGGGCTGAACAGTGGCACAAGCACTGCCTTGCCAGTGCTAGCCTAGGACGAACTGCAGTTCGATCCCCAGGTATCCCAAGCCAGGGGTAATTTCTGAGTGCATAGTCAGGAGTGGTCCATGAGCGTCACTAGGTGTGGCCCAAAATCCAAAAAAAAAATCCTCAATTTGAGTTATATGTAAAAGCATATTTAGAAATAATCATACATAAAAATAAAATTCCTTTCATCTAAAGTTTATGTTATGTAAACCATATAAATATTCATTTAAAAATGATCATTCAACACCATCTTACTTTAAACAGAAAACTTTGTCTAAAGGCAATTTTAATAACCAATTTTTATTACCTAAAATTGATGAGATTGAACTAAAAACTTTGAATGCATACCTTTGTTATTAACAGTACTGTACATAATGGCGCTCAAAATAAAATATAAATAGTTACAAAAATGACCTACTATCTTGAAGTCATTTAATAGGTCCTTATAATGATAAGAGAAGTCCAACTTCTCTTGAAATTAATATTTGTTTGGATTCACATAAATGTAAAACTATACATTAAAATTAAAAAATTTTAAAAAGTATAAATCTTGTGAAGGAAAATAAATAAACAAGTTCCGTGCTATATATACTTTACATACTATATATATAATAGGTTTTAGAACCATAACTGGCCATAACTGGCATTCGTTTTTGTTTGTGTTTTTGTTTTTTTGGCCACACTCAGTGATGCTCAGGGGTTACTCCTGGCTAAGCGCTCAGAAATCGCTCCTGGCTTGGAAAACCATATGAGATGCCAGGGGATCAAACCGTGGCCCGTGCAGGCAAGGCAGACACCTTTCCACTTGCACCACAGCTCCAGCCGCACATATCTGGCATTTTTAAGAGCTTACTCCTGGCTCTATGCTCAGGGGTCACTCCTGTAGTCACAGGGGACCATCTGGAGTTCTGGTGACCAAAACCAACTGGGCACATGCCAGGCAATTGCCCTACCCTCAATGCAAGGCAACTGTCCTACTCTCTATATTATTATTCTGGCCCCACATTAGGCCCTTAATGAAGTACAAGCCTACTCTTATTCACTTCCGGTGGGAATATTGCCTTTTGGGAAAAGTGATACTCAGCCTTTTGGGAAAACGTTATGGATAGTTCTCAAAAGCTAGATATTTATCTTCCATATGATCCAGAAATGCCACATTTAGGAATATACCTACCCCAGGAGTCAAAAAATGTCACAATGCAAAAAAAGTTCTCTGCACGCCTATATTCATCATAGCATAATGGCCAGAAACTGGAAGCAACCCAAGTACCTGAAAACAGATGACTGTATAAAGAAACTGGGAATTCTAAACAATGGAATACTATGCAGCTGTTAGGAAAAATGAAGTTCTAAAAGTTGACTATTCATGGATACATATGGAGAGTATTATGCTGAGCTAAATGAGTTAGAGGGAAGGAGACAGACATAAAATGATTTCACTCATTTGTGGAATATATAAATATAAATATATATACATACATATATAAGATACTATGGGAGCAGGGGGATAGCACAGTGATAGGACGATGGTTTAAATACCAGAATCCCATACGTCCCCTGAGCCTGCCAGGAGTGATTTCTGAGCACAGAGCTAGGAGTAGCCCCTGAGAACCGCTGGTTGTGACCAAAAAAAAAAAAAAAACATTAATAATATCCAGAGACAATAGGTACAAGGGCTATGAGAACAGTCTATGATATGAAACTTGCCACAAATAGCAGGAGAGTGCATTCAGAACAGAAAAAGAAATCATTATGACTTGGGTCAGAGTGATAGCACAGCGATAAAGCATTTGCTTTGCATGGGGACCACCCTGGACGAAATCAGGTTCAATCCCCATCATCCCATATGGTCCCCTGAGCCTGCCAGGAACAATTTCTCAGCACCACCGGGTATGTTCCCAAAACAAAACAAAACAAAATGTCACTATGATAGTCAAGGTTGAAAATTATCTGAACAAGAATGGAGTGATAAAAGAAGATAATTTGACATGTATAATAAACTTTCAGTAGAAATATTGAAATCAGTGTCTACAGGAAAAAAAGCAAGAGCACAAATTAGATCAAGAGTGAGAGCAAGATTGAGAAAAAGAGTGAAAGAGAGGAGGAAGAAGGAAATGGAGAAGGAAGAAGAAAAAAGAAAGGAGGAATGAGAAGGAAGAAGAGAAAGAAGAGGAAGTGGAGAAAGTGGTCTGCCACAGAGAAAGACAGAGGGAGTGAGGGAGAAAAACTATGAATGTTGGTGTCAGGAAATGTGCACTGGTGAAGGGTGTTGTACATTGTCTAAATGAAATTCAATCATGAAAAATTTGTAACAGTGATTACAAAATCTATGATGAACAACCTTGTAAACTACAGTATTTGAATAAAGTAAAATAAAAATAATAAATCCACTCCTTTGAGCTCCAGGATATAGGCAATATTCTCTACAACAACTAAAATATATCTAAAACAATCTATTTTACTCTCCATATCCTGAGCAGAAACTTGTAAAATGGGCTGTAGAGAATACAGAGGATAGGGCATTTGCTTTGCATGCTGTCAGCCTGAATTTGATCTCTAGTACCTCAAATGGATTCCTGAATCTGCCAGGAGCGATCCCTAGTCACAGAGTAGGACTAAGCCTGACCACTACTGGGTGTGACTAAAAGAAAAAAAAAAAACAGAAATAAAAAACAATATGTAAACATAATAGCTATAAGTAGCTGCTTATCTGTATTTTTTCACATTCATGACAATTCTTCACCTTGCTGAAGCTATTCAATATAAATTCATTTTTTCAAAACAATAAAGTCAATAAGTCCAATTCTACTATTAGTGTTCAGAATAGAGCCTGCCATTGGAATAGCATCTGTATCATAATGAATCAAAATCAAAATCAAATTATAGGAGAGCTGGAGAGATAGTCAGAAGTTAAGGTGCTTTCCATGCTGTATGCAATACCTGCCGTCTTATGTGGTGGTACCCAAGCAATACCTGTTTTCATGGGAAGACCCAAGAAGAAAATTGCTAAAATCAGTCATTACAGTGTATCTTTGGAATATGTCTTAAGCCTAGTTCAGTCAGAAACCACATGTGTTACAATAGATACCTGAAAGTGAATATAAAATATAAACATAAAATATAAATATAAATATAAGATATAATTTTCTACCAAAGAACTTAATTTTTAGAAACTAAAGTTTGAATTTGGAATAAACCTTGCCCAATTGACCTGTATCTCTCTCCCTTTCTCTCTATTGGTACGATATGATTACCTTGAAAAATACCCAACTTGGCTGTACTTGATAATGGTCCCAGGCCTTATTATGCCCTTCTGAAGATTAAGTCTACACTGTAAAAACCAACAACTACATATTTAGATTTATTTGTATCGATCTATGTCAAAATAGTTTTATGGTACTATCCTCCTGTTTCAACAGCACCGGGATATAACCCAAAGGTGCTAGTATGAGTCTAGACTAGTTGTAACTTCAATACATTTTCTAATTGTTTTTAGGATTTTGGTGTCAGTTCTATAGTGATTTATCCTTTCACCACTTAAATTGATTCCTGCAAAGTCCATTTAGATTCTCAACAGTTTGCCAAATAACTCCTTGGGATATTTTGGGAAAAACGCAAAAGAATTAGATCGAATACTGTCATCTAATTAATCCTGAATTTGACTACAAGGTGAAGTGTTAAAAAAGTAAACAGGTAGAAAAAATTATTCAGTCACAGGAGACTGTTGAAAATCAAATTTCAATAGATGCTATCCTTTCTACATTCTTTCACTTGTTGAATGGTAAGCATTTTTTTCCTTCTTAAGTGGTAGTTGGCTTACAGCCACCATCCCCATTAGCTACATAGTTGGTGAGAAAGAGTGGACATTTTTTGTCCTGCTTATCTAGAAATCCTGCTCTCCCTTAGCTAGTCATTTGTGAGTCAATATTTTTTACTCAAGTACTGCAAATGTCTTTTGTTTCAAAGACAGAAAAGAATTTTCTACACTTTATTTAATGTTATACCTCTAAATTAGAGTTAATTTAACTTACTTTTATTTAGAAATCTGTAAAATTCCATGATGGAAAGTTTTATTTTTATATTATAGCGAACTCTACCAAAAGCTCACTGTTGATATTTAATTAGCATGTTTAATACAAGGGTCCAGATTAGATGATATGATTGAAATATAAAGAAAGTGACTCTGATTAAAATTATGCTTAATCTTGGCTTTATATTTTTATAATTTAAATTATTGTAGAGGTTAAATAAATCCATATATACATTAAGTCACTTATTCAGCTAACATTTAATGAAACTTATCATGTGTCAAATACTTTGTTGACACAGACATAAAGCATGAACAAAAATCTCATTTGGAGTGCGTACATTCTAATGTAATTAAATAGGCAATAAACAAGTGTACAAGTTAGATACACAGCATGGCAACATGTGAAATACTAGTATATTCTAGGAGAAAATAATGGAAAGGTAATGATAGATGAGAAGGAAAGTCCCACTAATAATAGTGCAGAATTCATCTATATTAAAAAAGAAAAAAAAAAGAAGTGTATACATAAGACAAACATTCCAGGAGGTTAATATGTATCAGCCCCAAGGCAGAGATGAGCTTTGAGAATCTGAAAGCAGCAAGGAAGTCAAGAACATGAAGGAGGATTAAGAGAACAGAACTTAGTCAAGTGATAATACTGATGATATCAAACTCTGTGAATCAGTAAAGTTTTAGAAGCTACTGGAATATTAAAGGATAAGAATGGTTGGTGGATGAGGCTGGAGCAATAGCTCAGCTATAGGCCATTTGCCTTGCATGGGGCCTACCCAGGGCGGACCCCGGTTCAATCCCCAGCATCTTATATAGTCCCTGAGGCTGCCAGGGGCAATTTCTGAGCACAAATCTAGGAGTAACCCATGAGTGCCACTGGATGTGACCTCCCCTTACCCCCCAAAAAAAAGAATGGTTGGTAGAAGCTTTTGTAAGAACATCTCTGACAGGAGTGATTCCTGAAAACAGCACTTAGAGGAACTCTTGAACATAGATGGATGAGACTGTCCCCCACCAAAAAAATTAAAAACACCACCCAAACACTTGTTTTAAATGCTGTGTAAAAAAGAAAATATAAAAAGGAGATGCACACAGAAAGATTTCTTTAAGGCTGAGCAAATTAGAGGTGTTAAGGAGTGGTTAAAGTTTATATATTGAAGATAACAGCTTGTTTGATTTGCAGCTTGGCCAAGCAGCCATAGCAATTATTCTCAAATGAGCAGGTCTTCAAACAAATGAAGTTTGTCATAGACAGTGGTGGATTAAGGGAGGTTTTTGAAGCAACACAAGAATTGTCCAGAGAGAGTCACTGAGCTGATGTAGCTTTGCTGTCAGTTCAATCCTAAAATGTGCCCCACCATCCTGGAGATTGTGGTCCTCCTCAAGGACAACCAGTACCATGGCCTTCCTGAAATGGCTTTCTTAACACAGACAGGAGAACAAGATGTCAGAGAATGAGGAGCTGGAGCTGGAGGACAGTGACCTGGACTGTGCCTCGAACTCACCTTGGGAGGACTCAGGGGGCTGCGATGGGCTCTGATGCTGGGCCTGAAGCATCATTCACTACCAGGTAAGCATAACCTACATTCACATGAATAGGAGAAAAAAGTGGGAGGATTCTCATTCTCACTCTGTCCAGTCCTACATAACAGTGTCTGTTGGAGGTTTCTTCCCTCTCCTGGCTTCCCCCTTCCCTGATGCCCACATTTTGACACCTCCTCTCTCTCTAAAGGTGACTAGTAAAAATCGGGATCTTTCCCCCCCATAGCTCTCCACTATAGCATCACTCAGAGCTCAAAAAGCATTTCTGTTCATTAGGACCTTCAAACCACACAACTTTCCACCCAAACGGCCCCCTTCTGGGATTGTATCCCCCTCTCTGGATATGTCAGAACTACTAACCTTGATGCATGCTTTATTTTGAGCATGGAGAGAAGAGGGTACCCCTGGCATAGGCCAAACAGGATGTGACTATTGACAATAAATGCTGCATTTTTTATTTTATTTTATTATTTAATTTTATTGAACCCACTGTGACTTAAAAAGTCCTTCCTAGTTAAATTTCAGACATCCAGCGGGTCAGGACAATTCCCACCACCAGCGTCAATCTCCCACCACCAATGGTCTCAAAGTGCATCTTATACCACCATCCTTTGCGCCTGGCCTGCAGTATAACAGGCCCATTTGAGTTTATATTGTTAAAGTTCATGTCTCTTGATTCTATTTGCTTTTCTATATTTAACAGAGATTTGCTGATAATTTACTTTATCATTCAAGTGTATGTAGATATTGAGTGTCTTGTTTAGACACTGCACATGAGTGTGTGTATGTTGTGTGGGGGGGGCAGGGATGTTACTCAGGATTCAGGCTATGTGGGCAAAAAAGGAGTTTGGGGAAGCTTCCTAAAGTGGGGAAATCCCCAACCTTAACTCCTCCTTTGCTTATTTCCTTAATGAGGAAAAGAAGACTGCTTCCTAGACAGATTATTAAATCTGTGTTCAAACAATGCCTCCCAACCTCAGAACTTTCTGCCTCCTTCACAAGTCTTCTAGGAGTTGAGAAGAATTTGAACATGTGGGCAGAATTTTTCAAGACCAAAGATAGTATGGACAGTCATGAAAATGGAAGAGCGTTTTTCTGGTTGTTGTTATTTTGGGGTTAGAAGAGTATATGTATATTTTATTTAATTTTTGCAATCTACAGCATCACCCTGGTAAGATATTGGCTATTCTTTGCCTGTTATTGAGATTGTAGATTGTGTGGGAATTTTAGTGTATGTGGGGTAACAAAGTATGTTAAATGAGGCATAGAGAACTCTTGGTTTGGGATGACTAAAACCTGTTTTTTTTTTAGAAAGAATGCCACTTTAGCAGCTATACTCTTGGATACTATCAGAGCAATGGAGGAATTCAAGGGCCTCTGGGTATGGAACCTAACCAGGGGGACAAGGGTGATTGATCTTGGATTTTCCTGTGCACCAACACAATGCCATCCCCAGAGAACACTGGAACATATGATTGCAATAAACTAGAGATGAGAACTACAAATTGAAGGAGAAATAATGGAGGGTACCAAGACCAAACAGTCTTATGAACATCAAGAAGAAATAAAAATGATCAGACTTAAACCCCAAATCCAAAGCCAATGACAACAGAATCGATACCCAATCTACAACAAGCTAGACACAGAAGGGATCACTTATACTAGCAGCCCAGGGGGCAAAGGTGGGGGATATGGGATGCATGCTGGGAACAAGGGTGGAAGGAGGACAACATTGGTGGTGGGAATACCCCTGTTCCACGTCACTATGTACCTAAAATATTGCTGCGAAATATTTTTAATCCACTGTGGTAAAATAAAAATAAAAATTTCTCAAAAAAGAAACTAGAGATGAGAACAGATGACTAAGTAAGCTGAAATGTGGAAATGTGGATATATGAATAAAAGAATTGTGATGACCTTAGAAACAATAAGAGCCAAATATACCCATGCACTTTCAAATGGCATAAGTCCTGAGTCAATGCTTTCTATTTCAAAAAGAATAAAAACAAAAAAAAAAACCCATTACTGCGTTCCGATGAGTGGTCCAAAAGTAATTTGGCAGCAAGGGACGTGAGATCATATAAACTACCGTATTACTTTGAAATTCATCTTGTGTTTAAAATCATAATCCCTCTGGGAAAAAGAAAGGTTGCAAAATGAACTTTTGACTATGTTTTCACACATTAAGCCTGTGATTACAAAGCGTTGGTGACATGTTGACCCTTTCAATGGATATTAAAGATACTAATAATCTGACTTGTCCTTCATTCTCTATTTAATTTTTTCATCACTTTATACTAACTTTAAGCTCTATTGTCAGCTAATTTGCCTTTTTTTTGAGGAGTCATATATAGTGGTACTTAGAGCTTACTTCTGGGCTCTGTGCTTAGGGATCATTCTTGGCTGTACATAAGGAAGAGGGTCCACATTAAGTGTCAGTGACTGAGAGAGTTGACCATATGCAAGACAAGCACCTTAACACCTGTACTATTCTCTGTGCCCTGGTAGCTAAATTTTAATAATCTCATATTCAATATTCAAATAATGCTTATTAGTTTCAGCAACTATTTTGCATTCCTCTGTTAATCACCCTCGCCATAAACCATAGTGATTCAATAACGTGGTACAAATTTGTTCTGCCTTCTGGAATCAGAGGCTTCACTTTCTCTAAATTACAATCCTTCTCTACCTATAAATATCTATAAATACAACTTCATACTTTCTTAGAACTTATTATCAATTATACTATCAAAGCTTTAACTCTTAGTAGATATCACTAAGTAAGATTTATTTCAACATTGCATCTAAAAAACTATGCATCTTCTGAACATTTTCACCAAACCACAGTATCCAGGCCCCCTTGGCTGTCATGTTTCATTAGGCAGCCAAGATACCATAATTATCCTTGAAGAGGATATTAGTACTAGCAATAGTAACTTTTACCTCCATGTTCTTCAATATTTCAATTTCATCTCCAGTAATGACCTCTGCTTTGCAGACACATAATCATGTTTTCACAATTAGAAAACAAATCAATCTGATATTCTCTCGCTAATACTTTGTTCTAAGTTTGGCCATGAAGCTAATCTGCGGTAACTGTAATATTCATGCCACTTGCAAACAGCATGCAACACATGCTAACTCCTAAAGACCAGCAACAAACATTCACAGATATTCAGAATAATTGCTTAGGTGCTCCCAAGTTGTAATTTAATTTATTCCACATGCTCTTGAACCATGTATTTAAACTTTTCTATTGGTATAACAAATACCTAGTTTTGTTGGGAATATGAAACAAAACAGTATTTTTGTAAGCAGCATAACCAGTTCTCCCAAGAGACTCTCTAAATCACACCAAATGATGTGTTTGTTGTTAAGGAACAGTCCTCTATGCTTAACCCAAAGCATTACTAAGTATTAAGATTAATGATTTTCAACTTATTCAACTTTTGTTACAAATACAGAAATTAGGGCAGGAGTGATAACACAGCGGTAGGGAATTTGCCTTGTACACAGTCAACACAGGACGGACCCTGGTTCAATTCCTGGCATTCCATATGGTCCCCCAAGCCTGTTAGGAGCGATTTCTGAGCGCAGAGCCAAGAGTAACCCATGAGCACTGTGGGTGTGACCCAAAAACAAAACAAAAAATACATAAATTACTTTTTATCTGTTCTTAATGCTTCTAACACTTACATTATACTACAGCTATATGTGTCTGTCTTTCTGTGATTCTCTCTCATACATACACATACCCTAGAAAATCTTCTTGATCTTAGGATAAAAGCCACATAGGTAACACCAAACAAACTGGTTGACTTGACTACATTTTGCAGATTAGATGGTTCTCTGAGTCCTGCTTATACTCCACCATGTTCCTTCTCTCACAGTCTACAGATATTACCCCAGATAGGATATTATACTCAAATTTCACTTTCTAATTCATTCTTACTTGCCTTTTATAGTTTAGTCAATACATGCTCGAGTAAAACTTTTAACTTTCTGCCTAATTCTACAATGCATACAGCAGTTGAATTTTGTTCAATTCCACTGTTAATTCTGCTTTACCTTATTATACCTACTTAAAGTAAGCAACATGAGGACAAGAGAAAATCCACTTTAATTTTGTGTAATAAGAAACAGTGCTTGACATGTGGGTTATGTCCAATTATTGAATAGAATTAATATTCTATTGAATTAAATATTGAATAGATTGTATAGTATTTAACTATATAGATTGAATACGATTCAACACTATTGAGTAGATTAATGTAATGCATGCTATTACTAATGTATTTTCCGGGGTATAAGACGACTTTTGAAACAAAAATAAGTCAACCGAAAATCGAGGTTCATCTTATACGCTGAGTATATCCTGAAAAATGTTTCAATATGCTGCTAAAAACATTGGCTGAATATTGCCACAAAACGAATTTTCCAACTCGATCCTGCAACAATCACTGCAAGGCTGCTCGGACCGCCTCTCTAACTCAGCCAATCCAAGCAGGCTTTTTATGCATGCAAATTAGACAGTGTTCTGGACCCGAATCTACACTGTCAAAAGTCTGCTCAGATTGGCCAAAGTCAGAAAGGAAGTCCATTACAGTATAATCTTTGAACCTTTGCTTGTTGTGATTGGCTCACTGTGATATATACAGTTGCAGCACAGGAACATTCTGTCTGATACAGCGAATATAGGCCTAAACCTATATTTTAACTGCAAAATTAGGGGGTCGTCTTATTCACCCAGTCATCATATGCTGGCAAATATGGTAATCATTTTTGTTCCAAATGCATAAGTAGTATCATTGGCATTGTTCCTTTTTGCATAGGCACATTAAAATGAGGGAAATCTTAAGTATAAAAACATAATTATTATTTAACACAAATAAGAATTCATAAATTTTATATTTTACTGGGGCCTTTCATCCTGAAGCTTAGGCTTCAGATGATCAGATAATGACCATTCAGCCCTGAACCTTGGATCCCTTTTTATGGAACTCGGCACAAGTTTCTGCACAGCATGAGAAATCAGACTTCTGCCAGGGAAGCACATAATGCTGCCCTGGCACAGACTTGCTCCAGAGTGGGGTCAGATGACATCCTGACAACTTGGAAAGAGCAACAACTTAGTTTCAGGGCAGAGTTTCCTGCATCACCACCTAACAGATGAAACCAGAATATGCTCTGTAACACCCTGATTTTTACAAAGGATCTGTGTAAAAACATTGATCTTCAATTACAGAAACCTGACTGCAACAACTGCAATTGAGAACTTTTACAGGGACCACAAAGAAAGACTTTAGGGTTAGACAACTTAGTATGCCCAGAACCTGTAGTTGGTCTTATGGCAGGATGTGTCATGGATAGGGTGTCCCTGCTTTTAGGCCAAAAGTTTTTCCTTCCTATTCTCCCCAACTCTTGCTGTACCTATGCAAAAATAAGAATAAAAAAAGATAAAAAAAAAAAACCCAACCAAATAAAAAGAATCAAACAAAAAGCCTGATCCCCCATCTCTTTTTTTTAATACAAAAGATTTTATTGATTTTTTTTTGAAATTTCATTTTATCTTTTTTTTTATTTATTTAAACACCTTGATTACATACATGATTCTGTTTGTTTCAGTCATGTAAAGAACACCCCCCATCACCAGTGCAACATTCCCATCACCAATGTCCCAAGTTTCCCTCCGACCCCCCCGACCCCCGCCTGTACTCTAAACAGGCTCTCCATTTCCCTCATACATTCTCATTATTAGGACAGTTCAAAATGTAGTTATTTCTCTAACTAAACTCATCACTATTTGTGGTGAGCTTCCTGAGGTGAGCTGGAGCTTTCAGTTCTTTTCTCTTTTGTGTCTGAAAATTATTGAAAGAATGTCTTTCATTTTTCTTAAAACCCATAAATGAGTGAGACCATTCTGCGTTTTTCTCTCTCTCTCTGACTTATTTCACTCAGCATAATAGATTCCGTGTACATCCACGTATAGGAAAATTTCATGACTTCATCTCTCCTGACAGCTGCATAATATTCCATTGTGTATATGTACCACAGTTTCTTTAGCCATTCGTCTGTTGAAGGGCATCTTGGTTGCTTCCAGAGTCTTGCTATGGTAAATAGTGCTTCAATGAATATAGTTGTAAGGAAGGGGTTTTTGTATTGAATTTTTGTGTTCCTAGGGTATATTCCTAGGAGTGGTATGGCTGGATCATATGGGAGCTCGATTTCCAGTTTTTGGAGGAATCTCCATATTGCTTTCCATAAAGGTTGAACTAGATGGCATTCCCACCAGCAGTGGATAAGAGTTCCTTTCTCTCCACATTCTCGCCAACACTGTTTATTCTCGTTCTTTGTGATGTGTGCCATTCTCTGGGGTGTGAGGTGGTATCCCCCCATCTCTTTTTTTCTTTTGTTTTCTCTTCTTTTTTAATTTTTTTAAAAATTTTTGTAAATAGGGGTTCCTGCCTTTTTCAAAGAACCTTGGGACATGGGTTACTTTGTTTTCCCTCATATTTCTGCATTTTTCTATAAAACTAAAATGAAAGAAATAAAGGCTTGGAGCCAGAGG
The DNA here is from genome assembly GCF_024139225.1 of Suncus etruscus. Lineage (NCBI taxonomy): Eukaryota > Metazoa > Chordata > Mammalia > Eulipotyphla > Soricidae > Suncus > Suncus etruscus. The sequence goes on along the minus strand of NC_064862.1, from coordinate 1,004,637 downwards.
CCAAATGGTCTCAGATGCATTCCTAGGGGAAAAAAGTACAGAACTAAATATTCAAGCCAAAGTCAACAACAATAGAATAATGAGACCTAAACTCTAACAATCTGAACTTAAATGGGACAGATATACTGGGAGGTTAGGTGCCAAAGAGTGGTTATACAGGATGTACTCTGGGATTATTGGTGGGAGTCTACAAATGGTAGGGATGGCTCTAATTCACTGTATATCTGAAATTAAACTATGAAGGACTTTGTAGATCAAAACTGTTTCAACAAAATAAAATAAAACCATATAGAGACAGACTAAAAGTTTCTCTATATGTTATTAAACAAGCAATGATTTTGAATCCATCTATAATAAGCTAAAAATTAAAAGGTCTGGATACACAAGGTACTTTGCTATCAGTACTATATATCTCCTTATTTTCTTTAGTTATTAGAACAGTTTACTAGTCTGAGAAATCAGAAATTCAAAAAAATCTAATAGCTCACCAGTCATTCCAAAACCAACTTTTCTCCTGTGGATTAATTAAATAGTTTTTTCTTAGAGATCATAAAAATGACTCTGAATTCAGGGAGCATACAATGAATATTCAAGCACCTAACTTTTGAATGTATAAGGCTCCCCAAGCACTTCTAGAATTGCTCTGGTGTACCTTACTCATGTATATAGGCATTCAACTATGTGACCAGGATAGCTAGAGTATCACTGAAAGTCATCTCAGAACCCCTTCATTAAAATTTAGGAGATCTTTTTCCCCAAGAAAAGGAGTTTTCCTTTTTTTATTTCAACAACTTTATTACATACATGATTGTGTTTGGATTTCAGTCATGTAAAGAACACCACCCATCACCAGTGCAACATTCCCATAAAAATGTCCCAAATCTCCCTCCTCCCAACCCTACCCCCGCCTGTACTCTAGACAGGCTTTCTATTTCCCTCGTACATTCTCATAATTAGGATAGTTCAAAACGTAGTTATTTCTCTAACTAAACTCATCCCTGTTTGTGGTGAGCTTCATGAGGTGAGCTGTAACTTCCAGCTCTTTTCTGTTTTGTGTCTGAAAGTTATCATTGCAAGAATGTCTTTCATTTTTCTTAAAACCCATAGATGACTGAGACCATTCTGCGTCTTTCTCTCTCTCTCTCTGACTTATTTCACTTAGCATAATAGATTCCATGTACATCCATGTATAGGAAAATTTCATGACTTCATTTCTCCTGACAGCTGCATAATATTCCATTGTGTACATTACCACAGTTTCTTTAGCCATTCATCTGTTGAAGGGTATCTTGGCTGTTTCCCAAGTCTTGCTATTGTAAATAGTGCTGCAATAAATATAGGTGTAAGGAAGAGATTTTTATATTGTATTTTTGTGTTCCAAGGGTATATTCCTAGGAGTGGTATGGCTGGATCATATGGGAGCTCGATTTCCAGTTTTTGGAGGAATCTCCATATTGCTTTCCATAAAGGTTGAACTAGATGGCATTCCCACCAGCAGTGGATAAGAGTTCCTTCCTCGGGGCCGGAGAGATAGCATGGAGGTAAGGCGTTTGCCTCTCATGCAGGAGGTCATCGGTTCGAATCCCGGCGTCCCATATATGGTCCTCCCGTGCCTGCCAGGAGCAATTTCTGAGCCTGGAGCCAGGAATAACCCCTGAGCACTGCCGGGTGTGACCCAAAAACCACAAAAAAAAAAAAAAAAAAAAAAAAGAGTTCCTTCCTCTCCACATCCCTGCCAACACTGCTTGTTGTGTGCCACTTTGTGATGTGTGCCACTCTCTGGGGTGTGAGGTGGTACCTCATAGTTGTTTTGATTTGCATCTCCCTGATGCTTAGTGATGTGGAGCATTTTTTCATGAGTCTTTTGGACATTTGTATTTCTTCTTTGTCAAAGTGTCTGTCTTTTTTTTCTCCCCATTTTTTGATGGGATTAGATGTTTTTTTCTTGTAAACTTCTGTCAGTGCCTTGTATATTTTGGAGATTAGCCCCTTGTATGATGGGTATTGGTAGAATAGTTTCTCCCACTCAGTGGGGGGCTCTTGTATCCTGGGCACTATTTCTTTTGAGGTGCAGAAGCTTCTCAGTTTAATATATTCCCATGTGTTAATCTCTGCTTTCACTTGATTAGAGAGTGCAGTTTCCTCTTTGAAGATGCCTTTAATCTCAATGTCCTGGAGTGTTTTACCTACGTGTTGTTCTATATATCTTATGGTTTCGGGTCTGATATCGAGGTCTTTCATCCATTTGGATTTAACCTTCGTACATGATGTTAGCTGGGGGGGTCTAAGTTCAATTTTTTGCAAGTGGCTAGCCAGTTCTGCCAACAACACTTGTTGAAGAGGCTTTCTTTGCTCCATTGAGGATTTCTTTCTCTGTTATCAAAAATTAGGTGATTGTATGTCTGGGGAACATTTTCTGAGTATTCAAGCCTACTCCACTGATCTAAGGGCCTGTTTTGATAACTATTGCTTTGTAGTACAGTTTAAAGTTGGGGAAAGTAATTCCTCCCATATTCTTTTTCCCAAATGATTGCTTTAGCGATTCTAGGGTGTTTATTGTTCCAAATTAATTTCAAAAGTGCCGGATCCACATCTTTGAAGAATGCTATGGGTATCTTTAGCGGGATCGCATTAAATCTGTACAATGCTTTGGGGAGTATTGCCATTTTAATGATGTTAATCCTGCCAATCCATGAGCAGGGTAGGTGCTCCTATTTCCACATGTCCTGTCTTATTTCTTGGAGCAGATTTTTATAATTTTCTTTGTATAGCTCCTTCACATTTTTAGTCAAGTTGATTCCAAGATATTTGAGTTTGTGTGGCACTATTGTGAATGGGGTTGTTTTCTTAATGTCCATTTCTTTCTTATTACTATTGGTGTATAGAAAGAACATTGATGTTTGTGTGTTTCTCTGAGGAGAGCTTCAAGGATTCAGAAAAGACAAAGAAGCACAGGGCAGGGCTCCCTTCAGGTCCTCAGTTTCCTCAGATGAAGCACAGCAGGGCGGAGACTCCGCAGGTGAAGCAATCAGCCCTTTACCTGGCAGTCCCCTCAGTCAGCCATTTCTTCAAAGGAGTTTTCTTTTATAACAGACACACTGCATAAGATCTGAAGTGGTAATACTACTGATCTCATTCTTAATCCTAAAATTAAAGAATATTTTTGTGGTCTATACTCAGCTGTACTCAGTGTTCACTTTTGGCTCTAAGCTCAGAGTTCACTCCCCTTATGTGTTTCAGAGGAACACGTGAGATGCGGGAATTGAACCCAGGTCTGCTGCATGCATGGCACATGTCTTACCTACAGTATTATATCTCCCCAGAGACTACATGTAAGTTAGCTGTTAGCTGAATTTTAACATTTAGATGATACCTAGTACTCAATGAAAGATAAATTTAGCTAAGTTTAAAGTGTTACCTATTTATAATATTTAAATAATATTCATTAAGACTTTCAAAAACATTGTATACCTTTAATAAAATAAATCTTAATATAATATTTTATAAGGAATTCAATGGTGGTCACCATTGCTTGATCCCTTAGAAAGAGTGATCAAATATATTGGCAAGCACACATTCACATAGGGAAACTACTCAAACACAATGTTACTTCCAGTTCATGCTAAAATTGGTCTTTATGATATATGCCAACTAAATTCATAGCAACCAAAAGTAATCTATTCAGGCAGAGCCTGATAATTTCAATTATTAATACAACTTTCAGGCATCACTTTAAAAAAACCTACTCTGAGCATCTCAATATTACTACAACCAGCAAACAATCATGCTAAAATAAATATTCCACTCCGACCTGGTCTATTTTAAATTGCTGGCTGCAAATATTTGAATCTCTTCTTTCAGACAGAAGAAATGCAAAGAATTTGCATTTGAATTACATGACTTCTGTGTCCATGTGTCTTTAAGGCCTATTATGGAGAATTCAGCATGGTAAAATCATTTTTAATGCTATACTTTTAGCATATTCATTTCCTAATAAAACTCTGTCAAATTATAAATTTAATGCTTATAACTGATGTCGGAAATACCTTTCCTAAAAACTGAGTCATTGTCTCTGAGTGAAACAGCAAGCTGGGTTGGCTTGGTGCTTCCTCTGCTCTGCCTTTTTAATCGTATTAAGTGGTTAAGATCGGATGATAGCTGACAGCAGTGGAATTTTAGCAATTAAAAGAAAGATGTCCTTAGTGACTATGTACAACCCCATCAGCCAAGTTTCTAATCAGTGAGGAATTTAGGCAAGTTAATTTTATTATCTGCAAGTGTGGTCATTATGTAGTAATCAAACTCAAAATGTATATTATAACCTCGTCAGACAACAGTCTGTAGACAGTATGTAATATCACTCACTACAATTATTATGTTACTTATTTTCCCTTCTAGTAGATTCAATACTATACTGATATTACAATGTGTGTTTATCTCTACATAACTAATATAAAATAGATAAACTTTAGAAGCTTGTTAAATGTTAGCTATTTCTTTTTTTTAAGCCTACAGCACCCAGTATTCCCAGGCAGTCTCCCATCCAAGGACTAACCAGGCCCAACCCTGCTTAGCTTCCAAGATCAGACAACATCGGGCACATGCAGCGTGGTATGCCCATAGACAAGTGTTAGATATTTCTATGACTAAAATATTTTAGTTTATTTTCACAGATCAATGATAATATATGCGTGGATAATAAACTTTGTAAAGTCTTCACTTTCTTTTTAGAGGCAAATATTGAGACACTACAGAAATAATAATATTTTAGTCAACTATTAAACAACTATTAATTGATTGATCCCTATATAGTGCAACTATGCATATAGGAAAGTTTAATTTTATGGTCATTTATTTAAGTTTATGTTCTGATGCACAAATATTCTTCATAGATAGACACTCAATTAGAGTTGTAGGGGCTCTTTTAAAACATTCTAATAGCTGGGAAAAGCATTATCTCTCAAAATAGCTTAATCCAAATAGCTTAATCTGATACTTATTAAACTAAATTGCAAAGCAGTTCTCATCCCTGGGGTTCTCATTTGTCAAGTATTCATTAAGAAAATTATTTCTATGGGGTTCTGGGCCCATGTCTCAGTACTTTCCATGCCTATCTGGAATGCACTGTCTAGTGAGAGAGTTAAATGAATAAGCAGAAAATGACAGAAGATTATTACATCTTTTTTGTAAATTAAATGAAGAAAACCAATAGACGTTTAGTGCATTGCAAGTTTCGAGTAATTTAAAACAATACTGAATCACTGGAGATACGATGAAATACTGTAACAGGGAGAAATAACTTAGCTGGGGGAATTTAGGAAGATAATTTGGAAAACATACTATTTAAGCTAATATTTGAAGGAAAACCAGGAATTCATTTAGAAAGCGGTAGGAGAAAGCAACAGTGAATGCATTAGAGGCCCTAAAGTAAAAAAAAAAAAAAATAAAAGCATAGGAAAAGCATGTACATACCTTCCAGTTCCTAAAATAACATATAGAATGTCACTGCATGCAAGGGTGGTCTGAACAGAAGTGAAAAAAGTAGAAGCTTTATAGGCTTTGCTGAGGGCATTAGATTTCAGCCTAAATGAAATTAGGAATGAACTGTAGTTTTAATGAGAGCAAGAGAAACAAGATAATCAGTCTTTTTTTCCCCTTATGACATTTTCGTCTGCTTTCTACTTATTTTGGCCCTTCCCTAACTTCTCCAGATCTTAACCCTCTTTCTCATAACTGTAACAAGGAGCCAATAGCTGAGCCCATAGGGCAAGGGTGTCAAGCAGACCTTTGTGACATGACCCCGCTCATGCTCAATATTCCCTGTGCATTGAGTAGTTCCCCATCAATTGTGAGCTAGTAAATTGGTCTACCCGTATTCTTTATAAGCCTGCCTAGAGACCAGCACTCAAACTGTTCATTCATAAGTGAAACCTTTAGTGATAATTATAATATACCCTTTATATAAAGGTATTTTTTGTCAGTAGAGGTGACAATTTCCAAATGATACAAAATTCCAGTTGTAAAATGAGTGAATTCTGGGCACTTATATATATCAGGACAATTATATTTAAAATAAACTATTTATACATCTAAAGTTGTTAAGGGTATGAAACTTAAATGTTCTTTCCAAAAGTAACAAAAAATGTGATTATATAAGGTGATAGAAGTGTTTCTGATGTGTTAACTTCACTGTGGTTTATCATCATATCATGACATTACCCACTGAAAATGAATACAACCAATGACATCCATTTTATATCCACAGAGATGAAGGGGCAAAAGTTACATTTTCATAACTGTTTGAGAAATACAATTCCCATCAGACTTTTGAATACACTTGCTATCTTTGATGTCTTCAAAATCTTTAAAAACTAAAAAGTACTTCAATTAAAAATTAATATGGCCACTGGAAAGCTTAGATTGGGAATTCAAATCTGAAGCTATTGATCAATTATCCTCTCTCCAGGTTCTGCAATAAAATCAAGCCTGCTTCTTGAATTATCACATTGCAAAGACTCAGCATGACTGCATAGAAAGCACTGTTGCAGTAAAGGAGGTCCTTTCTTAGAAATGGAACAGACAAAGCCTTTCATCTATTATTCATGGTGCCTTGTGCCCATGTCAGCTCCAAATTAATAATTAAAATTAATCTCATTACAGACTATTTCATTACAGGATAATTTAATTAAATGATGAATTGGCTCCCAGATGTTACCTCCTGTGCCATCTTTTAAATAATGCTGATGATGACACAGGATTTGCTCAGTATCATTCAGACCTTAAGAAAGTGAATTATTTATAGGGTTCTGCCATTCTGCTGATAATAAATGATGCTATCATTCTTATGCATTATCCTTCACCAAAGTCACATTTCCCCAAGATTTCAAATATTTCCACAAACTTTTAAAGTCTACTGGACGTTATTAGAAACATTGTTTTCTCATTCACAGAACTATATCCACTTGGTGAAGTTTTTTCTTTTGATTTCATGAAACTTATTTTATAAAATAATTAAAAAATAGAAATCTCAAATTTCAGCTTCAGAAATAAAAGAAAATCATATATGAATATTTATTTTTGCTACAAATTATTGAGTTTGATAATAAAATAACCATAAACATTAAAACTGAGACCAGGGGGGCTGAGAGATAGCCTGGAGGTAAGGCATCTGCCTTCCATGCAGAAGGACAGTGGTTCAAATCCCGGCATCCCATCTGGTCCCCCGTGCCTGCCAGGGACGATTTCTGTGTGTAGAGACAGGAGTAACCTCTGAGCACTGCCGGGTGTGACCCCCCCCAAAAAAAAAACCAAAAAAAAACTCTGAAAACAGACTTTTACTTACTGTTTTCTATAAACTAGTTGATAAAAAGATTGTTTTAAGTATTTATTATTCATTATTTTTATGATTATTATATATTTATTTGACATGAAATAACAAAGGTCACATTTTAAGTTTTTCTAGTGATCTCATGACTACTGAAAAGCGGATGTTTTTTTTTTAACATTTTGCACAAGATAAAAATCCTGATAAACTAGTGTTAGAAAAAAATGTAACCCCACTGAACCATAAACGAAATACTTAATAGATAGTTCTTTATTAACTTAGGATAAAATTTAAGGGTTTTGGAATGACATGGTATCTGGCAAGTATTTTTTAAATTATTAAATTAAAAAATTGAAATTAGTTGACAATGATTCTGATCCCAAAATTTAATATTCTAAAATTTCAATCCAAGGCTGTAGTTTTTCAAAACATTTTGGGTTTTCAAAAATTTCAATTCTGCCAAAATGTATTTTAATAATATTTAAAAATCACGAAAAAAAGTTACGACATAATTATTTTATAAAAAAAATGTGATACTTTGGAAAATAAGTTAAGTCATTATAGCTATTAAGTGTAGTAATCAAAAACTAAAGCCTGGCACTGAAGAGATAGTCCATGAGGTAATGTACTCACCTCGCACAGTCACCTATAGTTTAATCCATAGTTTAAACCACGGTCTCCTAAGCACCAAGAATAATTGATCTCTGAGCACAAAACCAGGAGTAAGTCCTAAGCTCAGCTGGTGTTAAATGCCCTATCTTCTCATTTTAAGTCTAAATAACAGTTATAGTTTTTACATACTATATACATTTGATAATCAGCGATATAAATTGTGGATTTAGTATCTCTGAGGATGAATATATTTTGGGTAGTATTAAGTCTACCTTCAAAATAATTTATGGACTTTTCTTTCTTTTTTTTGGTGGGGGGGTCACACCCGGCAGAGCTCAGGGGTTACTCCTGGCTCTAAGCTCAGAAATTGCTCCTGGCAGGCTCGGGGGACCATATGGGACACCAGGATTTGAACCACTGTCTTTCTGTGCCAGAGACCAAACCCTAATATGGAATTCTGCAGGACAAGCCAGTCTTGTGTGGCCAGAGTACATAACCTAAAGCATTGGCTAGCCCCAGAGACCAAAGAAATACCACAGTTTCCTATCAGTCATACATTCCAGGAAGCTTGTGACATCCTTGAAACTTCACTAACCTTGAGGTGTTCCTGTGCTCCTTATGTAAAGATGGCATGTAAAGATTACCTCTGTAATGCAGGCTGTTTCATCCTGCTCTCTCTCCACTCCCTGTAAAATCATGCTTAAAAAGAGCCTGTACTGATTAATAAACCGGAGCCTTGACAAGCCTCGTGTTGCTTGGCCCCTCTTTTTTCTCCCCATTCTCTTTTCAGGCCGGGACCCCTCTATACCTGTCCTGCAGGCCAGGACACTTCTGCATGCAAGGCAAAAGCCTTACCTCCATGCTATCTCTCTGGCCCTGATTTATGGACTTTTTGAACAGTGAAACAGTTGGCCAAAGTCATTGGTACCACAGTCTATGCACAATTGTAATAAATAGAATGATTTATTTTTGTCAGCTTGAAAGATTATGAAGTTTTAAAAGACAATATATATTTTTAATCATTTGAAAAATTTTTATTCTCTCTTATTTTTCTCTCCTGGCCACTATATATTTTTCATTAATTGACAAGTTCCAACTCTAGACAAGTTTACCTACCTTTCTTCTATAATTTTTGCCTTTTATATTGTCATCATGAATTAAAAATGGTTAATATTTGAGGTTCAGGCTTCATTTTTCAAAACCAATCCTTTCACCAATGTCCACTTCCTTACAGATCTTGTTTTCCTCCCACAGGCCCATCTCTGTGAGAGACACCTTTTTTATACTATTAACTTTTGACACTGTGTTTTCATGCAAATAACATTGTACTACCTTTCAGCTCTGTCTGCTCCTCTATGTTGGACATTCCCTTGACCGTTGTTATTGTCCCTTTTCTGCCTTATTTTTCCTACCCCAAGAGTCAAGCTTCCTAATGAGATGTGTACTCATGTTCTTTGATTCTCTTGCCTTTGGTAAATTTATTATATGGAAATACCGGATTTCCAAATACACTATTATATTTCTTTACATCCCTCACATGAGAATTACCATTCAGTGTCAGTATATCTTTCCTTCTGACTAACTTCACTCAGGATACTTTCCAGATTCATCTACATAAAGAAAATTTCTTAATTTTTATTTTTTCTTTTGGCCAAGTAATATTACATTGACCATATGAACCATGGTTTCTTTATCAATTCATCTGTTCTTGGACATTTCGGTAGTACTGCATAAAATATAGGGGCACAAATATGATTTCTCCATGTTGGGGGTTCTTTTTTTTTTTTTTTTTTTTTTTGGTTTTTTGGGCCACACCCGTTTGACGCTCAGGGGTTACTCCTGGCTATGTGCTCAGAAATCGCCCCTGGCTTGGGGGGACCATATGGGACGCTGGGGGATCGAACCGCGGTCCTTCCTTGGCTAGCGCTTGCAAGGCAGACACCTTACCTCCAGCGCCACCTACCCGGCTTGTGTTGGGGGTTCTTATGAGGGAGATACTGAGAAGTAAAACTGCTGGGTCAAATGGAAACTCAATTGCTAACTTTTTGAGTAATGTCCTTATTGTTTTCCAAAAAGCTGCACCAACTGACATTCCCTTCAGCAGTGAATGAGGATCTCTTTTGTCACATCCACACAAGCACTAGTTCTTATTCTTTTTGATGTGCCAGCCTCTATGGTGTGATGTGATATCTGTGTTGCCATCCTCGTATCCAGTCTGGTTTTTTTTTTTTACAAGATCATATTGTTCAAGGCCAAAGAGATAGTACAGTGGGTAGAGCTGTAGCCTTGCATACTATTGTGCCTGGTATCCCTTATGTGCCTCTGAGCCCCACTAACAGTGACCTCTGAAAACCACACCAGGAAGTATGGCAAAAAGTCAAAAAAATAAACAAGTAAACAAACGAAACTACACCCCTCCTTTTAAGTTTTTTTACAAATATTACTCTAGAATTCTATGCTATCATGTCACCATTCATTTCCACAAAAAAATATTATTAGTTTGTTATATACTATACACCATGGCAATTTAAATGCAAGCATTCACTGTACTACAATTGTAGGTTCAAGCAAGTAAGACACAGAGAAGTTATAGAAAAACTCTTGTTCTTTTGATAAATGCAAAATATTTATTATTGTCAAATTTTCTAAGCAGTTTTATAAAAAATATAACATGAAAATATTATGAACATTAGAAATAGTAATAAACATTTATCACAAAATAATTTAATTGACAATTTAAGAAAAGTAGAGCTTCTGAGATTTTTCTATTAATAGTGAATCTGATTTATTAATTTCAGATAACACAAGCTAATACTTATCAAAACAAAATTTTATAAGAGAAAAATATAGCATTTGATTTCAAATGTCCATATTAAAATTTCATCTATTTCAAAATGGGTTATTGTACACTGGGGGGTTAACTTGTTCTAATACATTTAAAAACTTTTTGTTAGTATACCTTATGTGTGAAATTTAGACCAGAAATGAACTTGCCACATCTGGGTGATAGTATTCACATTTGTGGGAAGGGGAGTTAAATAAGGTTTAAAATATAAAAAAATCTGTATAGAATAAAATTCAGCCTAAAATTTTAGACTAATTCAGACTACCCTAAAACAAGAGCAATTAAAATGAAAAACCTATTATGCCAAGAATGAAGAGAGTTTGCACTTTAAAGTATTTTTCAAAAGAGTTTGAAACATTAACAAAGCTACTTAAAACAAAGACCAACTAAAAATTGTTCATGCAATCATCAGTCCTTTATTTGTTGGACTGAACTAAATCGCCATGGTTTTTTTTTTTAAGACTCATATATAATCACATTTTTAAATGAGCTTCTAGTGGCAGTTTGTTAAGCAGAATGCTTAAAATGTGTAGGGATTTGAGTCTTCTGAAAACCTGTATACTTATGGACTGGAAAATTAGTACAGTAAGACACCTAACCCCAGTTTGGTCTCAGACACTACATACAGTTTTATGAGCCACTCATGAATGATTTCTGGGCATAGTCAGGAGTAATCCCTGTGTGCTCCTGGGTGTAGCCACAAAACATAAGCAAAACAAAAATACAGTATGCCTCTTAAAACAAACTCTTTATATATTTCTCTACTTCTCTGGTATTTCTATAAAAAACTTGTAATTTAGGTAACATAACTACAACAGTATTCAAGTTTATATATTCATATAGCAAGTTATTGTACTTCACCACCATCAAAGTGCCCTTAAAGTCCAGCATATGTCACTTGAACATCTCTGGTTCAATCTTCATTCTCTCTTTCTCCCTACAACCCTTTTAGGTTATCATTTTAGAATCCAAGGGTTTCAGGCCAGAGGGATAGTCCAGAAGACAAAACGGTTTGCCTTTTATGAATCCAAAGAGAGCTTTCCCCAATACCTCCATATGGTCACCTTAGCACCACCAGGAGTAATTCCTGAGTTTAGAAACCGGACTAACCCATGAGCGTCACCTGATTGGTCAATCAGACCAGAGAAAATTCTTAGGCCCAGATGCTCTGTTTCCTGGAGCCAGCAATTCTGGGTGTCAGCAGGGCTCTTCTTCACAGTGCTTAGAAAACTATGCAGTGTTGGGAATAAAGTGAGGACTCGACACATGGAAAGCGTGCAGCTCTGACAACTAAGTCATCGCCTTGGCCGTCAGTTGTTTTTTGGACTTAATTCCTGACTATATTTTATAAATAGATATCAATAAGAATAACTTATGACCTAAATTTAAATTTATAATATACAAGCTATTGTCTATACATAAGTATTATATATAAATTATATACAGTACATATAGTTTTCTCCCTAAAAGGAATAAAAATATATAAACCAGGTATTTTCTATTCTTTGAGAATAAAAATAAGTTTTATCAATTTTAGGCACTTGTTATTGTTAGAAAAGTACCAAAATTACTTTAAATAAATACATACTCTATCAAATATTATATGACATGAACATTCCAAAGTAATTTTCAAACAATAAAGGTAAATATAAGTTAATTAAGATAAGTTAATTTCCTCACCATCATATTGATACAGTATTCATATAGCAAAGATTGAAGTCCATGCCTTTAAAAAAATAGTCAAATAATTTTTAAATAATGTGTGTCTTCAGTATTTAATCTTAATGTGTCTTTAGTTTTTAATCTTACACAACTATTCCCACTGGACACTTCTAGGAACACTGTTTTAATGATGAGAAAATTGGAAATGGAGGGTAATATTTCCAGTACTTAGAGAACGAAGATGCATCATCAGACAGCCAGACACCTTTGCATGGTTCTAGCTTAACAGTCCTTTATCCAAAGGATTAAGTTGATTTTTAAGTCTACCAGCTTGACCCAAATGACAGTGACTGTAGTCCAGTTGGTAGTCTCTAGAAATTCTATCCATTTCACATTTACTACTCCACCTGATCTGCAATTGCCAACTACAGTGCCCTTCAGCTGTGTTTAGACTAGACCTACTATCTTTCCTCGCTAACCCCTACCCTGGAGAAATATTAAACTTTATATGCAGTGGTGCACATTCAAATAAGAGAAAAACATAAAACTTAGAATTATAATGTCGAGGAACTGGGGAGAAAGTAAAAAGTGCATTGGCAAAGTGCATTGTCCTGGATACTATTCAATTCTCAGCACCACATAAGGCCCCAAATAGTTCCAGGGATAACTCCAGAGCACAAAGCCAGAAATAGTCCCTAAGTATCTCTGAGTGTGGTGCACACTCCTCCCTAAAAGAAAATTATATTTTTAAGAATTGAAAGGATAGACATATAAGTATTATAAAATCAGTCTTCACAACTAATCAACATGGATGAGATGAATCCCTTAATCACGGGTATAAACAATAGTGCTATCACACCGAATAGTTTACACCAATAAGATGGTAAAGAGTATTTCAGAGCCCCCCTCGCTCTCCCTGTCTTTTTATTAATCCTCTTTCTCTAAATGTATATTTTTAATAAAAGTTTCCAACTTTATCAACTAAATCGCCTTTCACAAGATTCTATGTTTTTTTTGTTTTGTTTTGGGTTCACACCCTGCAATGCTCAGGGGTTACTCCTGGTTCTATGCTTAGAAATCGCTCCCGGAAAGCTCGGGCAATGATATGGGATGCTGGGACTTGAACCAACATCCTTCTGCATTCAAGGCAAATGCCCTACCTCCATGCTATCTCCCCAGCCCCTTTATAGTTTTTTTTATTAGAATCTCATACATCTTCAGTGCAATTTTAATGCTTACCTGTGTAAGTATACTAGCTGTACTGAGCATCAATTCTGATCATTCTATGAAAAAAATCCTCTAGTTGCCACAGTAAAGACTTTACCTACTAACCTAAGGCATCAATCTAGAAAATAAGTGCAATAAGACTTTCGGAGTTGGCCAAAACATTTATGCATTACATTAGTAACTTATAAAGATAAACTTCACAAATCTTGAAAAAGGACTGAATTTATTAATTTTATTGGGGGGGGGGGCTGTAAAGAAACTGGGTAATACCCAGTCAGTCTCAAGAGTTGCCCCCAGGTATGGAACCAGAATTGGATATGCGTGAAGTGAATCCCTTCATCCTTATGCTATCTTTCCTGCCCTTGTAACCTAATAATTAATGGGTGGTTTTATAATAAGTATTTATTTTAATTTTCTACAATTATTATAATACATATTAAATACAGTTCATTCAAACTTTCATTCACCAATTATCTACTACTATATAATATGTACCATCATCTATATTAGGAACAAGTTTGGACTAGAGAAATACCTAGTATTTTTAATTTCACAAGGACTCTAGGAGATGATTAAGTATTTTTAATTACAATAACTAGTAACTTTTATTTTGTTTTATGTTCATTAGCATTTAAACTTTATAAGTCAGAAGAAAAATACGTCATCAATAGAAAATGCACAGTCATTAGAAAACACATTTTTTGGGGAGGAGATCTCCCAAGCAGTGCACAGAACTGGGAGACTGTCTGGGGGAATTCTCAACCACCTGGGTCAGTGGTTAAATGCAAAGGCAAAAGATATGGTGCAACTCAGGCCTTCCAGTTCCTGTACTACCCCCAAGCACCCTGCAAGTGTGGGTCTCAAAAAGAATACCCAACAGTGCTTTGCCATACTTGGGAACCATGTGGTATTGTGAGTGGAACTGAGTCAGGCACATAGAAGATGCGATTCTTATCCTCTTTACCATCTATCTTCAATCTCTAGTGTACTGATTATTAATACATATGTGTTTTTTTTTCAGTTTTTGAGTCACACCAGAAGGTGCTCAGGGGTTACTCTTGGCTCTGTTCTCAGAAATCACTCCTGGCAGGCACCGGGGGGGGGGGGGCAACCATATGGATGCTGGGAATCAAACATAGGTCGGCCAGGTATAAGGCAAATGTCCTATCTACTGTGCTATCACTCCAACTTCCAACACATATATTCCTTTTTTCTTTTACCTCTCCCCTTCCCCAACGACACACACATATACATAATGATCCTTACTTCCACTAGAGCCACATTGTTATTAAGTTATTATGCATCAAAACACATTTACATCCATCCATCAGATGATCCTAATAAATGTCATTTCATTGGGAAATTAATAGATTATATTTGGATTCCATAACTAATTTATTTATTCATGTATTTTTTCAGTCTCTACCTCAGATTAAAATACCAATACACCGCATCACATAAATAAATCGAAAGAATTTGCAGGAGGTGCTTTTCACTTTTGTTGAATTCAAACTCAGAAAATTAGGCAGCATTGCAGTTCAGTATCAGAGGCATTCTTGGAGCCACTTTAATTCTTAATGCCTTAATTACCTTCACTTATTAAATAATTGAAACTTATTAAATAATTGAAATTAACAAACAAAAGTTGAGATGCATTTCCCATCTGACCAAAATAATGTCAGGGGTCTATTCTCAAAAGAGAAATCCTAACTGTATCAACTCAAGTAAATATGCTAATAAGTAGAAACATAGACGTTTTGTATTGAGACAAGGGTCATAAAGATATTCTAGGGAGAATACTTGTCTTGAAGTGGCCAACACAGGTTTGATCCCTGGCATCTCATGGATCCCCAAGTCCCATTCCTGAGCAGAGTAGGGCGTAAGCCCCAAACCCGGCCTTCAAATGCTTAGGATCCCTATTTCTACACATTTACCCATACACATAGAAGCTGATTCTGTATCAATATTGTTACAAAAATTCAGAATTCAGATTTATTTTCTTCAAGACTCTAGCACAGTATTAAATAGGTACATTATAGTCATAAAACCTCAGAGAAAGTAGGAAATTTATACATAATGTCACAGCTAATCCAGAACAAGCACACACAAAAATTACTATACGTGTTTTATATGTCTAATGTGTTTTTGTAGGAAAACCATCTTATAATTTTTGACTGAGTACAGAAAAAATGTAAAAACTGTGTATGATATTAATTCACAAGTCTTCATTTATATAAAGCAAAGGAAAGGGGTCTCAGATATGAGAGGATAAGCCACTTGCCTTGTACAGTCTTTTCAATCCAGACATCATAAATGGTCCCTGAGCACAGCTAGTAAGGATTCCCTTTGCACCATTAAGTCTGGCCCCCAAACAAAAGAAGAATATTATACAAGCCAAAGGAGAATATTCCGTAATAGAAAATATGCATTATCCAATTCTATTTTCCTGCAATGACCTATTCACTTTTTGTGCTACATTGCTATTCAAAGTGCTTCTTTTCACTCTCCAGAGTCTCAGTTTAAATAAATGTGATAGCCAGTATGTCAGTCCTTTCACTTTTTTAGTAGTGATCCCTCACTTGTTTAATATTGATTAAATTCTGTTTGATTTTTTTCCTTTTCTCTATTCATGTTTTATGATTCTCCTTTTATATAGCAATTGTTTTGCTTATTTCATGACTATAACTTTTGCTTTAATTACTCTTTAAGCAAACTAACTTGTTTCATTCTATTTTTACTTTTCCCTAGATTTTATTTATTTATTTATTTATTTATTTATTTATTTATTTATTTATTTATTTATCCACAAGAATTCAGGGCTTACTCCTTGGGAAGCATTTGTGGTGCAGAACCAGATTAGAACCCAAGCTGGTTGCATGCAATGCAAGTGCCCTACTCCATGTAACATACCTCTAGCCCCAACTTTTCCCTGGAGTTCTATTTTGTTGCATCATTTCTCTGGTGTTTTGTTTTGTTTCATTCCAACAGAAAAATGGCAAACCCTCTATTCTTCATCTTGTTTAATTTCTTATTCACTTCTGTGTACTGAACGAAGCAGTCATCTTTCCTTAGTATGCCCTAAGTATGCCTTTTCCTTACTATTAGTTTTCTATGAGAATTGTAAATTGTATCTTGGGCAATGTGAATAACTAACTCAGAGTGATGTGCAATATGTTGCTTTGCATGCTGAAACTACTCCAGCAGTTTACATGTCTGGACTACTGGTGTTCACACAGTGCATTCAAGACTCCCTGAGGACTACAGCTGTCTGAAATGAGGAGATGAGACCTGGAGCACCCTCTCCTGTGATACAGTTCCACAGCAAGACTGCCAAGTGTTATGTGTTCTCTTTGGTCTACTGCTATAAACCAGTATTACTTTGTTCCAGCATAACCGATTTCATCTATTTATGAAAAGATGAGGGGTGAGAGGAACACAGTTTGCTAAATTTAAACACTAAAGATAAATCTGTGTAGCAAAATTCCAAAACCTATTCAAAGAAAGACTAATCTTGAGAAGAAATACCAAAAAAAAAAAAAATCAAATAAGTTGAACATCCTTTTCCTCTATATTTTCCAAATACAATACAATTATGAAATTGGTTTTGAATTTTCAAAACAAAATAAGATAATTTTTAGCTATCTACCTCAAACAAAATGTTTGCAAAGAAGTAACTTATATTACAATGCAAAAAGGAACATATATACATATATATGTATATAATAAAATTAAAATATGAAAAATGTGGGCCAGGACTGTGGAGCTGTGATAAAGTCTTCTGTATATAAGAACCTGACTTCAATTCTTGTCACTCAAAAGAATAACAGTAAAAATAAATTTCAAAAGTAATACAGAAAAGTTCCATTATTTATCTAATAAAATTCAGATTAAAAATACTTTATTGTGATCTAGGCAGAAAACAGAACAACATCTTTGAAGTGATGGTGAGAAAATTAATGCTGTTTTAAAGGTTTATGTCCATCATGATATTCAAAAGAAGAAATAAAAATAAATCCACTCAAACTATAGATTAATTCCACTCCTGAAAATATACAGCAAAGATCCAAAAGCACAATGCAGAATCTGCACTCCTATGTTCATTGCAGCACTATTTGCAACTGTCAAAATTTAGAATCAACTCAAATGTTCAATAACAGGTAACTTGATAAAGAAACTATGGTGTATGGAAAACTACTTGCCTGTATGAAAAGGTAAATCATACAATTTTCAGCTACATCGATCTGAACAGTAGTTTCATGCTGAGTGAAATCAGTAAAAGTGTAAACTCAGAATTATCTCTCTCACATGTGGGATATAAACAAGCATCCTAGAAGAATTTCAAATGCCCAATGACGATAGAAACTAAGAGCAGAAGAACAGGCTTGCAGTAAGAAGCTTGTCACTGAGTACAATGTGGTGCAGTCGGGTTACTAGGGAACACTGGGACAACTGTGGAGGAGCAACGTGCCTTTCACAGAGGTATGTTGGGAGACAAGGAGGGAAACTGGGGACTTCAGTGAAGTGCAATGGCTACTTACAATGTACTGGTGTTGAAATGTTGCATGCCTTGTACAATCACAAACATCTTTCTAATCATATAGTTACTTGTTTCAATAAAGATAAATTACATCAAAACTAAAAATTTAAAACAATTTCAAGTTTATGAGAAATTACATTCAGCTAAAATAGATAAAACATAAGACTTTGTCACTTTTAATATAATAGTAAGGCTTGATAGGAATAAAGAGAGACTCTATACAATCCAAAATCTATGAAGTAGAATATGCAATTATGAAATATGTGCATACATAACAAACCATAAATTATATCCAGTAAAGTCAAACAAATGTGCAATCTTAAAGGAGATATATCTGATTTCATGGCCTTTGATTAGATTGATAATACTACTGCTAAATTATAAAAATCTTGACACTGAGATTTATAATAAACTTCTAACTTTAAGAGGCAGTCATTATTAGCAAAGCAGAGCTCAACCCAGAGCCATTATCTGCTGACTCCTACTGTCTGTCCCTTAAAAGATTTTGTCAGATAGATTTCCTTGAAGATTTTAACTAATACATGAGAATATTTAATCAGATAAATTAAACAAATAAAGAGAGAACCCCTTCCCTTACTCCCCATAAGCTATGAGAATAGGCTTCCTGGGGTTTAATGATGCAGAAGATGGTCAAGCATGTTGTTTACTTATTTTAGAAGGTTAACTGAAGGGACCGGGCTGGAGTGATAGCACAGTGGTAAGACGTTTTGCCTTGCACATGGGCAACCCTGGATGGACCCTGGTTTGATTCCTGGCATCCCATATGGTTCCCATGCCTACCAGGAGTGATTTCTGATCACAGAGTCAGGCGTGACCCCTGAGGGTCGCCGGGTATGACCCAACCTCCCCCCTCAAAATAAAAGAGAACCAAAACAGGGAAATAAAATCCATACCATTACTTAACTCCACAAAGTACAGTTTGTCTTAATAATTATTTCATTGTCAGAAAACGGTCAACATTAAATTTTCAACAAATCACTTACAGCCAATTGGCTGTTAATGACAAATACTAAATCTTTGCACGTTTCTACATCATTTAGATCCTCAATAGATCAGCAGATAATAACCTTTCACATCAGAGATTCAACATGCTGAAGTGCAATAAAATTTGTTTGAAAGCTTAAAGCTCCACAAAAGATATTTCCATTAAATTACCACATGCTTAAAAATGAAACACTAGTAAAACTTTGTCCTGCACAGCAAAAATAATAAATAAAAGGAATTTTTTTAAGACTACATATTTAACTTCAAATATGCAGAACAAAGCAATTTTCTTTTTTTAATAATATTTTTATTTAAATACCTTGGTTACAAACATGATTGTGGTTGGGTTTCAGTCATATAAGAGGAAACCCCCCCATCACCAGTGCAACATTCCTGTCACCAATGTCCCAAATCTCCCTCCTCCCCACCCCATCCCCACATGTACTCTACACAGGCTTTCTATTTCCCTCATACATTCTCATTGTTAGAATAGTTTGCAATGTAGTTATTTCTTTAAATAAACTCATCACTCTTTGTGGTGAGGTTCATGAAGTGGGCTGTCACGTCCAGCCCTCCTCTCATTGTCTCTAAGGATTGTTGCAAAAATGACTTTTATTTTTCTTAAAACCCATAGATAAGTGAGACTATTCTGCATCTCTCTCTCTCTCACTTATTTCACTCAACATAATAGATTTCATGTACTTCCATGTATAGGAAAATTTCATGATTTCATCCTTGATGGCTGCATAATATTCCATTAGAACAAAGCAGCTTTCAATGCTGAGTAAATACTAAGGTTCCATAGTACCATGTTTTCCGGCGTATAAGCTGAATTTGAAACAAAAAAAAGTCAATCGAAAATTGGGGGTCGTCTTATACGCCGAGTATATCCCGCAAAATGTTTCAATATGCCACTAAACGAAAATTGTCTGTATATTGCCACAAAACGAATTTTCCAACTCGATCCTGCACCAATCACTGACAGGCTGCTCAGACCGCCTCTCTAACTCAGCCAATCCAAGCAGGCTTTTGATGCATGCAAATTAGACAATGTTCTGGACCCGAATCTACACTGTCAAAAGTCTGCTCAGATGGGCCAGAGTCAGAGAGGAAGTCTATGACAGTAGAACCTTTGAACCTTTGCTTGTTGTGATTGGCTCACTATGGTACATACAGTTGCAGCACAGGAACGTTCTTTCTGATACAGCGAATATAGGCCTAAACCTATGTTTTAACTGCAAAATTAGGGGGTCGTCTTATACGCCCAGTCGTCTTATACACCAGCAAATAAGGTATTTGAAAGAGATGATACAAGAGAGATTGAGGGGGGCCGAAGAGATAGCACAGCAGTAGGACATTTGCCATCCAGGATGGATGGTGGTTCCGTGGTTCAAATTCCAGCATCCCATATGGTCCCCTGAACCTACCAGGAGCAATTTCTGAGCACAGAGCCAGGAGTAACCACTGAGCACATCCCATACACACACACACACACACACACACACACACACACACACACACACACACAATGAGAGATTGAGGATAGTCTATGAAAATGTAAAGGGAGGGCTAGACAAATTATTCAGCAGGTAGGAAGGTTGCATCTGGCCAACCTGGATTTGAGCCTCGTCAATCAGTATAGTCAGTCCCACTGACCACTGCCAGGAATAACTCCTGAGTGTGAAAAGCCAAGAGTAATCCCTGATTACTCGGCAAGGTGTGGCTGAACTCCCCTGAAAATTTGTAAACGGATACATATAAAATTATTATATATTCATTAAATTGGAGCTCAGACTCACATAAGATACTATAATCTGTTTTATATATTTATATATTGTATATATGTATATTTAAATATATATTTATATATACATACAAAAGAAATGGGGGTCAGAGCAGTGGTGCAGGAAGTAGGGCATTTGCTATGCATGGCTAACCTAGGACAGACCTCGGTTTGATCCCCCAGCATCCCAGGCGGTCCCCCAAGCCAGAAGTGATCTCTGAGCATATAGCCAGGCGTAACCCCTGAGCATCACCAGGTGTGGCTCAAAAAACAATATATTTATATATATACATATATACATAAAAGAAATAGAAGAGCTTGACTCCATATATGTTTATTTATGCATAGAGCCATAAAAATACATAATAGCTTGACACCAAAATATTTATATATATATATTAATTTATGCTCATTAATACTGCAACATTACGATAATTATATATAAATTATAAATATATAATTCTGTAAAATTTTAATAACTCAAACATAAAACCTTATCATTATTAACACATATACATTGTTATTAATAACATCATAATTACCTTGGTCTCAAATGCTGACTCAAGAGAATTAATGACTAGACTTGTTAAAGAAAATTCAATTTTGATGTTGTATTTCTGGCATCTTAATTAATCTTCACTATATACATATATGAGTTATTATAAAAGTGTTCCTCAAGGGCTGGAATGATCATGCAAGCAGTAGGGCATTTGCCTTGCACGGCTAACCTAGGATAAACTGCAGTTCAATTCCCTGGTGTCCCATGTGGTCGCCCAATCCAGGATTTCTGAGTTCATAGCCATGAGTAACCCCTGAGAGTCACCAGATGTAACCCAAAAAAAAAAACAAGGAAAAAAAAAACTCTCCAGAATCTGTCTGGGGGAAAAAAAAGTGTTCCTCAAATGAAGCTTATGTTCTTTGCGGAATCATGGAGATCTATAAATTTTTCATTTAGTACTGACAAGCAGAGACTTAAATGATCTATTTACAAGGATCCATACTTGTTTTTCTTGAATTTTAAAATGGTTTTCTGGGGCACACTCAGGCTTCTCCTGGCTTTGCTGTCAGGGATCACTCCAATAAAACCATTTGGAATGCTAGTCAATTTGGGATTGCTTTATTTCTTCAGGACATACTATTTTTTGTTCTTTGTTTGCTTTGGTTGTTAACATTTTGTTTTTTGTTTGTTTTGAGGCCATATGTAGCAATGCTCAGAGCTTACTCCTGGCTCTTTGCTCAGGAACTCCTATACTATTTCTCCAGCCCCATATTTCTTACCTTCTGATTGACCAAAACAATGAACAGAGCCACAAATTTAAACTGTTACTTGTAGTGATAATAACCCTGAATGGAAAGTACTTTTTCTAATGCACATTTCTGTCATTCTCTTTTTTTTTAATTTTTATTGTAAGAATTTATTCAATGACATTTCTGTCATTCTCTTTTTTTAAGTGAACAAATAATTTACACAGAAGGCTCCAATAGTCCTTGGCTCCAACAGTCCAAAATAAATAAAGCAAACATATACTCTTCTATAGGCCCAAAGAAAAAATTTCATATGCTATTGGAAATAGGCAAGGTTACAGAAGGCCTGATTGTTGATGCATGCATCAAAAGGCCAGCAAGAAGCAGTTAGGAAGATTTTCTTCATTCCTAGATGACACTCACAGTTTACTTCCAGTATGTAAGTCACAGGAAGGCTGGACCATCAGGATCAA
Source organism: Suncus etruscus (assembly GCF_024139225.1). Lineage (NCBI taxonomy): Eukaryota > Metazoa > Chordata > Mammalia > Eulipotyphla > Soricidae > Suncus > Suncus etruscus. Next base: position 981,924 of record NC_064862.1, on the reverse strand, counting down.
AGCAGACACTTAATTTACAGAAAAATACAGAAACAGATAACCTGTTGTATATTAAAAAGTACTATCTTAAACTATATTTTAATTGAAGTAACATCAAATTATAACAATCAACATGTACGTATCAAAGTTCATTGTAGACACTGTATACATTAGTATGCCAAGAGTACGAGACAGATTCAGTATTAATGAATATAATTACTGAATATATAAGTGGGGAAGAAAAATTGAGAGATCTACAAAGAAGATGATAGAAATATTAGTCAATTTTCGTTTTTTATTCTGTATGCTATATTTTTTATTTTTATTTTTATCATATTGGCTTACATATCTTTCACAGTAGTATTTTAGGTATATATTAACATTAAATCAGGGGAATACCCATCACCAAATTTGTCTTCCCCCATCCCTGTTCCTTTCCTGCAACAATATTCCCCACCATCACCCCCCAGGCTGCTAGAGTAGGTGGTCCCCTCTTTGACTAGCTTACTATTAGTGATCATATATCTGTTTGGTCCTGGTACCCTCCTTTGTTTCACTCTCTATTTGAGAAGTGGGGCTCGATAATTCAAGTTGTGTGGTTTTGTTTGAAGGAAAGAAAAGCAATAGAATAGAGTAAAAAAAAAATAAGCTGAAAATGGCAGGGTCCTTCTAGAGGCTTTCAACCTCAGTTTGAGTGAGGACATGAAAAAGGTAATTGATATACCACATCAATACAGAAAGAAATATCAAATTAAATATCCAATGAGCACTACAGCAATAAAGACAAGCACCACACAATAGTATCGGTGAAATATTAGTCAATTTTCTATCGATTATTTGAAAATTAATTTTAATGCTACCAAATTTTCTTTAAAACATAATATCTACAATTATTTACCCATAAAGCTCACTACACAGAAAAATTTGTTCGAGCATGCATTGATATTAAAACTACCTATGCATAAACCTAGTTGATTATAGAATTATATTGGTTTTATATATATATATATATATATATATATATATATATATATATATATATATATATATATATAGGTTATGGTTGTATAATCAAGGCTGCAATATTTTCAATGAATCCTATAACTATGCCTGGTAGAAAGCTGGTCTCAGAAAACTCAAGATATAACTAAAGGAGCTTACTTATATTGTTATGTCCAACTACACACCTAATATTTAGAGAAATATTAATGCAAGTCTTCACTACCAACTGGTATTTGATAAGAAAGCAGTAAAACTGGATTAGAAGAGAATTCAGGAGTTTTCAATTTATTGGAGCAAAAGAAAAGTTTCTTTGACAGGAGTTAAAAGTTGCGGCTACACTATAGTGGTGTTGTGGCAAGGCGTGCTCAGGCTCTGCCAGAGTTTGCAGGACGCCTTGTGTGAAAGCAGAAGAGCCTCTGGGACATGTGCTGTGTAGTCTCACAGCTTGCTCCAGTTAGCCAGATCTTTCCGCTGACACCTCGAAAAATGCTGTTACTGTTGATTTTACATCTCCTCATTTTCATAAATGACCACACTGTGGCTGTTGTTATATTCCAAAATGAATTTCTGTCAAGCAGTGTAGAACAGATTTTCAATAATACAAACTTTAACAATAAATAAATGAATAAAAATTAATTTTAAATAAATTAAAACAAGAATTTATATATTTCTGATTATTAGTACAGAACACTTTCTTGCTTTGATTCAATTATACAAGACTTAGTGTTTATATCAAGATATAGCGTTAATATTCACTTTCATTTGAACAACTCCCATCTTGCTCTGTCTCCCTATCTCTTCTGTTTCTCTCATATATTTAATATCCCCTCTGATGTTTCTGTAGCATTTATTTATCTTTTGAAAGAACTTCAGCAAATTTTGGAACTTAAAAATATTGTAACCAAGTCCCATTTTTCCACAGCAACACCACATATGTATGTATGTATGTATGTATGTATGTAATATATATATGTAATATATAATTACAGTATGTAATTACAGTATGTCTGTATGTATATATACATAATTTTCTCAATGAAATGTGCAGTTTATATATGATTAAGGGCACATTTTACAATAAGGATAAAATCACCAAAGGAAAGAAAAATCTTTAACTTTCTGAGAAAACACTTAACTTTTAACACTTGAAAAGTTTCCAAAAGCACAGGGAAAATATTCTATAAAAACAGACTTTGTGGTTGCTGTCCTGAATAATATCAGCAGCCTCCCCTGACTATACAGCTGCTTAGGCCAAGTGTGATTTAGTGGCCTACAAAGAAATTCTGTGCTGTTCAGTAATCACAGATCTTTATTGTCCAGGGGTTCCATTAGCAATGTTCCAGGAGACTGGCTCCCCTCCATAAAAGTAGATTATTTTCCCTTAGCTTAGACCCTCTTTGCTTGGGGCAGAAGAGAAATAAAGTTTATATATGATAATCTTTCCTTTAAAACTGTGTTAGAAAGAAATTACCATTCAATATTACATGCCCAAGTTAGAGAACTGGGAAAAAAAAAAACAGGATAACTCCTGATATTGGTTCTTAACAAATTCCAATTTCTGCTAGAAATTTCCATTGGGTAGGGGTTCCTATCACCAGCAAATAAAATGTGATAGCCAAACAATACTTTATATTAACATGTATTTTCATGGTCTGAAAATGTTTAACAGTTAAGAACAGTGAAGAAATGGATTGAGGATTTAGTTCAGTCATTGTGCCTGGCATTTGTATTATGTTCGTTCCATCCCCAGCACCTCAAGAACAAAGAATAATGGTGATGAAGCAGCGGCACAGTGGTAGGGTGTTTGCCTTGCATACTGCGGGACTAGAACAGACCACAGTTCAATCCCCGGGCATCCCATATGGTCCCCGGAGCCAGGAGCAATTTCTGAGCACACAGCTAGGAATAATCCCTGAACATCAATCACTGGGTATGGCACAAAAAGAAAAAAGAAAAAAAAAGAAAGAAAAGAACAAAGGATAATGAAGGTAAGTAAATAGAAATTAATCATGTATAATGTTAACATTTGAATAATATTATTGTTGATTTGATGAATTTCAGTAAAATATATTTTTTTTTTGGTTTTTGGGCCACACCCATTTGACGCTCAGGGGTTACTCCTAGCTATGTGCTCAGAAATCGCCCCTGGCTTGGGGGGACCATATGGGACACCGGGGGATCGAACTGTGGTCCGTCCTACGCTAGCGCTTGCAAGGCAGACACCTTACCTCTAGCGCCATCTTCCCGGCCCTCAGTAAAAATATTTTATCAGAAGCTGAGACATTTTTCTATGGAAGACAAGTTATGTCAGAGTGTCTGGAAGAAAAGGGATGCTTTATTATCGTGTATTATGACCTACAGAGGAGTCATAATAAATGTATATTTTCACACATTTATGTAAAAATATTTAATTTTAGTTTCAAACTAAAGAAAAGAACATAATAATAATATACAATTACAATTACAGATTTTTCTGATATTTTTATATATTAAAATGTATCAGTAGATATATTTACTTTTATATTTACCTTTTCATTTTATTTTGTTGAAATCTTTGTGATTTACAATGTCCTGTATAGTTTGGTTTTAGGTATCAATGAATAAGGGCCAATCTTATCACCAGTGTCTCCTCCATCCACCATGTTTCCAGAATGTATCCCAAAGTCCAGACTTTGCCTCCCAGCCTGCCAGTATAACAGGTCCATTTAAAGTTTAGATTGTTAAGAGTTTGGGTCTCTTGATTCCACTGTTGTTGACTTTGGTTTGGATACTTCTGTGCTTTTTTTTTTCCCCTCCATCCAGGCACTTGAGACAGCTTAAACCCTGGCCCCCATCTTTTCATATTTGTGTTTCTCCTCCACTCAATTTCTTTCCTTCTTCTTGATATACCTTGGGGTCAAAGTGTTCGGGACAACTCCCATTTAAACCATTGTATCTCTTCATGGAGTTATTCTAAATACCATATGTAAATGATATCATTCTGTATTTATCCTTCTGCTTCTGGCTTACTTCATGAAGGAGAGAGTTTCTTTTCTTTTTTTTCTAATAGTATCTTTATTTAAGCACCATGGTTACTGGTTACAAACATGTTTGTAGTTGGGTTTCAGTCATAAAGAGTACTCCCCTCTTTGCCAGCGTAACCTTCCTGCCACCAATGTCCCACATCGTGCCCCTCCCCCCAACCCTATGCCTGCCTATATCTCTCACTCGCCATCATTGTAATGATAGCTGTTAGGGTCATTATTTCTCTAACTGAGCTCCCACGCTTTGTGGTAAACTTCATATCATGGGCATTCCCTCCAGCCTCATCTCTATTGTCTCTTGGTATTATTACTATACTGTGTTTATTGTCTCTTAAATCCCACAGATGAGTGAGAATATTCTGTGTCTATCTCTCTCCCTCTTACATATTTCACTCAGTACAATACTTTCATATTTAAACATCCATGCAAAAATTCATGAATTGATAAAACGCAAGTGAATAGTAGACTAGTTAATGAGTGAGAGAAGTAGAATGCCTGTCTTGAAACTGGCAGGGGGTGGGGAAAGAGAAAGATGGGGGGCATTGGTGGTGGGTAGGTTGCACTGGTGAAGTGCAACCTTTTTATGACTGAAACCCAACTACAATCATGTATGTAATCATGGTGCTTAAATAAATAAAAACAAGAAATGGTAAATATGATGATATGCTTGGAAAAAGTTGTGTCTAATTAGAAAGTTTATGTATGCTAACATATATTCATGTATAAACACTTAATATATTACATAACAGTATTTTTCTTTATATTTTCTCCTGGTATAACATTTAGCTGGCAGTGTTTAATTTGCCATTAATATTTTAACATAAAATTCAGAATTCATGGTAAATATATATTAATTTGTTCATATTTCTCAGAATCCCTATAATCAGCAGTTTAACTTTAGTAACATACAGCCAATCTAAATTCTACAACTTAAGCTTTTTAAAATATGGAAATTTCATTTGAAATGCAGTTTTATATTACTGTTACTCCTTTTCAAGTCAAGAACAGTTTAAGATATAAAAATCTAACATCTTAATCAAAGTCAGCACACAAAACCTCCCTCAGAAAAATGAGATGTCAGAAAAATTCTTATACAGAGGGAAAACAATTCTTTCTTTAATCTAACAGGTTTTTTCTAAAGTTAACTGAAATAACATAATAAAATTAATTAATATTAATAATGTAAGTGAAATTGACAGAAAACAAGCATTATTCTAATCGTAACATTAAAATTTTAGTGAATTGGGCCCGGAGAGATAGCACAGCGGTGTTTGCCTTGCAAGCAGCCGATCCAGGACCAAAGGTGGTTGGTTCAAATCCCGGTGTCCCATATGGTCCCCCGTGCCTGCCAGGAGCTATTTCTGAGCAGACAGCCAGGAGTAACCCCTGAGCACCGCCGGGTGTGGCCCAAAAACCCAAAAAAAAAAAAAAATTTAGTGAATTATAGCAAATACTTGAAAATATAAAATACCTTTTATAGAAAAATTAGGGCCCGGAGAGAGAGCACAACGGCATTTGCCTTGCAAGCAGCCGATCCAGGACCAAAGGTGGTTGGTTCGAATCCTGATGTCCCATATGGTCCCTTGTGCCTGCCAGGAGCTATTTCTGAGCAGACAGCCAGGAGTAACCCCTGAGCACTGCCGGGTGTGGCCCAAAAAACAAACAAAAAAAAAATAGAAAAAGAAAATCCCCTCTCTGCTGTACTATCACTCCAGGTACATCCCTGTTGGGGCCGGGAAGGTGGCGCTAGAGGTAAGGTGTCTACCTTGCAAGCGCTAGCGTAGGATGGACAGCGGTTCGATCCCCCGGCTTCCCATATGGTCCCCCCAAGCCAGGGGCGATTTCTGAGTGCATAGCCAGGAGTACCCCTGAGCATCAAATGGGTGTGGCCCAAAAACCAAAAAAAAAAAGAAAAAAAAAGAAAAATTAAAATAAACTACATGAATATGTAGGCTCAAATTAAAGAGTTGTAGATTAGCTATGATATTTTGGCAAAAAAGTAGCCAGTTATATTATTTAATTATTATGGCATACACATTTTAAATTTCATTAGATGTTTTAATTAGTATGTAAATATATTTCCTCCTAAAAAACTTACATGGTACAGAGCAATAGCACAACAGATAGGGCATTTGATTTGCACACAGCTTACCATGGTTCAACTCCCAACATCCTATTGGTTCCCTAAGTCTGACGGAGCAATTTCTGAGTGCAGAGCCAGGAGTAATTCCTGGCTCTGCCAGGTGTGACCCCAAAGCAAAAACAAAACCAAACAAACAAAAATAAATTTACAGTAGAACAGACAAGATAAGAAGGCAAAATTTTATAAAAGGAGTTTTCAGATGTAAATGATTTTGAAATCGCAAGTTTCTCCACAATGAGAACATCCATGGTAAGCATAAATCAAAACAGCACATAATAGATCTCAATCTCCATTGAGATTGAGAAATCTGAAAAACTTTAAGATCTTAGGGAGAGCAGACACAGGCAGAAGACAAAAAGGAAATTAGGATAAATTTTCTTTTAAAGGGAAAAGAAAATGTTCTCCTATATAAAGTAAGAAATACTATTTGTATGCTGGAGCACTAACACAACAGCAAGAACATTAGCCTTGCACAAAGTGACTCGGGTTCAACCCTGGCATCCCAGAAGGTCTCCCCAGTCTGCCAGGAATGATTTCTAAGTGCAGAGCCATGAGTAATCCCTGAGTGTTGCAGAGTGTGGCACAAAAAACACACTCAAAATTTTTTTTTTCTTTATCTTATTTTTCTTTGCTTCTACTTGCTTGGTAGTGGTGTTTCATCCATTAGCTCTAATGTCAGGGAGAATTCTGCCTATGTTTTCCTTTACTTACCTTACAGATTCAGGCCTGATAGCCAGGTTTTTAATCCATTCTGATCTGACTTTTATGCATGGTGTTAGAAAGAGGCCTGACTTGATTTTTTTATTTTTTTTTGCATGTAGCTGACCAGATTTGTCAACAACACTTGTTAAAGAGACATTCCTTGCTCCACTTAATTTTATTTCTCCTTTGTCCAATCATAAGTAATAATATATTTGAAGGTCTATTTCAGGTCTTATTCCACTGATCTGAGGGCCTATCTTTATACTAGTATCATGTTGTTTAATACCACATTTTAGTACAGCTTGAAATTGCAGAACCCTGTGCCAAAAGTGATCCCGGAGTACAGAACCAGAAGTTATCCCTGAGCATAGCTGGGTGTCGACCCTCAAAAGAACTAATAAAATGGGGCAGGGAAGAAAAAGAAGTAATAAAACACTTACCAGTACATTGGTTACCAAGAAAGAAGCAGAGTTCACACTCATTTCGGTAGATTAACTAATCTTTATAGTATGCAAGTACTTAGATGTGCTCTGGTGCAAAAAATTCCTGAAAGTTGCATGAGAGTCAATGAACTGCACATCTCCATCACTGGCCTCTGCCTTTCCAGGTCCATCTTGAAAGGGATATTTTTAAATCACTCTCTTCTTTTTCATTATTTGCATGTATAAAACCAATAGACTTTGTATATTAATTTTGTAGGCTGCCACTTTACTATACAAATATATACAAATATATTGTTTCTAGAAGCTTTTGGTAGACTTTAGGATTTTCTAAGTATAGTATTATGTCATTTGCAAATAATGAAAGCTTGCTTGATTTCTTCCTTTCCTATCTGAATGTTCATATATTTGTCTTGCTTAATTATTTTGTATATTTTAATGCCTAAATAAAGATTTTATATGTGTTGCTTAATTATTAAGGTAAGTTTTGTTGTATTTTTTGTTTTGTTTTGTTTTTTGTTTTGGTTTTTGGTTTTTGCGTCACACCCGGTGGCACTCAGAGCTTACTCTTGGCTCTAAGCTCAGAAATCGCTGCTGTCAGGCTATGGGGACCATATGGGATGTTGGATTCGAACCACTGTCCTGCATGTAAGGCAAATACCTTGCTACCTCTCCAGCCCCAACGTAAGTATTTTCAGTACTATATTGAATAGAAATGGTGAGAATGTGCAATCTTGTCTTGTACCTGACCATAGAGGAAAGGCTTTTAGTTTTTCTTCACTGAATATAATGTCCACTATGATCTTGTGGTAAATAGCTTTTACATGGTGAGAAAAAATTTTTTAATTTATATTTTGTTGAGATTTTATCATTAATGGATATTGATAGTGAAATGCTCTCTCTGCATCTATTGATATCATCATATGACTTCAATTTTTTCTTTTATTTATTTGGTATATTGTTGATTTGCATAAGATTTGCATCATTTCTTTTTTGACAGTTTTTAATATAATTTTTATTTTATTTTTTCTTATATTTTTATTTATAATATCTTTATTTAAGCATCTTGATTACAAATATGATTGTGATTAGGTTTCAGTCATGTAAAGAACACCCCCTTCACCAGTGCAACATTCCCACCACCAATGTCCCAAATCTCCCTCCATCCCACCCCACCCCCACCTGAGCATCATTTCATCCTTGGAAATAATGAGCAGGATACAAAAATAGTCTATTAATTGTAAGAAATGACATGCATATTACCCCCTCATTACCAGTAGTGCAAACCACACTATTCAAATGGAAGGAGAGAGAAAATCAAAATGCCTGACCCTTAGACATGCAGGAGTGGTTGGTTGGGAGGGAAACTGGAGACATGGTAATGGTCAATGTGCAATGATTAAAGGTGGTATACATTTTATGACAGAAACTCAATAATAAGCAATTTTGTAACCACAGTGCTTAACTAAAATAAATATGTATAAAAATAACATTTTATATAAAAATGACTACATGGAATTTTGAGTCTAGACATACTAGATTTTCTATGGGGTCTGTGGGGTGAATTATGAAATTTTAGTTCAATGGAATGGAGAATAGTGACTAACTTTAGGAGTGGGAAGAACTCTAAATTTTTTTCTTATTTTAGATCATACTTGGTAAAACTCAGGATTACTCCAGGTTCTGTGCTCAGGGATCACTCTTAGTGGCCTCCGGGGAGCATAAAAGTACCTGGGATTGAATGTGGGTGGGCAGTTTGACAGGCAAGTGCCCTAGCCACTGTAATATTGCTCTAGCCCTAATTTGTTATGTTTTTTGGAATTTATTTTTAATAATATCTTTATGTTTTAAATGTACTCTTTCCATTACATAAAGAATAGACAGAACAGAACCCAGGGATGTGACAGTGGTAAAACTGCAGCTTTGCAAGAAGCAAAAGACTAGGAGTTGGATTACTATTACCATGCTACAATGAGTATAATCACCAAGGTACTGTCATAGTGATACTAGCACAACAAAACTCTCTAGTGAACATTGTAGCCCTTCTCTTCACCCTCCCCCAAAATGGAGGACCATAACCATGTGTATGTCACCCCTCCTCAACAAAAGAAGGATTTATGAGTAGCCTCCTTGACATGACAATGGACTGTGCTGGGGATAAATATTGTTGAAGTAAGCAGTAAGAACTAGTTTTAAACTTGAGATACCAAAAAACAAACAAACAAAAAACACTATATAAGATAATTTCAGTGCAGTGTAAAGAAATCCTGTGGTTTTGTGATAGGACCATTAAATTCTAAAAAGGACGCACAAATAACAATCAGCTTAGAATTTAATACAAGAGAGGCCAAAGAGATAGCACAGCAGTAAGGTTTTTGCTTGCATACATCCAATTCAGGACAGATGGTGGTTCGAATCCCAGTGTCCCACATGGTTCCCCCTGCCTGCCAGGCATGATAGATGAGCACAGAGCCAGGAATAACCCCTGGGCACCGCTGGGTGTGACCCAAAAACCAAAATAGATACATATCTTCCTGTTGCATATATCCCTTGATTAGTACAAAGTGTCCATCTTTGTCCCTTACAACTTTTCTGAGTCTAAAGTTGGTGTCATCAGATATTAATATGGCCACCCCCGCTTTTTTAAGGGTGATGTTTGATTGGATGATTTTCCTCCAGCCTTTGATTTTGAGTCTATGTTTGTTCTGACTATTCAGGTTTATTTCTTGTAGGTAGCAGAGGGTTGGGTTCATCTTTTTGATCCATTTTGCCACTCTGTCTCTCTTAATTGGTGCATTTAGTCCATTGACATTGAGGGAGATGATTGTCATAGGATTTAATGTCATCTTTGTTTATAAGTTTTGTGTGCTTGTTGGTCTGTCTTGTCTAAAGTAGACCTTTCAGTTTTTCCCTTAAGGCTGGTTTTGCATCTATGAAGTTTCTGAGCTGTTGCTTATCCGTGAAGCTATGTATCCTTCCTTCAAACCTGAATGTGAGTCGAGCTGGGTGCAGTATTCTCGGTGAAGCCTCCATTTTATTCAGTCTTGTCACAATCTCCCACCATTGTTTCTAGCCTTGAGAGTTTCTTGTGACATGTCTGCTGTAAGTCTTAAGAATGCTTCTTTGAATGTAATTTCCCTTTTTTATATTGCTGCTTTCAGTATTCTGTCTCTATCTGTGGGATTCGTCATTGTAACAAGGTTGTGTCTTGGGGTGTTTTTCTTCATGTCTCTTCTAGCTGGTACTCTTGGGGCATGCAGGATTTGATTGCATGCAGTCTTTATCTCTGGGAGTTTCTCTGTGATGATGTCTTTGACAATTTATTCTTCCTGGGGTTCTCCTTCCTGGGCCTCTGGGACTACAATGATTCTTACGTTATTTCTGTTGGTTTATCTAAAACTTCTATTTTCATCTGTTCACATTCCTTGAGTACTTTTTCGATTGTCTGATTGTTTGCCTTAAGTTTTTTTTTTTTTCCAATTTCTTCTGCTGTATGGAGTTGTTCTGCATTTGATCTTCCAGTTCACTGATTCTGTCCTCAGCTGCTGTTACCCTGCTGCAGAGGCTGTCCATTGAGTTTTTCAGTTGAGCTACCATGTTTTTCAGATCTGTTATTTCAGTTTGAAGCTTTCTTATTTATATCTTTAATTTCTATTCAGCTAGAGCTATGTTTTCTTTGATTTCCATGAGGATCTTTCATATTTCTATTCTAAACTCCTTATTTGAGAGGTTAATCAGATGGTTGGTATTTTTTGGGTCATTGGAGCTATCATTTTCATTCTCTGTGCATGTTGTTTGCCTGTGAAGTTTCCCCATTGTCACGCTTGTAGTGTGATTTTTTTTCTGCATGTTGTGGTGGAGTTCATTAGTTAGAAAGAGCACGTGGCTGCAAAGCAGAGCAGACGTGATCTTCTGGGGCCTCCAGGAGAACAGGTTTTTTTTTTTTGTTTTGTTTTGTTTTTGACCCTTCCTCGCCCTCTGAGCCCTCAGAGAAGAGAAACACACAAGCCAACAGGTCCCCTCAGCTTCTCCCAGTCACCAATCACACAGCAGGGCAGACTTCTCCACAGACAAAGGAGTCAGCTCTCTGCCTGGCATACATAATAGCTGGTTTTCACCCTGTCTTTCTTGGCCTTTCAGCCTGAGTAGCTCCAGGAGACAGTTTTTGGGGGCCCTTCCTAGCTCTCTCCAAAATAGATAGATGATAGATAGATAGATAGATAGATGATAGATAGATAGATAGATAGATAGATAGATAGATAGATAGATAGATTAAATAAAAATAAAAGAAGCATAGTTTATTTAAAAAGGGGGGAAGTGGTGACACAACTGGTAGGGCATTTGCCTTACACACATTGACCTAGGACATACCACTATTCGATCCCCCAGTGTCCCATATGGTTCTCCAAGCCAGGAGAGATTTCTCAGCGCATAGCCAGGAGTAACCCCTGAGTATCACCGAGTATGGCCCAAAAACCAAAAACAAAAACAAAAAAAAATTTAATACAAGGGATAATCATACTGCAGTTTACTGAAAAATTATTGTTAGTTCTCCTTGGGGGTTGGAGGTAGAAAGAGTGGTGTTGGGTGTAGTATTGGAATTATGGGCAAGGAGAACAATTATTAACAGTAACTGTAAATCACAGAATATTGATTTAATAAAATACTGTTAGCTCGTAGTTTTATGTTAGTCTAACTCTTTAATATTTACAAATTATGATGGATTTCTTCTCAGAGTTTTACAAATTTATTTTCCTGTGGCCTAGTCTATACATATATTAGAGTCACTGATTATTTTCAAAGCAATGGAAATATTGTTAATCAAATTGTAATGGCAAATTCAAATTAACAATTCCTCAGAGAACTATTACCTAGTACTTGACAGTTACTTCTCAAGCCATCTGTATGCTAACTTTTGCTATACAATATATATTGGTGATTTAAACAACCAAAACTAGAGAAAAAAATAAATTCAAATGAATCAAATTTACATCCTAACATACTATATTACAATTATATATTTAAAAAGGCAATAGGTTGGACAGTATACTGTGTAAGAACAAGATATATATGTGTGTTAAGAGATTAAAGAGGGGAAAATATTGAGAAACAGCAAAGAGAAAGGGACAAAGAAGTTAAACTTTTCAAGTCAAGATGAGAGGAAAAAACAGTAGATAAATAACAGGGAACTAATTACCTAACCACCGATAAGAAAAATGCATTTTTTATTTCTGAAAGTTTTGAAGGTTTTAAAAAGTATAAATGCTCACTGGATATTTTATTTGATATTTCTTTTTGTATTGTTGGGGTGTTTCAATTCCCTTTTTCCTTTCCTCTCTCAAACTGAGGTTGAGAGCCTCTAGAAGGACTCCACACATTTTCAGCTTATTTGATTTTTACCCCATTATATTGCTTTTCTTTTCTTCAAACAAAACCACATAACTTGAACTATCTAGTTCCACCTCTCAAATAGAGGGGGAAATATGGGAGGGCACCAGGACCAAACAGATGTACAATCACTAAGTAGTAAGCTAGACACAGAGGGAACCACTTATTCTAGCAGCCGGGGGTGGGGGGGTGAGGGTGGGGGATATGGGATGCAAGATGGGAACAGGGGGTGGAGGGAGGACAAATTTGGTAATGGGAATTCCCCGATTCAGTGTTAATATGTACCTAAAATATTACGGTGAAAGATATGTAAGCCAATAGGTCAAAATAAAAGTTATATATATAAAAAATAAAAAAGCAGAAATGCTCAAAACAGCGATATTTTCAAATAAATTTCTTTATTAAGTCACCAAATAAAAAAAGTGTACCTTCTTACTTTCTGGGTTATAATTCGTGACTTCAGCCTAAAAATATAGATGAGAATATAATGCCCCATTCAGTGTTCATCCTCATAAAAGCTAACATAAAGGAAAGTCTATTGAAGAATTTCTAAGTACCAGCTGCTAATCATAACCTTTCCATATTTCTTTTTTTTTTTAATATAATTTTTATTTTGATCATAGTGGCTTACATATTGTTGACAATAATATTTTAGGTACATATTTACATAAAATCAGGGGGGATTCCCATCCCCAAATTGTCCTCCCTACACCCCCGTTTCTGTCTTACCTCCCATTTCCTCTTCCCTCACCCCCAGGGCGGCTAGAATATGTGGTCCCCTCTGTCTCTAACCAACTACTTAGTAGTCTTGCATCAGTTTGGTCTTGATGCCTCCCTTATTTCCCCCTCTAAGTAGGGGCAGGGGTAGCTAGTTCAAGTTGCGTGGTTTTGCCTGAAAAAGAGAAAATAAATAAACCGGGGTAAGAGTTTAATACCCCGAAAATGGGCAGAATCCTTCTAGAGGTTCTCATCATCGATTTGGGAAATGAAGGAGAAAAAGAAGTTGAAACACTCCACCAGTACCAAAAGAAGTGTCAAATATCCAGTGAGGACTCCAGCTATAACGATAAGCACCACAAAAAAACAGATAAAAAACAAACCAAAACAAACTAAAAACAAACACAAACAAACAAAAAACACGCCGTGGTCTTGAAATAAGAAACATGGCGTAGCACATAACGAAAGAAAAGAAAGGAAGAGAAAGAAAAGAAAAAAAAAAAAAGAATAATTGGGGCCAACAATTTCAATAATCACATCCAAACTGAGGAATCGACCAAAATAGCTAGGTAAATAAAAATAATAATAACAATAATAAATGAAGGTAAGATATATATATATATATATATATATATATATACATAACCAAGGTTTTGTGTTTTTTGTATTTTTTTTTCCCTCCTGCCCTGGCACAGTAAATATTGGGGTCATTCGAAAAGGAATTCACTTGCCCTATAAGATATGGGGTTTCTCCATCCTTGGAGTATACTGTCATGGAATCAGCTCTAGTCTTTGCTCAGGATCATTACTCTCCAGGTTGTGGTTTTTTTTTTTTTTTTTTTTTTTTTGGTGTGTGGAAGGCTTCTGCTCTGTCCAGTGTGATACCGTCAGAGCTCTGTGTTTAGCAGTCCCAGTATCTGTACATATCCTGAGGTGGGACTTATGGTGAAGTCAGTCTTTGTGAATCTAGAGGTTCTGTTACCTCAGTGCCATTTTAATCCATCTTCTGTGGTTGGTGATCTTGGTCTTTGCGCTGAACCTAGGAAGGCATCTAGGATAGCGTCTTTCTTTGTTCTTCCAGAAGCCCCTTTCCGTTACAATTGTCTCTGCCGGACCTTTGGGACTGGGGATCATGCTTATTGTGCAGGTCTTAGTTCAAACCCTAGACTAGGGCTTTTTTATTGGTCCCAAGATGTATACAGTCTGGTCGTGGTTCTAGTATCCAGTCATCTGTAAATCACGATCTTGGCTCCCCAATGCAAGAACTCTTCCAAGACCTCCCAGCTGCAAATTTTTACCAATCTGAAGGGGGGCAGGGGGTGTGATTGGAAGATGCCTGGGAACCCACACACCACAAGAAAAATCCAAAAGACAATGGGAAAACTGTACTTCCAACATAGGCATAAGACCTGTAATACACCAACTCTTTACCTGTTCTCTCCCAAATGCAAAGTAGTCTTTTGCACCACGTTGGTCCTTTAAAAACTTCGCTAACTCATTTTATTTTTTTTAATTAACTTATTTATTTAAATGTTTGCCTTACATATACATTTGTGGGCACATACACTTTTATTTCCTTTTTTTTTTTTTTTTTTTTTTTAATCGTCTTTGGGTATGTGACCTATCTCTGTTACCCACTCTGTCCACCCCAAATACTCCGACATATAATGGAGCACCACTTCCCCCTGCAAAGGCACACTAAATAAAGGGGAAATCTTACATATTTAAAAAAAAAAAGAGCTCTTATCTACTAGAGATAGGAACTCATAGTTGTTTACAATACAGGGTTATCTCCTACCTTGAAAATATGTCAAGTGGAATCAACTTAGACCTCAGGTGATTAGATACCATTCAACCAGCCTTGAACCCTGGATCCCAGACATAGAAACGGCACAGCTCCTCACAACAGCTGTAAGAAACAATCTCCATCTGGGACAGCCTTATTACTGCAGGGTCAACAACAAGGGCCAGCTCTAACATGATATCTCGACAATGAGGAAAATGTGAACAACTTGACCTTAGAGCAGTTTAGCCTACATCACCAGCTAACGACAAGACAAAACCAGAAGACGCGGCACCCTTTGGTAGGTCCAAAAGCCAAGATCGTGATTTACAGATGACTGGATACTAGAACCACGACCAGACTGTACACACCTTTCCATATTTCTTTCTTTTTTCAACTCTCCAACATATCCCAGATCTTGCTCTCTGCTGCTTCCTTCCTTATTATAAGACACTATCTTAGAACCCAAAGAAGAAACTTTCTCACAGGTCCATATATCACCACAGAGCAGTGCTTCTCAAATAGTGGGGGGCGCACGGCTCCGTAAAGGGGGGGTGCATTTGACTTCGGCAAACACTGTCCTAACAAGCTAAGCCTCGTGTTTATGTCTCTAGAGCTGAGAGTTGCTGTGTCCCGCTTCAAACCCCACTTCGAAAAGCTATGCATTGCAAAATGAGCTCATTGTAGCCATTCACCCAGGCATCACCTCTGATTAAAAAATCAGCTCAAGTTATTTTATATATATATTTGTTTTGCAGGTTAAAGTGTTTTTAATAAAGATACTATTTACAGTCGTGCGGGGGACTCGAAAAATGTTTTCTTCTTCCTAGGGGGGCAGGACAGAAAATAATTGAGAAGCACTGCCATAGAGTTTTATCATGGAAGTCTTTCCACAAGGAATCTCACTTGCTTCTATGTCCCCACTACATTACAATCTACAAATTTCAAGCCAGGAAAAATATCTGTTTTCCAAGTTTACTGACATATTGGTACACTATTTTACTTCGTTAAGTTGTTTTCCTTCATCCTGTATTGAGGAAATAACTCACATATGATACAAACAAATAAATAAAAACAATTTTTAAGTGTTTTGGAGAATCTGTACCCTAAATAGAAAAAGAAGCAAAGATTTGTTTGACGGTATCTATAGGGCTTTAAAAGGGATATTTGTAATGTAATATTTCTGTCATAGTAGTATATGCATATATGAAAATGTAACAGGTAAGTTAAAATATAAATATTATAATACAGTATTTATTATTGCAACTTTATTGCCTAATTTACATTTGATATAATTCAAATTAAATTATATGTCTAGTTTATATTTAAGGTTAATTTTCGAGGTTTTGGTTTATTCAAAAGCTACAATAGATTATAACTATATAACCAGTATAATACTATAAAACCAGTATTGAAATACAAATACAAATAATGTTTATATTCATTAAATGACTTTGACTTTCATAATTTGATTATTTTATAGGTTAATACAAACTATTTTGTTTTATAAAATTAAAATAACACTGGAATACTACTAAGTTTGCTTCATTTTGATAACATTATAAGAAAACTACACTACTCTACAAAAATAATATCTAAAAATATTTGGTTATATATATATTAGAGAGAAAGAGAGAGAGAGAGAGAGAGAGAGAGAGAGAGAGAGAGAGAGAGAGAGAGAGAGAGAGAGAGAGAGAGAGAGAGAGAGAGAGAGAGGGGTTTTTCTTGTGTTTTGTTTTGGGCAGTTTGTGGTCACAAACATTTGTACTCAGGGATTGTTCCTGTCTCTGTACTCAGGAATCACTCCTGTAGGGTCAAAAGGCGCATATGTTATTGGAGAGCAAATCTAGGTCAGCTGTATGCAAAGTAATTGCCTTACATGCTAGACTATCACTCTGGCCCTGCCTTGTTTTATTTTAATAGGTGAATATAATTTTCCTTTTCCACTAGAAAAGTCTAACTCCAAAAGTTTGGCAGCTATCCACAATCAAAATTTGCATGCTCTCTGATTTAATTTAAATGAATTAGAAAAACATGAGTAACAACCGTGATTATACATGAACTATTTTAATTATATTAGAATTTATATGTACAAAAATAGTTATCTAAATAAGATACATTTTAGTCAAAATATACTAAATTTGAATAAGAAGTCATGGATTTAACCTCTATTTTAAACATGGTTTTGGTGAGTTAATATCTATGATTCTAGTTATGTCATATGTGAAAATGAAGATTTATGTCTATCATGAGTATTGAAAAAAAAACTTTATGTGATCTTTAGCAAGTTACTATTCATAGGCCCTCAAATTTATCAGAGAAAACTAAGATAATTGTAAGTGTATCTACTAATATAACTGCTATGAAAAAGTGAGATAATTTATATAAAATGCTTAAAAATCTGCTTGGTGGACAATAAGAACACTAATTATATTGCTATCATTAGACAGGGAAATTAAACAAGAGTAACACAAAAGAAAAACTCTCAGACAGCCTTTGAGCCAGACAGAACTGGATCAGAAAATGCATGATTAGTATTAAAGTTTGAATCGCATCCAACCCTTAGCACTTAATGTGTACTTGATTTAATACCTATCTATTACTATGGCAGTAGGTTCTCAATTAAGATGAATTTTCTCTGAAAAGTAGGGTTCTCCTTCCACACTTCAAATCCCAGTTAAACTTTTTTCAACAGATGGGATATTCTGTTTAAGTTTTTCAAAGAAACAGGCCTAAACTTTTCTATGGACCAAAGGGAACCTAAGCACAATAATGCTTAACTTTATTAATTCTTTAGAAGGTCAGAAAATAAAACACAATCTATTTAAAAATTGCACAAACCTCTGGGAGCTAGAACGGATGTTGGAATTCTTTCAAACTATGGAATAAATGATTCAGGATGCAGAAACGTGCTAGGAGGCTTCTAATGAAACTCTGCTCACATTCATCATGTGCTGGATTCTGAAATGGCTTTTGCTTTGTCCCAGATGGTAATTTAAAGACATTTCAAACTATTGTTGTATATATAGTACATGATAGAAGATAATTTAAACACAACATACCAATTATATATTTTTTATTATAACACTATGTATAAAATAAATACCCCATAACAAAAATAACAGAAATGTTTTTCTTGTGCATAAATCATTTTCTGGGCTTCTAACGGAGATTGGAAAGCATGCATTAAATATTATGTGAAACAATTTTAAAGTTCTTGCTAAGGATCTCTATAAAATTCAATAGGTCCATGATTTATGTTTATGTGTTTTATATAAAATGAATATTTAACCCTTTTTTATTTATAAGATAGCTCCTTAAATGTAGCTATAGTTTAGTTTGTAATTTTAGTGCAAAATATGTTAAAGTATTATATTCAAAAATGAGAAACTTTGAACTTTCTTTTTAATAGAACTAAAAATGCAACAAACCCTAAAGATACAGGTCTGGTTTTTCAATTAAAGATTTCATTTCAAATAAATCTCAACAATAAAACTAAGTAGCTCAGAAGTTTTGGAATAATAAAAGAAGTATTTGTTTTTCCCCTTGGAGAATAAACTCTTCACCTGGAAAAACAGCTGATCAAATTAAAGTTGATCAAAGTACAAAAAAGTGAGAGGCACAAATTACAGTAACTGGCTCTACCAGTTACTGGTATGGCAAGTCCTCTCATGAAGAGATCCCAACTTCCTTTGCATGAAAAATGAGAAGTTTGGTCGATAACGTCCCTTCCACACCATATGCCAATGACTGTACTTTCTGGCATTCCAGTTCTTAAAAAACTTAGAATTAGCTTTCGTTTTTGTTTTTAATTCAAATTGAACTCCGCTACTTGCCTAGGTAAAATGCCTTCACCAAAATGTTTGAATTTTTTTTTCTTAGTCTTTAGCTACTATCATTAATTTTAATAATCATGTAATATGAATGCTCAACTAACACTACAAGTAAAAGAGTCTAGAAACATCAAAGCATTTTTCATTATTTTTAAACTGCTAGGAAATGTCATCATTTTATATGCAGTATACAATGATTATTCAAACATGCATTCTAGAAGTCATTAACTGATTTGGTCTATTGGCTCCTTTTCAGGAAAATAATGACCACCTTAGAAAACTCCAGAAAGCAATGACTCCTCTTCCACTGTGCCCAAGGGTACTACAGTCCAGATAGAGCTTTCCAACTCAGTTTAGGGATGATACTGTCTATTTTGAGAAAATGTCTATCATAACTACAGCCCCCCCCAGATTAGCATGCAAAAAGACATATTAACGCACAATACTCTGAATTGGCAGAGATATAATACATATCTATCCTCCATATGTTAAATATTTTTTTTGATTAACCTCTAAAAATTGGATAGATATGAGGCATTCAAGGACAGCTGAAAAGGACCTTCTTTCCAAACAAATCTGCCATTTACCAGTTCTTTAACTGGCACTCTCAATGTCCTCAGGAACCTTCTCTGACTACTGATAAAACAGCAGCTTAAAGTCAGTTTAGAGTATTAAGGAGAAAACTTGGCCAAGAACCTGTACATGGCAGAGTCATGTGTATTTCCCTAAAGGGCATCAATAATCTGGGCAAAATCCTAATACTTAACTCCCAATAACAATTGCTCTCAGGAAGACTGTCATATCTCAGCTGCTACTCATCCTATTCAATTCACTTCCTTGAATAGAAGCAGATAATGTACATCAATTCATTGTATTTATCAATGGAAAACTGAGAATCTGAATAAATGTTAAACCCTCTTTGCTGAATGTTGTTAGCAATCTAATTAATTGACAGCACACATTATTTGTTTGTTGCATCTGTGTCAAGCAATATTCTAATTGATTAACAAAGACCAGTCTTCGCCAGTCCTTTCCTAATACCTTGGCCTCTTAACTTGTCTTCTTCCTTGTGGCCTCACCATTCTCAAAGTAATAGCCAAGACACTCTTAAAATAGTGTATTGTGAATGTCCTACACCTTCCAATACTTCATTCATCTCAGTCTCAGTCCAAGTTGTAGCAATGACCAATAAAGACCTATAAACTCTAGGCCGAAGCAGTTCTCCTACTACTTAATTGCGTGTTGTAGAAAAAAGAGACACAAGACATTCCTCAAATAGATTTCATATATTCTACTTGTGGGTCTTGTATTTGCTATTCCCTGCCCATCAATGTTCTTAACTTAAATTCTCTCCCCACTGAATGTCTTTATTTTTAGACCTTTACTAGGTCTTTTACATCTAAAAATATATTTTCCTGAATTTATTTCAAGCTAGAACCTCTTTTTTTCTTAGTCTAACCTGACAATTTCATATTCTTCCATCAAGTCACAAACCATGTTTATTATTTATATTGTTCAGTACCTATTACTCTTTACCATCCCATCCTAAAACAAAGTTCTTGAAAATAAGTATTGCTGATTTTGTGCAATATTACCATCTCTTGGGAAGTCATGGAAGCATATTATCCAGATATATATTTATTCAAATTGATGGACATGGAACATGAAATACTAATAGATAAGCTTTAGAGGTGAGAGCAATTAAAAGGATGTTTGAACTTGAAGCAGATTGTAGAAGCAGGATCAAAACTCAGCCCCGAGAACGAACACTTCATAAGTATGCTGCAAATCTTCTTCAAACAAACCTCCAGGTCGTCATCATCATTCACAGAGTATTTTATACCTAAGTCTGGCCTATTTCTTGGAACTAATCCTCTAGTTCCAAACAACATAAAACTGAGGTTCTTGGTGCTTGACCTTTAGTCAGCTATGCCTACCTTTACCAAAGTTAGCTCTTCAAGCCTAAAAGTCCTTATTCCACTTCTTTCCCTAATATTTTAACTACTTGCCCATTTATATTTTAGGAGTCAGTGGGTGGTAAAGAATAAGAAAAAACCAACTTCCTGAGAGAGAGAGAAAGAGAGAGAGAATAAGAAAAGAGGGAGAGAGATTTCCAAAAA
The DNA here is from genome assembly GCF_024139225.1 of Suncus etruscus. Classification (NCBI taxonomy): domain Eukaryota; kingdom Metazoa; phylum Chordata; class Mammalia; order Eulipotyphla; family Soricidae; genus Suncus; species Suncus etruscus. The sequence goes on along the minus strand of NC_064862.1, from coordinate 960,794 downwards.
GTATGTCTTCATTCACACTAACACAAAACCTTGTGTATGCTCCAGAGTTGTAAATCACACATTTTATATAGGACAGTGATGTGGCTCAGTAGTAGAATACATTCCTCGCATGAATGCAACTTTGCAGTCATCACTGGCATCCCAATAAATAAAACAAAAAGTATTGTATTTTGTCAATATTTAATTGATTAAAAATGAAATAATTAACATATACATATCAAAGAAGATAAACCAATTTTAACAATTTAGTATTAGAGTAAATTAAATATGGCACCAGAAATACACTTGGATGTTTATACATTTGGGTGTAACCTGTACAATAGTATATGGTAAGGAAATCACTATCATTATCGAGGCTTGTACACTGCACTGCTTTCTTCATTCTGTGAATTGTATACATGATCTTTTAAGTTTCAACTTTATTGCATATGTTCAAAGAGGGTGAAAATTAAAAAGCTTCAACAGACATTTGTTATTCAATGTTTTCTCAAATATTAAAGTCATAAGTTGAAATAAATAAGTTGAAATAAGTTGAAATAAATTTTAGATTATTTTAATTATGAAATAATTATTCAATTATTCAATGAATTACCCTGTAAAATTGTTGGTTTCGGTGTATAATCTAGACTCCAAAAAACAATTTAGTGTATCACAATTAAGTATTAAATTGCAATCCCAGGCATTCATTCAGCTCTGTTTCTATCTGCCCTGTTCTCCAAACAAGTTATTCAATGAAGTCCAGATACCATTCAATCCAATTTACCTCACTACAAATACACCACTATGACAAGTTACAGAGTACTCCTAGAAAACCCCCCCCCTTTTTTTTTTTTTTTTTTGGTTTTTGGGCCGCACCAGCGTGTGTGGCTATCTGCTCAGAATAGCTCCTGGCGGGCACGGGGGGACTATATGGGACACCCGGATTTGAACCAACCACCTTTGGTCCTGGGATGGCTGCTTGCAAGGCATACGCCTCTGTGCTATCTCTCCAGCCCCCCTAGAAAAATCTTTGTTAAAAATAAAATCTAGGGGCCGGGCGGTGGCGCTGGAGGTAAGGTGCCTGCCTTACCTGCGCTAGCCTAGGAGACGGACCGCGGTTCGATCCCCCGGCGTCCCATATGGTCCCCCAAGCCAGGAGCGACTTCTGAGCGCATAGCCAGGAGTAACCCCTGAGCGTTACCGGGTGTGGCCCAAATACCAAAAAAAAAAATAAAAAAAATAAAAATAAAATAAAATCTAATTTTATTACTGCCTAAAATGTTTTATTAGTTGTCTAGTTTGTGCAAAACAAAAGAGGTTTTCCCAATCAGGCATCCAAGTCCAATCATATCTGTTTCAAATCACCTACAAAACCAACAGTGTGTTGACACTGTCTTCAGTTCCTGGAATCTCCTCCAATTCTTGATTAGCTATACCTCCAAGATGTCTGCTTGATTCATTCTGTATTTGTCTAGGCAGATTTAGTCATGCTCCTTTGTATTTCAGCAGTTTCCTATTCACGGAAATCAATAATTTTCTAACCCAGTAGATTTTGAACTTATTGAGAGCAATGGACATAACTATTCATTTTTTTTTCTTCTGAATCCCAGAACATTTCCTCATTCAAAATGCACACTGGAGAAAATTGACTGCAATAACCATTAAGTTTATTAAATTTATCAGTAACAACTAATACAAGTATTCAAGCATAACATAATGGGTAAAAACTTGAATTGGGCAAGCAGGTTCAAATATCGATTCTATTTTTACTGACTCTACTATTATATATATTATATACTAGACCATTTCAAGTTCAAATTATTTTCATATTTAAAGCAGTGACACATAAGTGTCATCAACATCAAACAAGCTTTAAAATTATATAATATCTCATTCACTGCTGATGAGAATGCTGTTTAGTCCAGCTCTTCTGGAAAACAATATGAATATTTCTTGAAAAACTGGAAACTGAGCTCCCACATAATCCTGTACTATCACTACTAGGAATATACTCTAGGAACACACAGGCACACACAAAATACAAAAATGCCTTCTGCATTTCTATGTACATTGTAGCACTATTTACAATAGCCAGAATCTGGAAACGGTCCATATACCTGACAACAAATGAGTGGCTCAAGAAACTGTGGCATATCTATACAATGTAACACTATTCAACCATCAGTAAAAATGAAGTCATCAAATTTGCCCGTACATGGGTGGACATGGAGACTATCAAGCTGAGAGAAATGAGTCAGAGGGAGAGATACAGACAGAATAGTCTCACTCACCTCTGGGATCTAAGAAAAATAAGATAGTATGCTAATAATACCCAGAGTCAATAGAGATGAGCACTGGAAGGACCTGCCCATGATATGAAGCTCACAACAAAGAGTAGTGAGTGCAGGTAGAGAAATAACTGCACTAGCAATTACTATGACAATGATAGTGAGATAGAGAGATATACTGTCTATCTTGAAGACAGAAAAATGGGGAACAATTGTGGCAGGAAAGTTACACAGAAGGTTGGTGTACATTCAATGACTAAAATACAACTATGAACATCTTGTAATCTCAGTGCTTAAATAAATTATTAAAAATTTATAAAAAAAAAAAAAAACAAGGGGCTGGAGAGATAGCACAGCAGTAAGGCGTTTGCCTTGCATGCAAAAGTCATTGGTTCGAATTTCGGCATCCCATAAGGTCCCCCGAGCCTGCGGGGGGCAATTTCTGAGTGTAGAGCCAGGAGTAACCCCTGAGTGCTCCTGGGTGTGACCCAAAAACCAAAAAATAAAATAAAATAAAATAAATACACATGGAGTTCCACTATGCCTGATATGTAGTGTTATATAAATGATACCATGTGGAATTAGTTAAGTTTGTATCATTAGCATACAGCCTTTTTAACAAAATAAGGAAAGAATAATATCCAGAAACCCACAACAATTTTGAGAATCATAAAAATTATACTGGCCTACAAAGCATCCACCTGGAATTTCAGAATGCACACAAAGGGAAAAACTCACAAGCCAAGATCAATGGTGGTGAATATTTTCATCATGTGTTATTATTAGTACAACTGTTTAATGTTTAAGAGATAAACATTCATTCACCATGTTTTTCTAAAGGCTTCTCTAAAGAAATTTTAGTGAATATTTATATATTTAAATTTCTTTTCAATATGATAAGAAATAGACTCTTATAATTGCAATATACATACTTCAAAATTCTCATACAGAGAATAAGTACAAATATATGCATCATATTCATCAACATGACTCATCTAGCTATGATAGTTTAATTATAGTCAAAGGGGCATAAATATGAAGCATATGGTATGAAAATTGAAGAAGTTACTCATAACTTAGAAAAATTTTTAAATTTTTTATTATCGCTGGAACATCATAAAACATACAAGTCTAGCGAAAGCAAACAACAGCTAGTCAAAAAACTACTGTGCTCATTTCAAAGGCTACTTCATAATATTCCTTCATTCTGACACTTCCTTAAATTAAACCACCTTGAAAATGATGTAGTCAGCAAAAGACTGATTCATACTAAAAGAAATTTGTACCAAATTTACTATTAATGTTAAGTATAAGTTAATATGGCAATATATGACCCTATTGCCTAAAGAAATATTATTTATCTTCAGTTAAATCAACTTGCTAATTTTGGATTACTGTCATTACCTAATCACTCACCAAGAGATGAAGATATAATTAGAGAATATACTTTTAAAACATTATTTAACTAAATCTCCCCTTTTAGTTTTATGAAAGACAAATAGCTATCACTCATAAAATTTGACCATTTTAACAGTAAACATCTCTATGTGCTAGAGTATCACTGAAAAAATATTTTTCAGAAAAATATATTTTAAACTATATTTTATATATATTTTATATAAACTATATATATTTTTTTCAGAAAAATATATTTTAAACTGTCAACAAAGAAAAAGTTAGTATTTTATTGTACATGTGAATGTTATCATATTATTGAAACAGTTACTAATTACTTTAGAATGCTTGTTTACATAATTGCACACACTGATGCACATGTGTGATTTATTTTATTTTATTACATAAAATCTCTGAAGACAATCTAAAGAAGCTCCTATCTTAAGCCTGATATCTCCAACCTAAAAATTTATTATTTTCATTCTCTGTGCTATAAAAATTTGTTTCTGGCCCGTACCTGACTGATTAATGATGTAAATGCAGTCCTTCCTCACTCTCCCACCAGTTTAAAACAGTCCAACTTTTATACAATTCAATTACTTCAGAAGCATAACTTTATCTTTAAGAATATATATAGTTCATACTAGAACATAAATGAACCAAAGATGGTCATCTATGTATTAAATTGACTTTCTAAATATCAATTTTGTTGTTAAAATGGAGAAATAGAAATAGGTCTAAGTGATTCAACCTAATATTTTAGCAAGTCTGTTCCAATGATGGTTCTAGGCAATATACCATTGATAGTACTTTTATTTTTTACAATAACATTAAATAAAGATTACTCCAGATAATTCTGCAAGCTATAGAAGCTAAGATAAGGCTAAGCAAATATACAGCCAATATACTTTGCAGAATTGAAACTACTAACCACTATGTTACCATTTCTGGCACTAATTTTTTCTTTTCTTTTCTTCTAACAGAAAATCAACTTTAAATATTAATATTAATAAGTTAATATTAATATTCCAATTCAAGATACCAATACAAACTTACGACTTATCAGGTCAAAACCACAGCATAGAAAGTGCATACCTTGTTATTTTTAACCCAAAATGCACAAGTAATATAATATGGCATTGTTCCTTTTTGCATAGGCACACTAAAATGAGGAATATATGAGAAGAATATATCGAAAGAAGTTCTTAACTAATAGGGATAATTAAATTTTATAGTGCGGGCATGCCTTCCACCTTGAACATTAGTCGTGGGGATTTGACATAGGCCTCAACTGAATGCACATATACTTTCCACCCCAAACACCAGAGACCAACCAACATTAGAAGTGGCAGTTTCCTGCACCAGCACCAGGAATCAAACTCACCTCAAAAGAAACCCTAATACTGCTCTGGCATAAACTTGCTCCAGGGGTAGGTTCATGTGACACTCTGATGGCAAGGAACAACAGCTGGATCTCCGGGCAGGTTGTTCCATCTCACATTCTAACAGTGAGATGAAATCAAAAGGCGCCTCATCCTACGATCTGTGCAAAAATCAAGATCTCTACTTACAGAACACTGACTTTGACAACCATAACTGAAAAGAACTTCTCCTAGGACCATATACAAAGACCTTGGGGTTGGACAACCAGCATGCCTGGAGCCTGTAGTCAGTACTTTGACAGTATGTTTCATGGGTGGAGACACTATCTCTTAGACGAAGGAAATTTCCTTTCTAATTTTCCCAAAGTTTACTGTGTCTATGCAAATAAAAAGAAAATTATGATTTAAAAATTATTTTTAATTTATCTACTGAAAATTGTTTAAATAAAATAGTAAAATGATTAGGTTTTCATCAGAGCTCCTTTGGAAATATAACTGTTTTCAAATAGAATGAATTGATATCACAAACCATGTACATTTTGTTACAAAAAATTATAAATTCAAAGAATCAAGTTTGGCATATCAAAAGAACTTATATAAAGAAACTTCTATTTAATAAATTCTGGTCAGTTTCAAAAATAATACAGTAAAAGACTGGAATTTATTTTAAACAAATCCAATTAGCCAGAATAATCAAGTAGGGCTCTTGCCTTTCACATAGGTAACCACATCAATTCCCAGCACCACATAAGCCCCACCAAGAGTGATATCTGAGCACGGAGCCAGTAGTAAGCCCTGAAGATTGTCAGGTGTGTATCCAAAACAAAATATAAGTAAGTAATAATAGTTAAAGACAGAAAAAAATTATCTATGAGTGTTGGGAAGGTAGTTCAGAAAGTTAAAGCTAGATTCTGCATGTACAGTTCCTGGGCCTAAGCAGTGGCTCTATGGTGTAAGGTGTCTACGTTGCATGCCCTAGAGTAGGAAGGACCGAGGTTTGATTGCCCTGGTATTCCATATGGTCCCTCAAGCCAGGAGCGATTTATAAGTGCATAGTCAGGAATAAACCCTGAGCGTCACCGGGTGTAGCCGAAAAACAAAACAAAACAACAACAACAACAACAACAAAATTCAGTTCCCAGAATAGCAGAACCCTTGGACTGCTACTGGTTGTGGCACTGACAGCCCTTGATCTACTGGTCTAAAAAGTAGTTAGTCTTTACATGACCTAAACCCAACTACAATCATATTTGTAGTGAAGGTGTTTACATAAATATATTAATAAAAAAAGAAAAAATGTAGTCCTGTTGTTGGATGCAGAATTGCCAGGAGTAGCCTCAGAGCACCTGGGAACTACTGAGTAAGAATCTGTGAAAAATAGAAAAACTAAATAAATTTAAACAAATTTTGAAATATGACAAAATGTAAAGTTGAACAGAGAAAAAAGCTCTCTAGGAAAAATTGACAATGTAAAAATATATTTGAACTTGAAAATATCCATAATCATCTAATGACAAATTCTTCTTCAACAATCAAATTTAATTAAACTATGATGTGTGAATTTCTACCACCTGCTTTTAATTTGTTTGGTATTTGCAACAGAAACAATTTGATGTTCATGAAACAGTGTCACAAGACATTAAGAAAGTTATGATAATCATGAGGCAAAGCAGTGGAGAGAGACTAAAGTATCCTTAGACCAAAAATACATTTTTTATATAAAAATAATGTTGAGGGGCCGGAGCGGTGGCGCAAGTCGTAAGGCCTCTATCTGCCTTGCACACACTAGCCTAGCATGGACAACAGTTCGATCCCTCAGCATCCCATATGGCCTCCGAAGCCAGGAGCGATTTCTGAGCGCATAGCCAGGAATAACCCCTTAGCATCACCAGGAGTAACCCAAAAAATAAAACAAACAAAAGAAATGAGAAGCCTAGAAATAGTGATCCTTGAGGTCAGGGACAGACAGAACTCCTTTATTTTGTTCATTTTTGTTCTCCAAGGACTGAAATCAGACACACTTAACAGAGAAGCTCTCATTTATTAATACAATAGTCCACAAGCAAAGAAATATCAAAAGAAGGGCTGAAAAGATAGCAAAGAAGAAAGGCATTTGCCTTGCATGCAGCCAACCCTGAAGAAACGGTAGTTCAAATCCTGGCATCCCATATCCATGAGCCAGGCAGGAGAGATTTCTGAGCACAGAACCAGGAGAAAGGAAGGAAGGATGGAAGGAAGGAAGGAAGGAAGGAAGGAAGGAAGGAAGGAAGGAAGGAAGGAAGGGAGGGAGGGAGGGAGGGAGGGAGGGAGGGAGGGAGGGAGGGAGGGAGGGAGGGAGGGAGGGAGGGAGGGACCCTAAGTGCCATTGGGTATGACAAGGAAGGAAGGAAGGAAGGAAGGAAGGAAGGAAGGAAGGAAGGAAGGAAGGAAGGAAGGAAGGAAGGAAGGAAGGAAGGAAGGAAGGAAGGAAGGAAGGAAGGGCCCCTAAGTGCCATTGGGTATGACAAGGAAGGAAGTGCCATTGGGTATGACAAGGAAGAAAGGAAGGAAGGAAGGAAGGAAGGAAGGAAGGAAGGAAGGAAGGAAGGAAGGAAGGAAGGAAGGAAGGAAGGAAGGAAGGAAGGAAGGAAGGAAGTCCAAAGCCTCAGCATCAGTTCCAGCCAAAAGGACCCTTACCTTCCACAGACCCTTGTTTTTTATCTCCAGAATCAGGTACCACCCAATGGTGGGATCAGAATCAGGTACCACCCTAGGGTAGGGCACAATCACCGATCAGGGTAGGGTCAGTAACTGAGGCTGAGACCTTGGACTTCAGTCTTCTCTACCGAATAAAGCTAATATTTCCATAAGCCTGACTGTCTGCAAGCTGTTTACCCGCTGTTTCACCTCAGAACCGTTGGCTGGACAGGGTGGCAGTCGCGTGCTCCCAGCTGGAGGGGAAAGACCTCATCCTCCATTCCTCCTCCATCAGTCAACCTCTTCAGGGGCTGACTTGCAACAGGGGGACACACGGGGTGATGGCGGGCCGATGCAGCACTGGTGTATGTCGGGACATTACGTCGTGGCATTCACTGGTATTTTTTTCTCATTGGTCTCCATTTCAAAAACTGCGCGGGACGTACCACATATATTTAAAATAAAAATGGGAGGATTGGCTCTCAGTTTGGAAAGAGACAAGTTCGAGTGGGGGTACCATATATTTTCAAAATAAAAATGAGAGGATGGACTCACAGGCTGGGAAGAGGCCAGTACTCTTTTCCTACTTGTTTACTCTCAGTGGCCTCTTAGCCTCTTCCTTCTTTCATTGTGTAACTGTGGTTGCTACCATACTAGGTTTCTGATTAGTTCCCATGGACGGTGACAATTGAGTCCACTGTCTTAAGTTAGATTGTTTATTTTCCCCACTTTTTATCTTTTCTCCTCTATGTGAACTCTTCAATAAGGTATTTTGGTGAAAGAGTCCCTCAGTTTAACCCTTATGTTTGAACCAGGTCACGAAGATTGTTGGACTTGTTCTTGCGGCCCCCTTATGTGCTGATAACGCCAGGTGGCATTATTCCTTGTTGTTGGCATGGGCATATTAAAATGGAAAATACTATACATACAAATAATAAATAAATAACAAATAAGTTCTTATCTAATAGAGATAGGAACACACAAATTTTGTGGTGCAATGGAACCTTACAAACCCTGAACATGGACATGATGACCTGGCACAGGCCTCAGAGGTTTGGGTATTTTCCAGTCACCCCTGAACTAGGGAAGCCATCCATGAAACATCCAATGTTGTTTATGACATCACCTGGAAGCAATCCTCTACCAGGGAAGACCCTACTGCTGCTCTGACATCGATTTATTCAAAACAGTCTTCCCTTAACACTGAGAAGACTTAAACAACAATAACGACCTGCATACTGGACAGGGCTTTCTGCATTGCCCATTAATTGCGAGTTGAAATTAGACACCGCTCCGCACCATCCTGACTTCAATGTAGGATATACAAATTCCAGGACCTTCAATACAGAAACATGAGATCAATAACAGAGACTGTGAAAAATATAACTGTATGGGCCTACAGACAAGGACCGGGATTGGACAAACTAGTTTGCCTGGAGCCTAGAAATCGTCTTATGTCAGGAAACTTCGGGGGTAGGGTCTCCTTGTACTTAGGCCAAAGTTTTTCCTTTCCATGACCCCCATACTTTGGTGGGCCCATGCAAACAATAATTGCCACACTAACATTGTTTTTACAGTGCTCCTTTGACTCCAAATCTTTAAGAAACCACTAGTAAAAATATCTGTAACTGCAAACAAAAAAAGGTTTACATTAGTGTTAACATTTATGCTTTTAGTTAAACTAGCATTCTGGGGGATAAAGGAGGGTGATAAGGGATATATACTTGGGAACAGGGATGAAGGGAGGACAACTGCTGGTGGAAAGGCCCTCATTTATTGTCACTGTGTATCTTAAATATCACTGTGTAAGATTTGCCATTATATATTCTAATAAATGTCTGCCATTTAAATAAAAAAGAAAAAAATGTGTATCTCTTATGCAAATATGTACCAGCAGGTGTTCTGTTTGCATCCTGCTCCTCCCACTACCCCCACCTTGCTGCAACTGCTTAAAAACCCTTGCCGAAAAAGAAAGTTTGAGACTTTGATCAGAAATCCTTGACTTAGTCTCCTCTTTTCCCTCACCTGTTCTTTTTCAGGCTGAATCCACTTTACACCTACAATTACATATCCCGCGGGAGGGAATAAATACCTAGCATAGTAGATGGCCTACAACAAAGTCAAAATTCCATTTTCAAAGAATGAAAAACATAAATTGGCAACTGAAAATGTCTTCTATGAGTTTATTGAACATACATTTAAATAGAAGTTTAAATAGTTTTCATACTACTGAAGCAATTAACTGATGTATTGATATTCTAGAAATGCATAAATGAGTGTTTCATTTGTTTCCCATTTTTAAAAACAGAATTTCATACTATCTATAATAATGTATGTTGAAAAAAAAGTTTAAAAAATCTATTCTAGGTTAAAAGGAAGACTAAAAAGAGGTAACTGGTAGCACAGATGTTGGTAATTGTGAATTGTCCCAGAATATAGTATTTAAAAAAATATCCTACCTTCCTTTGGACATCTAACAATTTCTCAATCACAAGGAAACAGAGTCACAAAGAAAAGCATGACTAAATAGCTTTTGATGTTGACAAATACATGTTTATATATCATGTGTTTCATTTGCATTCTCATGTTTACTATTTTACAACTTCTAGTGCCTTTCTTCTGCAGCAATCAAAATTAGTTCATTCTCAGTGCAATAAGAAGCTAAGGCTGGGTTCCATGTTAAAAAGTTTTAAATATGTTCCTTTAAAATTTAAAATGTGTTTATTTTTATTTACTGTCTTATTTATTTGTTTATTCTCATTTATTTATTAATAGGCTTGGGACTGAATACCCAGCTGTGTTAGGGGATTTCTACTAGGTCTATGTTCAGAGATGACTCGTAGTGGAACTCTGAATACCAACTGTGGTACCAGGTTTCAAAGTGATGTCAAGTGCCATCAATTCCAATACTACTTCTCCAGACCCAAAGGAAGGGTTTTTTTTATACATCATAGAACACTTGGAATTAAACAAGATTAAGATTTGTGCATATTCAGGTCATTTTGAAACTTTCAGTAAAATTAATTCTGAGCGCCTTCAAAAAAACAATCAGGGTGCTGAAGCGGTGGCACAGTAGTAGGGTTTTTGCCTGCATGTGCTAACCTAAGATGGGCCGCAGTTCCATCCCCCAGTGTCCCATATCATCCCCCAAGCCAGGAGCTATTTCTTTTTGCTTGTTTGTTTGTTTTGGGCCACACTGGGTAACGCTCAGGGGTGACTCCTGGCTATGTGCTCAGAAATCACTCCTGGCTTGGGGGACCATATGGGACGCTGTGAGAGCAAAACGTATTCTGGTCCATCCTAGGTTAGAGCATGCAAGGCTACACTCCGGCCCCAGAGCAATTTCTGAGTGCATAGCCAGATGTAACCCCTGAGTATCACCGGGAGTAGACCCCCCAAAAAAACAAAACAAAACAAAACAATCCATCAGGCCAAAGCCATAGTACAGGATGTCAGGCATTTGCCTATCATGCACCCTACCCAGTCACCACTTATGGTCTCACTTAGAGTTATTCCTGAGTACAGCAAGATGTGACCCCAAAACAAACACAACAAAATATCTCTTCCACAAAATTTCCCTAGACTCAAAATTTGAACAAAAGTCATAGGTTCTGGGGCCGGGTGGTGGCGCTGGAGGTAAGGTGCCTGCCTTACCTGCGCTAGCCTTGGACGGACCACGGTTCGATCCCCCGGCGCCCCATATGGTCCCCCAAGCCAGGAGCGACTTCTGAGTGCATAGCCAGGAGTAACCTGAGCGTCACCGGGTGTGGCCCAAAAACCAAAAAAAAAAAAAAAAAAAAAAAAGTCATAGGTTCTGGGATGTGAAAATATCAAGAACATTAGTAGCATAGAAAGCACAACCTTGAGTCCAAAGCATATAGGCTGAATTCTGACTCTACTTCCAACATTTCGTGATCATGACCAACCTCTCCATCATCTTCTTGGTCTATGTATGTCTAAGTATGTCTGAAATAATAGTTGGACTGGTTTATGTGCCCTTCTTTCAAGCTTTAAAATACAAAAGCTCCACAAAGAGATTAACATTTACAAAAATAATTCAAATTTAGATTTAATATTGAAGTAGTTTTTTTTAAAGCTATCCAAATGTCCTGGAACATTGTAAAATAATGTTTTAAAGTCCAAAAAGAACTCTTTTTTTGTTGTTGTAAAATAATTCATTTTCTTCCGAGGCTCTACAGGGCCAGTAACTGAAATTCTCAGCCAACAGGGTCACTGGTAAAATGCCTGGATCAGAGAATGATGCTACTCAGGCAGTTAGGGACCACTAGAGTTGTACTGGGAGTGCTTGGGAGTATTCAGATCCATGATTGTGCTCACAAGTACTTAGAGTCACTTGAAAATGCTCAGAATCATCGGAGTCCTCCAGATCTACACCTGCCATTGCTTGCTTGGAGTTCATTTGATGTTGAGGATAAACCCGATTGGGTTACATGCCTGCAATGAGAACACTCTGACACCTGTACTATTCCCCAACTTAATGTATTAAAAATATTTTAAGAAATTTTCTTTTATATTCTTTTTTAAAACAACTTTCTTACATACATGATTGTGTTTGGGTTTCAGTCATGTAAAGAACACCACCCATCACCAGTGCAACATTCCCACCACCAATGTCCCAAATCACCCTCCTCCCCACCCAACTCCACCTGTACTCTAGACAGGCTTTCTATTTCCCTCATACATTCTCATTATTAGGATAGTTCAAAACGTAGTTATTTCTCTAACTAAACTCATCCCTGTTTGTGGTGAGCTTTGTGAGGTGAGCTGTAACTTCCAGCTCTTTTCTCTTTCGTGTCTGAAAGTTATTATTGCAAGAATGTCTTTCATTTTTCTTTTATATTCTTATGTATGTTAATTCACCCCAAAGTAATAATAAAGTAGTGCTGCAAGTTATTTCTCTCAATTTCTGTATCAAGTTGTTTTACTTAAATTTTTATTTAGTCACTGAGAAATTATTAAGCTATTCATGTTTGATTTTCAGACATATAATGTTTCAAAATCAATCCCTTCACCAGTGTCCACTTCCCTTCACCAATATCCCCTAATCCTCCTTTATCTCCCACTCACCAGTTGGCTTCTATGAGAGTACTTTTCCTTTAAGTTTTTGCACTGTGGTTTACAATACTGCTACTAATAGGTTTCATATATAACAGCTTACCATCTTTCAGTACTGCATCTTTCTCCTGAATAAACACTTCCCTTTATCATTGAATCGAGCCCGTTTCTGTTTCAGTAGGATACAACACTAAAGGGGCTTATTAATTACTAAATACCAGTTCTCATATCCTTTGCTTCCATTGTCTTTGGGTATTCATTATCCCATATTGTTTTCTTTATTCCAGAATAAAAGAGATAATTCTCAATCTCTCTCCCTGTAGCTATATTCAGCATAATATTCTCCAGATTTTCCATATAGCAGCAAATTGCATGCTTCCATAGTTTCTTTTGGCTGAGTAATATTCCACTGTGTAGATGCACCAGAGTTTATCCATTCGTCTACTCTGAAACACTTGGTGTGTTCCCAGAGTTTGGTTATTGTGGATAGTGTTGCAAGGAACAAATGAATGCAAATGTATTTTCTCCATTTTTGTTCCCTTGGGGTATATTCCAAGAAGTGGAGCTGCTAATCAAATGGAAGCTTTGATATCAAACCTAAATCCATATGGTACAGAAAGAATATGCAGGCAGAACTCTCCATGAAACTGAAACTACAGGTGTATTCAAAGAAGTGAAAGTATTCATAGAAGTGGAAGCAAAGATAAACAATTTTTAAATTAAAAAGCTTCTGCACCCCAAAGGGACAATGACCAGGATACAAAGACAGTACATCAAATGGGAGAAATTATTTATTCAACATTCTTTAGATAAGGATTTAATATCAAAAATATCTAAGGCACTGGTAGATCTTTACAAGGGAAAACATCCACACACCAAACAAACAAACAAAAACGGGAGAAGAGAAATAAAAACTTACTCAAATGAGAAGCACAAATAGCTAAAATACACATGAAAAAATGATACACATCATTAATCATCAGGGAGATACAAATCAAAACAACAAGGAGATATCATCTCACACCTCAGAGACTTATGCATCAAAATTAAAAAGAACAATCAATGTTGGTGCAGATGTGAGGAGAAAGGGACTTTCTTTTATTGCTTATAGGAACGTCGCCTGGTCAAGCAAACCATTTTGGAAAACAGATATTTCTAAAAGTATTTTATCAAGTATATATAATTAGTCTGATGCTAAATGTTAAGCAGTTTTCCACTTAAGATTTCTACATTACCATTCAAACATTATTCATGTAGTAACATCTGAAAGCTTTCAATGAATTACTTTTAATTTCAAGTTTCACGTTAATAGCTCATTGAAAATAATGTACATTCAGTCCCAATGGCAGTGCAAGAACAAAATAAATTGAGAGAAAATTAATCTACCATTAAAATATTATAAGTATAAAACAAGAAATATTCAGTGTAAAATGTACTACCTTGGAGATTAGCAAACTGATTTAATATTTTAAAATAATTATGTCTAACTTGAAATGATTGTTACTGTCCTTATTTACTTCTTCAGAATAATTTTTTTTATTTTGGGCCACACCAGGTGATGGTCAGGGGTTACTCCTGGCTATGCAATCAGAAATCACTCCTGGCTTGGGGGGACCATATGGGACGCCTGGATTGAACCAGGTCTGTCCTGCGTCATAAGTGTGCAAGGCAAACGTCCCTACCGCTGTGCTATTGCTCCAGACCCTACTTCTTCAGAGTAATTCTTACATAATGGAATGTGTCCAAATCATCCAAAGAGTAAGCAGACACCATTACAGTAGGTATCACATAAATGTTCAGCAGACAAGCAATCCAGATATATCTCGATCTCTTACATAACCAACGATAACAAATTACTTAACAAATATTTCAATGAGGCGTAAGATTTCACAAAAAGGGTTTTAATCAGAAATTATTTCCCTAGTATAAAAATTCCTTAATTTTGGGGCCGGGCGGTGGCGCTGGAGGTAAGGGGCCTGCCTTGCCTGCGCTAGCCTAGGACGGACCACGGTTCAATCCCCCGGCGCCCCATATGGTCCCCCAAGAAGCCAGGAGCAACTTCTGAGCGCATAGCCAGGAGTAACCCCTGAGCGTCACAGGGTGTGGCCCAAAAAACAAACAAACAAAAAAAAAATTCCTTAATTTTGAATGATTTTCCAAATAATAAATATTACACAAACTGAGAAAAAATACTTCAATCCACCTGGGATTGTTGCCAATGCAAACTTCAATTTATGAAAAAATGAAATAGACAATCTCACACCAAGTAGGAATAAATAAAAATAAAAATAAGGTAGGAATAAAGGAGTTTAGTAGTATGTAAATCATGAAGAATTAAGGAGTGGAAGACAATTTATTTGTGGATAGTGAGCAACATATTTCCTGCTATAGAAAAGGAATAGTTCTCTAATACTACCTATTATTTTCATTTTATGGAAATGCTCTCAAAAACTGAAGGTGCCAAGACTTTTACTTGAAATTTACTGATCTTTAAACTTACTTTCCTTAATATTAGTATTTTAAAAAACTACATGACATGATATCTATCCTGTATTTTTCATTATTGAATATAATAACCATGGCAAAACTGTGGCTGTAAGTAGTTAGGCCAGTGGCAAAAGCATATTATATATATAAATTTTACAGTTATAAATACTACTGAGTATACAGTCATTATCCATTGTCTACATTTTCAGATATTTATGAAATAAGCAGAGAAATCTTCGAGACCAGGATTACTCAGATAAGAGCTAGCCAAAACATGAATATAAGCTGTGAAGCATAAAGATATTAATGAATAAATGTAAATACAACTAATCATAGTACACATTTAAATCTTTTTTGAATAAATATTTTAACTTCCTGTTTACAACTTTAATCTATTGTTTAATTCCGGGTGAAAATGAAGTAACCCAAATATGCACTCTGTTATATAAAAGGCCAAGAGGATGAAATTACATCTTTCTCTAATAAGGTCCTTTGAAATTCTATACTAGAGTAACTTAGCAGCCAAATTATTTTTTTTTTGTTAATGCTGATTGAGCAGTAAATAATAACCAGAAGGAAAACAAACATGTGAAAGAGTGTTTCACACCTTTGCCTGAGGTTTCTTACATGAGCCTGATTTGGAGGCCCAGGAGATAGCACAGCAATAGGGCATTTGCCTTGCATGCAGCCAACACAGGACGGACCCCAGTTTGATTCCCAGCATCCCATAAGGACCCCTAAGCCAGGAGCGATTTATGGATGCAGAACCAAGAGTAACCCCTGAGCACTGCCGAGTGTGGCCCAAAAACTAACTAACTAAATAAATAAAACCAAATAAATAAATAAATAAATAAAACCAGAGTCTGATTTGCCGACAGCTATAGTTCATTAGTTGAAAAACTAATGAAAGCAACTGAATGCAATACAGTTTTTAAGAAATGTGTTTAATTTCCAAATGTAATAGAAAATTTATATCAAAGCACTCAAACTTTAGTTTTGAATTTCAAATAAAACAAAAAAATTCAAAACAGGGCTGTTAGTTCATTCATAAGCTCTTTGTTTCCATTTTTACATACATAAAATAAAGGGGTAGAATAATATATAAAGTTCCTTAATATCTATAAAAATCCTCTAGTTCTGTGTTGCAAGCACAGAATTCAAAAGAAGTCTTTTTTAGGTTTTTTGCAGTGGTACTCGGGATTACTCCTGGCTCTGAGTTTAGGAATCACTCCTAACAAACTCTGGGACCTTATGAAGTGTTGCATATGGAAAACCAGGATCACAGGTTGCAAGGCAAGATCCCTACTCTGGCCCTGGAAGTACAACATTTAATGTAAAAAATATATGTCTTTTAATCTTCCTATAGATCTTGTCTATAAAAAATAGTTCTGACTCCAAGTTCCATTGAAGTCAGTTATTAATCAGTACAATGAGAACAAATAACGTATATAGTCCTCAATCCACCTCTTTGATATCCTTTCTGATGCTATGTAATTTTTAAAAATGCTCCTAGAACAAAATTTATATATATTCAAGTTTTCCTTATGCATAAAACCAAAGCATTTTATCCTTTTTGATTTAATCATGAATCATGATGGAGGACTGAAAAAAATATAAGGTATTTTCCTAGAAAATTTATTTAACAGTTAATAATGTCAGCTCTGGAGCTAGATGCCTGAATTAAATTCCTGCTCTCTCACCCACTAGCTTGGTGTCTCCTCACCAACCAATTGGAAAACAAGGACAATACGAACCCTCATCAAGCCTCTGAGAAAATTAAATGAGTAAATAAACACAAAGTACTGTAATTAATGAGCTATGAGCATTTGGCCTCAGACTCTAGTTAAATATGCTGTTGCACTGTTCACATACATCATCCAAGGAAATTGGGTCAAAATAATGTAAACTAAGAAAAACAAATAGACAATTTTGTCCTTTACTTCTTACTCATTAGGTTTTCTTACTTGATTTCTTTAACCCTGTTCTCCTGGCTCCAACCAACAGAGTAAACAATGAACTTCTCAACATATTAATCTTTGTAAGTTATTTGCATCCTAAAGGCATCTCATCAGAGAAATCAGTCCTTAAAGAAAAATGATAGGAGACTACGTAATTTTATATCAATTGTACGTTGAGACAGTACTTTTCCAGTATGACTCTACTATCAATTCTATCCCACTCATTTCTAACAAAACAGCCTCTTTTTTTATTGGACATCATGTGTCCAAGGAAAATAAAGCATCTAGTTTTCTTCCAAAGATAATTAGAGGCATTTTCATGAACCACAAGTGTTTATTTTTTCTCTTGCCTCTTCTTAACAGCATCAAGGCAAAAATAACATAAAATAAACAATCATTTGATACTATACAGAGACTTCAATCCTAGTTAGTATGACTATTCTGATAAAAGGAAACTAAGAATCCCTAACAAGTATCTCTATATTGAGTTCTAGGAAATCTCTGTCATTATTTAAAATAATGAGCATTGCTAGTCTTATATTTCTTAAGTCCTAATACAGCCATGATTCCATCTACTTCCCTAGGTAGTGCTATATATTACATATATAATTTTATATCTATATATTATTTTATAATAAGAAGATATATATAGTATTATATAATGCTATTTATATGTATATATCTTCTTCTTATAAAAATAAACACAGTAAACACCTGTGAATAGCTAAAGCAACCCTGAGAAAAAGATTTCCCCAACTTTAAATTAAAAACAAACAAACAAACAAACATCATATGGTCTATTCAAGGATAGTGGGATTGACCAGCATTTTGAGTGTCAGAGGGTGTGAAGCCTCCCTCAGGAGCTTCATTGTCATGCTGACTTTCTCTGAGCCCATCCTCCTCTCCACCACTACCTGAGTCTATTCTTCATGTTATCGCATACTTTTCCCATTCATTGGAAAAGGTATTTGTTTCTTTCAATACATGTTTGATTTGTCTTCTTTAAACTCACAAGCTTCCTTTTACTTCCTCTTCCTTTCTCCATTTCATTACTAAAATATCTATTTTGGCCACAAATCCATGGGGAAAGCTTTCTGAAGTATTGCTAATGGTCTTCTATTTGACAGAGAAAAAAGCTTTTCCTCCTTTCCCATTCAGTTTGACCTCCTGAAATTTCATATATTGATGTCCAACTACCTCTTAACATAACCAAGGTTACTAGCACTAAAACACCTCTACTTTTTTTATAAAAGGGGAAAAATTAATGTCTTGTATCTTGTTCTTCCTTTTGTTTCCCCTACATTTTCTCCCTCTCTTCTGGTTCTGTCATTTGCCACATTATAAAACTTGTATTATAAGTTTATCCTCATCCATAAAGCCAAATAACAAACCCCTTTATGTATGCCACATCCAGATAAATACTACTCTATATGGCCAAGATCAGACTTTACTAGCCTGATGACCAACTACCTCTTAACATAACCTAGGTTACTAGCACTAAAACACCTCTACATTTTGATAAAAGAGGAAAAATTAATGTCTTGTATCTTGTTCTTCCTTTTGCTTTCCCTACATTTTCTCCCTCTCTTCTGGTTCTGTCATTTGCCACATTATAAAACTTGTATTATAAGTTTATCCTCATCTATCAAGCCAAATAACAAATCCCTTTATGTTGCCACATCCAGATAAATACTCCTCTATCTGGCCAAGATCAGGCTTTACCAGCTACTTGTGTGACATGTCCTTAAAAATAATCCTTACCTAAACACATCCTCTATTTTCTTAAGTCATTGACACCTGCTGTTGAATACCTTGACTGGTATCTGCTAAACTTGAAACTCAAGAACACTCCTTCCCATTTTCCTTCTGAATCTACAACCATCTCCTCTTTTAGTACTATTGGCTAGTTCCCAACTTCAACAAAATTTCCTTTTCAAGCTATTTTCATTGATGATTTCCCTTTTCCCTCCCAGGTTCCCATCACAGCTTAAGCCACGAGTCGGCCACGTGTGGTCCACAGTCTACCACCTGTTTATGTAAATGAATTTTTCTTGGAACAGTCTTGCCCAGGCACTTACCATTGTCTATGACTGTGTTCTGACTCCAACAGCAAAAGTGAATCAGCCTCACTTGTACAGTAAAACTATGGCAAGAAAACCAAAATTATGTACAGGACAAACATGCTGCCCTTGGTTTCAGCCCATTTTGAGTTCATAGAGAAACTGCTTCCAGGGCTCTCACACCTTCTTTTATGCCCAGTTTCACACCTTTCTAATCTTCCTACCATCTGTCTAATTTTCCTAATACATTACTACAAAAATATTACTCTATTGCTCAAAAATTATGTGACTTCCATGTCTAAGGAAAAAGGCTCAAAAATCATAGGGTCATACCTAACATATGCATAGACTTTATGTAATGACAAGCAGCAGACGAGACATCAAGGGACATGTAAATGTCTACAAATGTCTTTGTCTTGGCATCAAAGCACTTTGCAGTCTAGTCTCAGCACTTCTCAGCCAGATTTCCCACCTCTCTCCATTTTCATCCCACAACAACGCAGATTGAGTAGTTCTATGCCAGCCACACTGCCTGGGCAAACCTCCCTGCCTTTCATATTTTACCCTTCTCAGTCTTATTTTTCTCATTTTCCAGACCAAAATAAGGCCTCTGGTGTCCATTAAAGCTCATTTTCTCATCTGAAATCCCATTAAGGTTTGACCTCCAACTTTTTAGACAGGGGTCCAAGTTCACTGTCCCTCAGACCGTTGCCTATGTGGGCTTTTTTTAACCTATAGTTAAGAAACTATAGGTTAAAGAAAAACTATAAACAGTAGTGGCTCATGGGCCACAGTTTGAGGACCCCTACCCAAGACTTAAAGCCACGTGGAGCTGAGAGCTAGAGAGAGGAAGGGGAGTTGAAGAGTGTGGCACACACTCCACACATGCAAGCTGTGGGCCCTGGAAAAGTCAGCAGCTAAGCAGGGATGGCAGTGGTGGCAAAAATTCCAACAGACTGGATAAATGTCCATGAGCCATTGCTTGATGACTCTTGATCTATATTTTTTTTGATTCCTTCCTTAACCATTCCAAAATAGATTTTCCATACTAATTGTATAGTAATCATTATTCTATATTTTGAGTTTAAAAACTTATTTTGTTTCTTGCTTCGGTTTTACATTTTTATAAAGTATCTTATCATCCTACCCCCTTCATATTTAATACAAAGAAGAAATATTCTAAATAATTTTCAGGTTAAAGTGCATAAACAGGGGCCAGACACTGGGTAAGGCATTTGCTTTGCATGTGGTTCATCTGGGTTCAATCACTGGCATCCTATATGATCTTGCAAGCCCACCAAGAGTGATTCCTTGTACATATGCACCAGGAACACACACTGCCATCTTTTCAGAGTTGTTGATCCCTCTAACCAAAGTCAAGTATGGTCAGATAGTCACATCACACAATTCTATAATCAAAGATAATTCTATAAAATCTCTAAGAACAAAGAGTAGACTTATGACCTAACTCATTTTATATTCTAATAGAATAAAACTAAAATTATTAAATTATTAAATTATCAAAAGCAGCCAATCCAGAACCAAAGGCGGTTGGTTCGAATCCTGGTGTCCCATATGGTCCCCCGTGCCTGCCAGGAGCTATTTCTGAGCAGACAGCCAGGAGTAACCCCTGAGCACCGCCGGGTGTGGCCCAAAAAACAAAAAAAAATTATTAAACAATAATTATTCAATATATACCTTTGATATAATTAAATAAATTCTATAGTTTTAATGCATGTTAATTAACCTTGTTATTAATTTTAAAAAATATGAATGAAAACTGTATTCAGAATAAATATTTGAGTTCCTATATTCTTAGCAGCACTATTCACAATAGCCCAAATCTAGAAACAAACCAAATATCCAAGAATAGTTTACTGAATATAGAAATGATAGCACACACACACATTGGTATACTAATCGACTAGAAGAAAAAATAAAATCAAGCAACTAGCCCCTGAGTGGAGGTATCATGCTAAATGAAGTAAGCCATGGGAGAGACAGATACACAAAGATTTCTCTCATATGTGGGAATATAAAGAAGTATAGTAAGGTAATAACAAATGGCCTAAAGCAACAGGTACTTGAACTGATCTATAGGACAAAATTTACCATGATGGGGAAATTGGATGAGCACACTTTAGGTGACCCTGATACAATAGAGAAAGAAAAGAGACAGTTCTGGTAGCAAGTATGGTATCAGAATGTTGTATTCATGAAACCTTATCATAAAACTGTAATCATGGTGACTAAAATCAAATATTTAATAACAATAAGTAGGAAGAAGTGGAAAGATACAAATATTGTATGCCTAGGAGTTTCTAGTAAGGGCAAGTAAAAGTAAAATAGCTTTGATTATGAATAATTTTAGAGACTATTCTAGAGCAAATTAAAGCAAATAATAACTAGCAAGAGAAAAAGATCCAAAACAAAGGTTTGAGCAAAGAAGTCTAAAGATATATGAAAAATTAAGAATGGAATTCTCTAAGACAATTATTAAGTATATAAATCTAACACTTTTCAATTTAACCACCTCAGTAGCTGCTGGTGACATCTACTGTGATGAGAAATGGAAGAATAAAAGGTAATGGAAGGAATTCTGGGAGAGGGAAAATCTAGTGAGTTAACTTTCTTTTTTTTAATATATTTTTATTTAAGTAACATGATTATGGTTGGGTTACAGTCACAAACACAACACCCCCCTTCACCAGTGTAACATTCCCCCTCCCAATACCCCCATTCCCCCTTCCCATCCCCTGCCTGTATTCAAGAAAGGCATTCTACTACAGTTATTTGTTTTTTAAGTTCAGTAAAATGTTGGGGTTTTTTTTCTTAAAGGATAAGGGTAAAAAAAAATAGTAAAGGTGTGACAGTGGCAATCGCCGTTGTTTGCATAGGCCCGGAAAAATATGGGGAAAACAGAAAAAATATCTTGGCTTGATTACAAGAAGGCCTCACCCCAGAAGTTTATTGGCATAAGACCGACTCTGGGTTCAGGCATACCAGTTCGTCCAACCCGAGTCATTCTCTGTGGTCCCGATGAAACTATTTCACACTTTAGCTGTTGTTGGTATCAGGTTCCTATATTTAAAGATTCTGGATTCTAATGCATTTCATCAAAGTCAGGCTGATGTGGAGCATCCTTTAGTTTCAGCACACCACTAGATGCAGAGGGATCTGCCCTGCAAGCAGGCTGTTACTGAGTCGTCTGGGTGTTGAGAGCACTCTTTGGAGTAAGTCAATGCCAGAGCCGTGGTAGGTCTTTTCTGGTAGAAGTTTGTATCCTGGTAATGTTATAGACAATTGTGGTTGTTTCCATAGATGGTATCCATTGTTCAGGGGTGTATGGGCAGTGCCCATTCTTCTGAATTAACTTTAATCTGCTGGAAGAAACTATTGTGGAATTCCAAGTAGAGCTGTCTTTCAGAGAAGGTGGTCCAATTTGGAATAATGAATTCTTACTCATGAAGAGCTTCTAAAGTTAGGTAGCACATACCTTTTATGTGCTGGGCCCTTCATCTACCTTATTTTTATTATCAGCAAATATATAGATGCAGATGAGTTTACATAATCTTTCAGTATTAAATGTCAGAGATTTCTGACCATTTCAAAACTCAAGCCCTCAACCACTATATTCTATCATTCAAAGTTTATCAGAGATTTTAGAAGCAAATCAAAGTGAATTAAATTATAATCTCCTCTAATTTCATTTATTTGTCTTTGACAACACTCAAAACCATAGTAAATTTGTCCCAAACACAATGACATTGGAAGTAGATATAAAGAATTGGAAAAAATGAATGGAAATAACTGAGAGAGTAGGCAACTAATAATTATTGCTTTGTCTATGCCCATAGAAAGATTA
Organism: Suncus etruscus; assembly: GCF_024139225.1. Lineage (NCBI taxonomy): Eukaryota > Metazoa > Chordata > Mammalia > Eulipotyphla > Soricidae > Suncus > Suncus etruscus. The sequence continues at coordinate 937,628 of NC_064862.1, read as the reverse complement.
CTGGAATGAAAATAGACATGATCTAAGCTATTTTTCTCAATAACGTGAATTCCATTCTTTAGATCTTCTAATAAAAAGTTTAAATCCACTTCAAGTTCTCACTCATATAGAGTCATTTCAATGTAAATGAGTTGATTTTTTTGTAATGTTTTGAGAACTATACATGTCAAAATACAGGCATTCCCAAAACAGAAAGACATGGAGAATGCTTTGGACTTGGAGTCAGAAGACGTGTGTGAAGTCTCAGTTTTGACCACCAACAGTCACATAAATGAGTACTAGTCATTAGAAGACCCAAGTATATGCCTCTGCACATTTATATGGTGAACAGATTGGCCTATAGTTACAAAGAAAGAGTAAGATCAAAGCCATCATTCTATTATCACCTAAAACAAACTTTAATTCCAGCATTTAAACAGAAGCACCCACTCTGGCAGGCCTATAGATCAGAAGCAGGTCAATTGACTCCAAACAGGTTGGGAAGTTTGGTATGAATAAGGAAAATGACAGAATAGAGAGTATTTCTCTTTTGTTTTCTCAACAGCTCTTCCATTTTCACTACAAACTCAGCAGCAGGTTTGAGTTTACAGGTCAAAAGTTTACCCTGAATTTCTGCTTCACAAGACTGGTTGCGTTTTAGCAACACTTTTCTTTTTTTTTTTTTTTTTTTTTTGAGATAGCAGCATACAAAAATTCTTTAAGGGTTTCGTGGTATAATACCACACTGCATCAAAATGTATGTTGTCATTCCACACCCACCACCAAAACTTTATCATTTCACCACAGGACCTCACCCTTCATCTTTTGTCTTTTTCTTCTACCCCTTTGGTAACACTGGTTCTGCAGTAAGAATTTTTTTATTTGACTTTACCTGTTTCCTTGCTTTGTTTCTATATATGAGAGATAGAACTTTTTCTTTCTCCTGACATTTTTTAAAGCATTAACTTCTCCAGAATAGTTACAGAACCCTACAGGGGTTTCAAACTTGCGGCCCTCCGTACATTTTGTGGCCCTGCCCTAGAGGAATCTTGTTTTGTTTTGTTTTGTTTTAGTTGTTTGGGTCACACACACCCCAATGTTCAAGGCTTACTACTGACTTTGCACTCAAGGATCACCCTGACTTTGCCTCCTGCGGCCCCTCAGTAAATTGAGTTTGAGACCCCTGACTTAGAAGAATATGATTTATAAGTGCTGTATTTCATTTTAATAAAAGACAGTATGAGAAATTTGGGTAGTAGCCTCCTTCGATATGAAACAGAAATACATGTTCTCTTCAACTTACAGTACACACAAAACAGAAAAGCATTTGTAAATACACTCTCTAGTCTAGAGTTACTGAGTGGATCAAACAATTCAATTTGATGAAACTTTCCATGCTTTAGCTAACAGTTCTGTTTGGGAAACCCTCAATCTGAAAAAATGAGAGAGAGCTAGTCATTTATTTCCCCTCTCACCCACATATAGTTCAATTTCCACCCCATCCTCACACACACAAATACTCAAAGACACACACAGTCAAGTAAACCATCTCTGTGTAAATATAAACAATAAACCTTTCATAAAGTATCACCATTGATGCATGCATCAGATATTGAAACTTCACCAGATACAATCATTTTACTACATAAAGTATCACATATACAAATCTTGAGAAGTCATAAACATGCATTGTTATAAGGGTGACATTATCATGCTAAATTTTATCCATTTGGCTCGAATCTATGCTATGACTATTTAATCATTAAAATTGCATTGAAAGCTCCTCCCATATATCATGCCTTTTCTTTTCTTTTTGGCCACACCTGGTGATGCTCAGGGGTTATTCCTGGCTCAGAAATCACTTCTGTCTTGGCGGACTATATGGGACGCCAGGGGATCAAACCATGGTCCATCCTGGGTTAGCCGTAAACGAACAAAAGCCTTACCGCTGGGCCACCACTCCGGCCCCAAGTCATTACTTTTATAAGAAAATTCTAGAATTACTGAAAATGAAATTTTAATGGCATTTGAAAATGTTCCTAATTTGTTACTTTGTAATTATGGTTATATAGAGAAGCATGTATCATAAATATTACAATAAAATACATATATGTAGGTTTGGGGGCCAAACTCAATGGTACTCAAGGCTTCTCCTGACTTTATGCTCAAGGGTCATTTCTGGCAACAGCTCACATGGTGCCGGTATTTGAACTCAGATCAGTTATAGGACAGACAAGCTCCATAACCCTGAATTATCTATCTAACCCTGAATTGTCATATATTTTCATAAATACTGACATAAAATTGGGCGATAAAATTGCAATATTTAATTAAGTTAGATAATAGCAATTTCTATAAATTAAAAATGAGTTTTAGAAGAAATACTTGATTTAAAAATTAACTTGAAATACCATATAGATACCAAATTATGCATTCCCTATAGTTCAAACCCACTTGCCATTGACATATTTTCTAGAACCATATTGTATGCATGGGTAGTTGGCAAATTGAGATATATCTAAAGTCAATCACATCATACAACTGATAAAGAATAGCATCAATCTGTGGAGCACACACTTCAGAGATACATGTCTCCTCAATAGGGGCCCCATGTGGTAGAAGTGTGAGGACCGGGGAAGAGGTCTCATTTACTCTACTTCTAGACACTGAAAATTAAGTGGCATGAAGATGGAGACAATTTATGAATGAGCTTGAAGAAAAGGCCATAAAAATCTTTTCTCTTTTGAAAATAAAAATCTGAACTGAGGGTGGCGGAGCTATAGCATAGTGGAAGGGCATTTGACTTGCATCATGCCAATCCAGCGGCAGACCCAGCTTCGATACCTGGCATTGCATATGGTCCCGAGCCTGCCACAAACAATTTCTGAGTGCGGAGCCAGGAGTAAATTCTGAGCATTGCCAGGTGTGGCTCCAAAAGAGAAATCTGAAATAACTACCACCAATATGCTACACTCTTTGCTCTACAGAGTGCTCAATAAAATTGTCCTTGAGGAGTGTGGCTGCATTGTTCATTTTGTAATGAACAAAAGGCGTGCAAGTTGTAAATTTCTTTCTGTATGCTTTTGATATTCAACAATATATGCACTATCTAAACACACTAAAATGAAAAAATAAAATTGTGTAAGTTATTAAAACAGTTTTATTTCAACTCACGATTCTATATATCACTGATTTACAAGGAGAGAATCAAACGTGATCTCAAAATGAGATAACATAATAAGGAAAAATGACTGAATTTACAGGCTCTCTTTTATGATCTTGAAATAGAAATATAACAACAAAAACCCTTGCTTTTTGGCAATATATTCTATTAAACATTCTTTGAGTAGTCATATTAAAACTTGTTTCCAGTAAACTCAAAACTGGATTAGACTTACTGATTGATCATTTAAATCCTGGGGGTCTTCCATGTGGTTTCTTCACCTCTTCTGCTACTCTCTTGTAGAAGCAGCTTCTTTCAATCAGTAACAGATAATCTAAAATAAAACCATGAATCAAAAGAGAAAATGAAAAAGGTTATATTTTTATTTATTTCTAAAATTATTAAAACATACTTTGATATTTACTTTAAATTGATACTATCACTTGGCAATCTATAGAAACAAAAACACACTTTTAGTTGAGAATCTGTAGAAATATTACTTTTATAAAACAAAATTCAGTGGCATTTTATGCATGTTTGACAAGAATATTGATCAATCTTGCCTGGTAAAATTGGAATATGTAAATAGCTACTCAGTCATCTTCCAAATAAAGTATTTGAGAACAACTTATAGGCACAGTTAGCAATATAAATATTCAGTCTATTCTTCTGACGAGATATCTGTTGCAACTGACAAGTTTAAATTGAGTCTCCATGAACTACTTTCTAAAGTACAAAAAATAATTTTTACTCTATTGTATTCTAATATACTATATTCTGATATGTCAAGTTTTCTATTGTTGAAAAAATTAAATTATTTAGATTAGAGAAAAATTAAATGAAGGGATGTTTATTATTTAAAGAATTTTCTACAACATTATAAAATTCACAACATTTTTTTGAAAAATTACTTAAGTATCCTGAGCAATGGCACAGTGAATAGCACACTTGCTGTGTACGCTGCCCACCCAGCTTCCATACACAGCACACTATATGGTCCCCTGAACCCCTTCAGGAGTGATCCCAAGAACAGAGACGGCAGTAAGTCCTGAAATCAGGCAGGTGTACCTTCGTCCAAAACCTTACAGTAAAGAAATTAAACCATTATGCTAAAGGAAATACTATACAGAATATGTACAAAGGATACCTGATCTATAAATTGTGAAAAAATCAGTTAGCTATTCAAAACCACTTCATCTTGCCTCCATGCCGTACATTTAGAAAAAAAATTCAAGGCAAGAGGCTAAAGAGACAGTAAAGGTCTAAGTGCCTTGCATATAGCTGGTCCCTGTGCAAACTCTGGCACCACATGGTCCCTCAAGTATCTCACGATGCATGTCTGGATGTCTCTAAGCATCAGAGTAGACCCAAAGGCCCACAAACATCACACACGTGGTTCTAGTGGGCCCCCGGAAATTAGGGTTCTACCAGTTCTACCACCTCCAACCTTGCATTGAATCCCTGCCCTGGATGGCCTAGAATCACCAGGAAGAGGGATGGAGGGAGAGCACCGAGGTAAGGCGTTTGCCTTGCCTGCAGAAGGTCGGTGTTTCGAATCCCGGCATCCCACGTGGTCCCCCGAGCCTGCCAGGAGTGATTTCTGAGTGTAGAGCCAGGAGTAACCCCTGAGTGCTGCCGGGTGTGACCCCCCCCCCAAAATAAAAAGAAATAAAAAGAAAGAATCACCAGGAAGAGTCCCCAGGTGGTTTCCCTGAATACTCATGTTTGGAAATATTCTCCACTGGGGAAAAAAAATTCCTAAGAAATTAAAGTTTCTAAGAAACTCTAAAACTGGTAAGCAACATTTTCAAATTTCCATGTTGAGAATTTTATGAGACGCAATATCAAAATACATTTAAATTCCTTCGCACAAGAAAAAAAAGGCAAAATTAAATGAGATAGAGAAACATATAAATATTTGAACAAAATGAACCCATTGTTCATTTATTAATATATAGATTCTTGCAATCTTATCAGAAAAGTGCAATTTTATGCAAACCCTGCATAAAATTAAAAAATTAAATTACAAAAAATGAACACATTGTATTAAATACAATTATAATAATACTTGGCCTTTTGCTGTTTATATTTGAACTCAAAAATCTTATAGAATGAGATTTTTCAAGGATGAAGGATTGAGCCACACCTGGCAGTGCTCATGGATGACTCCTGGCTCAGCACCCAAGATTATCTCCTAGCATGCTCAGGGGACAATATGGGATGCCAGAGATCAAACCCGGGTTGGCTATGTGCAAGGCAAATGCCCTATCTGTTATATAATCTCTTTGGTCCCAAAATATAAGATTTTTTAAAGGGTACAATCTCCACACTGCATTAATACATATAACTAAATATAAAACAAAATATATATTATATATGTTTATATATAACTAAATATATAAATATTTAGTTATATATAAATTCATGCAGTATGGAGATTTTACCCTTTAAAATATCTTATATTTTGGGACATATATATATTATATATAAATACGTATATAATATCTAAATATCATAAAGTATATCTTTGGTTTTTAGAATTTTGTTTTTTCCATAATATAAGAGCACAGAAGCACAGAGTATAGAAAATTAAGTGGCATATTTATTTTACAGTTAAAACTACAGCAGTGAAGATAAATTTTTAAGCAAATACTTTCTGTAAAAAGTTCTGTGACTTCTCTCTAAATTAAATTTCAAAAGCAAAGTAATCTTTTTAAGGACGGTTACTCCTTATTTGTTAGTACTATAGCATCTCCATCAGGAAGGAAGGAAGGAAGGGAGGGAGGGAGGGAGGGAGGGAGGGAGGGAGGGAGGGAGGGAGGGAGGGAGGGAGGGAGGGAGGGAGGGAGGGAGGAACATCAAATACTGAGGATAAGGCTACTAGGTACTTTCCTACTCATCTGCTGAAATAAAGTTAACCTAATGTTTATTTCCAAGATGATGTGTTGGTTTAATTTCCTAAGAGTGTCTCTGCTGGTTGGCTTAGAATCACAAAACGAATTTTTCACTCACTATTCTGACAACAAAAAATCCTAAATCAAGATGTTGGCAGATCTACACCCTATCCAGTGGCTCTAGAAAAGCAGACTACTTTGTCTTTTCCTTCTGAATTTACTGTTATGGTGGATTAATTCTGGCATTCCTAGGTTTGTATATTCAGACATCACTATAATGTGTACCTCCACATCACTCTGCATCCTTCCAATCCCTTTACAAGAATTCCCACTCCGTGTATTAGTCTGTGTGGAAATTTCTACTACTACAGTTAATGATTGTTAGATTTGAGACCATAATCCAATCTCAAACCTTGTTTTAGCCTGATTATATCTGGAAAAACTGTTTCCAAATAGAATTCAATTAAGGTGAGGAAATTAAAACTTTAATTATATAAGAGTCACAATTCAACCAATAATGCATAAACACATATCACACTGAAATGTGTAAGATGTGATCAATGTTTAAGATGTGTAATATATTCAAAAAGAATATTATTTGGTTCAGCCAAACAACTATTTGAAAATATATATGCAGGGCCAGCGAGATAGCATGGAGCTAAGGCATTTGCCTTGCATGCAGAAAGTGGGTGGTTCAAATCCTGGCATCCCATATGGTCCCCTAAGCCTGTCAGGAGGGATTTCTGAGCGTAGAGCCAGGAGTAACCCCTGAGTGCTACCGGGTGTGACCCCCAAATATATATATATATATATATATATATATATATATATATATGCACAGCAATATTTATTACATTAAGAACAATAGCTAGGAAACAATGCAAATGCTGAAAGGCAAATAAGTTGGTAAATATAGTGTGACATCGAAAACAATGGAAATCTATGCAGCTATAAGAAAAGATGAAATATTACAGTTTAATGTACGTTTCATTTTTTAATTATTTTTATATTTTGGGTGAACACCAGCTGTGATCAGAGGTTACTTCTGGCGCTGCACACAGGAATCACTCCTGGTGGGCTCAGAAGACCATGTGGAATGCTGGGATTAAACCTGGGTTGGCTGCATGCAAGGCAAATGCCCTACCCACTATGGTACTGCTATGGTCCCAGATGCAACTTCCATATAACTGGAATATATGTCATTGAGTGAAGTAAGTCTGAGGTAGAACAAGAAATATGAATGAATTTTTAAATTTATGTGAAATACATAGTAGCATAACAGGGGAAGGAAGAGGTAGATTTAAAGTAACATCAAAAATATAAATGCTGCCATATTGTAACATGATAAGTAGGCCACAGTATTTTTTAAATTTTAAAAAGAATACATGTGAATTAAATGTCCACGATTGATCATTAGGAAAAGGATGATTATCTTCTAGAAGAATCAACACCTCAGGGCATTGATTTTGACTGAATAAAATGAAACTTCAGAAAAGATGTTGGAGTACAAGATATTTAAGCAAAAGCTGGTCTCTTTTGCTAATCACTAGTTCAGAATTTAATGTTCCAGTTAGGGAGCTATTTGCATCAATTTTCCATGTTACAACATAATACATTGCTTTATATTTCCTTAAAATTGAGATTAACTATTACTTAGTATAACTTTTTATGGTAACATGAATCTCTTCTTTGCCAAAAATACTAGGTACTAAAATGTTATGAGCCTATGATTTTTATATCATTGAAAGAAGTAAAACTACCTAGGCTAACTGAAGGCACAGTATTATTTTACATCATAATTTAGCAACAGTTCTATTGCTAAATCCTTTAACCTTTCATTTTCACAAATATATGAGAAAAAGATGAGAACATTCTTCAAATCAAGTAAGAAAAGTATTACCTCATAATAAAGACATAAAATTAAGAAGTAATAGTAACCTCATGCTGTTTCATTAGGCAATAATCTAGTTCTCGATGCCTTTTCAAGGCCATTCCTTCTTTAAAAAAAAAGTAAATTTTACAAAAAGGTAGGAACCCTACCCATTCATGTTATATTATTTGACAATTAATTATTTTTCAATATATAGTACCCTTTTCTTTTATCTCTGCCTTATAAATAAGCAAAGGGCAACAGCATTTTATTTCAATTGAAAATTCAAATAAAAACCAATGATTTTCTACTTTAAATATGTAATATATTTATATTTCTTTCTGAATAACAACTCTCAGAAAGAACTTGAAGCATTTGAGCTTCTTAGCTCAGGTCACACACATGGTCAGGGACCCTTTTCCTTCAAGAAGCAGCTAAAGTAAGTTGGAGCAGTTACTGTTTTTCTATCAAACCTTCAACAGATCTAGTTTGTCCAGGTTTGCTTTACTCTGGATGAATACATGTGAACATGCCAGGGAGACTTAGGAAGAGACAGGCTGCTGCTATAGGTGAAAAATCTGCACATCTTCTGGATGCTGCGCACAAATGCCACTTCCTTCAATGTGTTACTCAACCAGACACTTCAGCATTCTCACTGACTCTCTGTCCCTGCTTTTCCATATTCCGCTTATTACTAAGTCTCATCATACTTCATTGAGTCTGCTCAAACTACTCTCCCATTTTTCTCCTCACTCTTTTTCCAACAGTTAAGGCCATTCACTTGTCTGACTGCATGGATGGCCTCTTTGGGAGTCTCCTAGTATCCACGCCCATTCCCTGGACAACATTTTTATAATATAGCCAGAATGTTAGATTAAAGATTCAATTTTATTCTCCTCAAATAACTCAGGTCTGAATTGTGTAATATAATGTGCCAGAAATTATTTAATTGATCCTGCCTGCAACTGTATTGGTAGCTAGCAAAATTAGCCCCTTCCAAACTGTCCCTTGAAGTGTGACCAGTAGTTGTGTGATTTTGCAACAAAAGATCACTGTCTGATCCCGGTCGTAGTTCTAAGAGCGCTCTTCCCTTATCATGCTACAGTCTGCCTTCTCGACCCTAGGTCCTTGAAATTTGCTTTAACTATCTCAGCCACAGTACTGTTGTGATCTACACCTAGTAGGCAAAGACCAGCTTACTGGATTAAACCTGTATGTCTCTCATTGTCTTCATGTAGGATGTAACTAAATTGATTGATTTAAGAACTATCAAGTGATAAGTAAATTTTCAGAACCATAGTATGTGTAAAATTTAGATTGTTTGCATGGAAACAAACATACTTCTGTTGAAACATCCCCACTTATAACCCAATATATGCCCACAGTTTAAAATTATTTCTATCTAGTGACCAAGAACAACCCATCCTACTGTTTAGAATGTGTGACTGAAAATGTATCATCCTAGTTTTCCTTTTGTGACAGAATTTCTAGGATATAAAACCTGGAAGCCCTTTATAATTATACAGGAAAAAAGGGAGAAAACCCTTTTCTGATAAGAAAGACAGAGAGCTGACCCAGAAAGAAGAGTAAAAGCAAAAGCCAGCACACAAGTTCTGGCAGAATTTAAGTACCTGGATCCTGTTACTCTAGAAGTCTATTAATCTTTCCTCCTGCCACTTGGTTGTTCAATTCTTCCTTGGATACCATGTGTTACATTATTGTTTTTAATAAATTATCTTTTTAATAAGCCTGTTACCAAATATAAAACTGTATAGGAAATCTAACATCTTATTTTCTTATTACAGAGCTATTACAACTGAGATCAAATGCCAGAGACAAATTTTCTTTTGCATCAACTTGTGCAGTTTTCTACACCTGCCCAATTTCATAAATGGGTCCGTGAAGCTGGGTCAGCCACTAGCAAGTTCCAACTACTTAGGCAGCATGCCCAAGGAGCAAGGCAACAGCACAAAGAATTTAGTTCCAATTTCTAAGGCCAACTGTTCAGACAGGTGGAAATGGGCATTCTTCAACCAGACACGTGACTCTCTCCTCTACTAGTACAAAAGGAAAATAGAAAAGATGTCCAAGAAACAGACCTGAGTGAACAGTAATGAACATTTTGCTTGACTTTAATTTCCTTAAATGGAGTCGAACTACAAACCACATGCTGAGTTATTTCTGAACTGTTTAGAATGACAGTGCATAAACTTTAGAAAATGCTGCACTGAACACAAAATGCCTAGTAATCAAAGGATTAGTAATTTTCATACTGACAAAGTTATACAAAGCCCAGTTCCACAATAATCATGTAAGTTATTAACGATAGGTTAATTGATGAAAATAATCTTTCTGGAATTATAAATTATTACAAATTGATTTTTAACATGCAAAGAAGTCAAGGGTTTCTATGTTGTTTTCATGTGCTAATTATTGGAATGTGGCTTGTTATTCTGTAAAACATAAGCACATTGTAGTCAGATGGTCCAGAAAGACAACTGAGAAAATTATAAGCTTGAGAAACTTTTATTACTCCTATACTCTGGAAGAACTTACAGAAGACTTCCTCTTCCCTTCTGCAGTCCAATTGCTCCTCCCTTCCTATATTTTACAATTAATCTGCTGAGCTTTGTATATGTACTTTAATGGTTCAGTTATCTGGTATACCTGCAGCCAACTAGAAAAGAGTTATGTGAGCCACTTTTTTAGATGTAGTCTGCTTCTCCCTTTCCAGTCATAAAGTTATCTTTCATAACCCAGACCTATTTGTTTTGTTCCTTTTTTTGTTTTGTTTCATTTAAGGGAGGGAATAGTTGGCAGTGCTCAAGGCTTACTCATTTTTCTGCACTCAAGAATCACTCCGGGTGCGGATCTGGAGAACCAGGTGGGTTTTAGGGATGCAACCAGGAATGACAGGAGCCCTGTTGAACTATTGTACAGTTCCCAAGAAAACATGTTTTATGCAGAATATATGACTGCATTTATTGCATGACACACATGGCCCTTGAAAAAACTGTATAACTGTAAGAATAGATCTCCCACATTTATTATTTAATTCATCCAAACCCTATAGTTACAGAAAATTTTTTTTTGGCAGCGAGAATATAAGTCATATATATGATGTGATTCCAAGTAAATATTTTGGAATGGTCTGTATGTAAGACCTGCTTTACTATTAAATGACACTCTATTAGCTTTGGACAATTCATTAGTATCTCCAAATCACATATTCTTTTTTTTCCACAAAAGGACAATAATTATACTTGTTATTTACTTTTAGTATTCAATTAAATTATATATTTCAAAATTTTCACTCATTTATTATCAGTTAGAGGGTAATATAAAATCTGCTTTTAATTTTGATATTCACATATTCCATTAAAATATCTTAAAGCTTTTACCATCCAATAAAATACTATATATACAAGTTTTATGAAAAGATGATTTTGAGTTCTGTTTAGCAAAGAATGTTATATTAATTAGCAATTTTCCAGAGCTGCATTAATAATCTAAATGTAGATCATAGCCCAAATTCAGCAGTCTTTACTAAACTCGCATAACTGTAAAATAAAAACAAAATCTTCGCGCCTAGTGGCGGAGCCCATGCTAGTTAGTACATAGGTAGCTATGAGTTCATTCCCCACTGCAGCTTAACTCCCAACCCACTGCAAACATATGTGAAATCTACTTACAAAATAAAAAATGTCTTGAAGAATCTAGTATTTGCTGTTCTACAAAACACCTCAGTTTTCGCTGGTTTCTTTAATGTTGAGAGAGCACTTATGTATGTCAGTAGCAGAATAATAGATGAGTGTGTAAAAGAGAACATATTTTAGAGAAGAAGATATGAGAATAAATGAGCATTATCTATTAATAAGATGCTGAAAGTTTTTAAATAGTAAGACAAGAAATTTTCTATTAAATAATATAACAATATGTTACTATTAACTATTATTATAAATATTATTATTAAATAATATAATATGTTTCATTAAATAAATGACTGTATTTTAGCTTTGATAGTAATTATAAAAAAATAAAGTATGAAAAATCAGATTAACAGTAGTGAGAGACATGTGGAAGGACACTATGGTAATCCAGAGAAGCATTTAAGAGAATCTGAACTAATATTGTAGATGACAGAAGCTTAAAGAAGAGCTAGATATAGGAAAACATGAAAGACAAATAAGTGGAACAAAAAATATAATTAGGTAGATATGACTTTCTGGTCTCGTATCTTGATCCTTGATAAAGTGGTGTGAGAAAATGTATCTGTGTTTTTGTTTTATGGTTCTAGATCATTTACAAGGATCAGCAGGAAACAAAAACAAAAAGCAATGCATAAAGTAAATAGTTAATAATTTTTAAACTATTTTTAATTTCTATTTTTAAGAATAGTTAAGAAGGGAAATAGAAAAACTCAATCCACTATCATACTCAACATGGAAGCTTTTATATCATGGAAACTTGGGGGGTAAAATATTGAGATAAATCAACTTACAAATGTAAATTCTGAATTATAGCATGAAGATCTCAAGTCAGAAAAGACAATGTAAACTGATCCAAAGGCATGAGATACCTAGATTCCAGGGCAGACACATACAAAAATATATCAAAGAGCACAAAAAAAAAAAAAAAAAAAAAAAGGAAAACACTCATCAGAAAAGATGTTGCATAAAAAAAAGCAGGTGCAACAGGTAAAGAGTGATTTTTAAACTGGGGGTTCCAGAATAATACAAAAGTATGGTTAATACATAAGAAAGAGAAACAAAATTGAAGTACCGTTCATTATAAAAGATATATATATATTTTTGGAAAAGAGCCATAAAAATATTTCATGCCTACATATACATAAACTGAGTTGATTTAAACCTTTCTTTTGTTTTTTGGAATTTTTCTGAGGGAGGGCACAACCGGTGACACTCAGAGGTTACTCCTGGTTACTCCTGGCTATGCTCTCAGGAATAGCTCCTGGCTTGGGGGACCATATGGGATGCTGGGGATTGAACAGTGATCTGTCCTAGGTTTTCCACTTGTAAGGCCAACGCCCTACTGCTTGCGCACCGCCCCCCTTCAGAATTTTTAACGAACAGAACAAAAGACATATCAGATTCAGCTGAGCTAATGATTTATAAATAGAAGATGTAACCTGAGAGATAGGAGACCAGGAATGATACTTGCCTTGCATGCAGCCTACCTTGGCTCATTTATAGCACCACAAATAGTCTGCCTGGGCCATAATGCATGAGCAAAGAGGCAAAAGTAAGTCTTGAGCACTGTAGGGTGTGATCCAGTCCCCCCCAAAAAATCCAAGTTACTATTCCCATAAATGTAACTGATTATAAAAAAGTAAAAACATAAACTCTAACATACATTTTTCTCTCAACTTTTCTGAATCACCAATTCATCAGACATCTGGGTACAACACTTGTAAGTGATCTATCTTATTAATGAGCAGGATTTCTCAATCTACAATAAAGTAAACATGAAAAACATAAAATAGAACTGACTTAGATTTACCTGCATCACCTCTTTGCTTAAATATTTTATAATAAATATTAGCTAAGAATTATATTAATACAATATTGTTCCTAAAAAATCTATGAAAGTTTCAAAGAACAGTATTGGTTCAGATTTTTTTGTTTGGGGAAGGTGAAGTCACACCCACCAGTGCTTGGGGGGTCTCTCTTGCTGTGCTACTCTACTCTCAAGGACACTTTCAGAGGTGCTCAGAGGACACTGAAGTCCTGAATACTGATACATAATGAGCATTCACTCAGCCCTTTATTTCTCTGCCCTTTGGTACAGATTTTGAATCATGGCATTCTGTAAAATGTGAGTACCATTCCTATCAACAAATTTTCCTGTAACACTCCAGTTTTCTTCTTTGTTTTTTTAATGCATTCAAGTAAGAATTCTAATTACTTTCATGTAGTTTTTTTGGGTTTTGTTTGTTTGTTTGGTTGGTTTTTTGGAGCCACTCCCAGTGACGCTCAGGGGTTACTCCTGGCTACGAGCTCAGAAATTGCTCCTGGCTTGAGAGACCATAGGACGCCAGGGGATCAAACTGAAGTTCTAGTGCTTACAAGGCAGACTCCTTACCTCTAGTGCCACCACTCTGGCCCCTACTTTCATGTAGTTTTAACCAAAACTTCTCACATAATTTGCAAACATTCAAAGGCCTGAGCTAAAGTTGTAGCTTTGGGTTTTAGTTTTGGTAACACAGGTGTGCTCAGGCCTTACTCATGGCTTTGTACTGTGGAGTCACTCCTGTAAGTGGAAAGAGAAACATACACAATGCTAGGGATAAAACTGGGTCAGCTGCATTTCAGGGAGCTATACTACAGACAAGTCTGAACTCTCCCTGGCTCTGCATTGTAAATTTCTAAAGTAATGTCATAGATGAATCTAGTATTATTAGGATTGAACTGTGGGCTATGTTTGTGATTCTCGGCTTGAACATTTAGTTCATATTTTTTTGTCTTTGCATAAAGAGCATAAAGATGCTTAAAGCTTCTAGGTGCCAGTAAAAAAAAAAAACCTCCTTTTATTTCTTTCAAATCTTCCCTATCTGCTACTTTAAATATCTAGTTTTTAGAATATCTACTACCAAAAACAATCAAATAAAGTAAATTTTTCTTTCAAAATATGGCAGGGTGTTAAATATTCAGAAGTGCTATCTATCATTTCCTATAGATCTTCCCTTCCTTACCTTAAATAATTCTCATTTTCATAATATCACATATTTAATAACAAAAAAGACGCATCTGCCCAACATGAATGGTGAGAGAATTCAGTCAACCACAGAAGCATGACTAGAAAACATCCAAAAAGAAAGTAGGTAAGAAGAATTTCTATCTTATAATAAATATTTATAAATTAATACGAAACTAATATTAGTCAGCATTACTGTATACAAAATAACATACTTAGGCTAAGTACTAGTGGCCCATGGTGAAAACCAATGATAAATTCTATCTCAACACTTCAAACAAACAAAAAAAAATCAAGGAACAAACCAACAAAATTTTGCTGATGAAAGTATATGTGGAGACAATAGAGGGAAGAGGGCAACCTGTATTCTTTGTGTTCTTTGTTTCAGGGTTCTATGCAAAAAGAAGGTATAAGATTTGAACACCAAACCCAAAGTCAACAGCGGAATTGATACCCAATCACTTCTGTACAAGTGTACAAGCTATACAAGTGGGGACCAGAACACTAGCATTCTGGGGGTTTAAAGGAGGGAGATATGAGATGCATGCTGGGAACAGGGGTGGAGGGAGGACAACACTGGTGGTGGTATTGCTCCTCATTTATTGTCACTATGTCCCTTAAATACCACTGCAAAAGATTTGTAATTCACTTTGGCCACAATAAAAAACTAAAAAAGAAAAAGATGTTATTTACAGTGAATATCTTGTAGCACCAGGCAACCTGTTTCTCAGTCGAGAAACGATGTCTGTTCCAAAAAAAAAAAAAAAAAGGCAATTTGTTCTAAATAGTACACTTCATAGCTGGGGGGAGAAATGAAGCAAGCCTAAGATAGTTTGGGGAAATACTGCTTAAACTAATAGGGAAAAGGTCATACATAAAGGAGGTTAAAATGCATATCTGAAACTAGGGAGTATGAGAGAAAAGCATAATAATTTGCTCTCTTGAATAACACAAAGACAGTGGCTGAAATGTAGGCACAAATTCTCTCTATTGTCTTTCTGAGTCTGAATCTCCTGGTCACCAATTTGTGCTCCAAGGCTCCCAAGGACTGTAGCCCAATTTTTGTTCAAGCAATTGAAAGAGCCCAAACTTCTATTCTTGGAGTTTCAGGAACTTCACGCAGACATGCTGAGTCCATACATGGTGATTCGATTTAATATCACCTGGCTTACGTTTTTATATAGCTATAAAACCTATACAATGAATTTCTTTTTAGAAATGAAGGTATAAAGGTCAAAATATTATTCATAGCCCACACATCATGACACTTTTGTTTCCAACTACAGGGATTTCTGTAGAATGAAGAAGAGGAAAGGGAAGGGATATGACATATAAGGAAACATGTACATATTAAGAAACAGAAAACATTCATTTCATGAATCTTAGATTAATTTGGGTAAACAGAATCACAGATTTCTATTGCTGCCATGACTCAGTGCATGGCTTTGGGAAAATCTTGTAATTTCGCCATACTTCAGCTTCTCACCCTATAAAAGAAGTATATTGCCTGAAATGTAATTCCCTCACGACACTGAAAGTTTTGATTCAACATTTATAACACACTTTTTTTAGCTTCCCAATTAATAGACAAAATACTGTGGCAGTTATATATAATATACTTTCCAAAAACTATAAAGTTAAGTGGTCAAATCTAATGTTTAAAACTCTTTATGATATTTATTTACATCTCCATTTCATTTGCTAAGTAATGAAAGTGACTAATAACAGAAAATGTATCAAATTCATATTCAACTTAGTTGAAGTGTTATCATCCGAGGCTTACCTACGTTGGGGGAAGGGGAGCTGATTTGTTATTGCAGGCTGCCCCACATGTTTATATGGGAAAGTCAGGAATGCCGGGCATGGTTTTGAAGGTCTCTAGCGTATTCATTGGTTTCTGGCATTCTAATGCCCTCTACTCTTATAACCATAAAAGTACTCTTGAGTGCTTCTGGAAATATATAACAATCCTTAATCAATTTAAGAGTTATTTGACTGCATACATGAAATTTCTTGGGAGGAAAATGTTAGCTATTCTATACACACATCTCATACTTAAGCTAGCGAGAGAGTTCCTTTTCAAAGGCACAAAGCAGTTTCCCCATAGTAGCATAATTTTCAGGTTTTGTGCATAAGTACTATTGAATCCCACAGGATAATAGGAAATTCTTCAAGGACAAAAACTCCCACAAAATTGATAACCCTATTTATCTTATGCTGGAGGAATAATTTAGCTGTGTTGGCTCTAGCTGCTCTTTTACTAATGTATGAATAACTACTAAAGGTTAACCAGTATCCTAATTTACCAAAAACTGTAAGAAATGAGAATTTGGACATAGTATTTTCTACAAAGAACAATTTAATAATTAGGTCAATCATTTGATATACTACTTCATTGTAAATAATATGTATTATACCACCTTAACTAGGCTCTAAACAGCATGTTTGTCAATTATCATATTGATAAGACAATTGACATTTTGTTATATTATGAAAATTATCAACATATATGCAGAAACAGGCTATTTCCTTTTCATGATCAATATCAATTCCTTTCATCCATATGTTAATTGTCTATAGGAATACATGAGGCAATTAGGACTATGCCAGACAATAACTGGCTCATTTTAGAATAACAGCTAGTTAACCATAACTTGTCAGAAAGAGAGTTTGGATTTATGTTTAATAAATCTGATAAAACTTTGCTAAACCCAGAAACATGTAAACAACACAATATACACAAACATTTTGCTCCCTAATGGTTAGTCTAAAAATTACAGGAGTAGATATGCATGTAAATGACTAGCAAAGTGTTCGAAAGTGAAATGTTAATTATATGTATCATATATTCATCATCTATGGTAAAATAATTATTAGCTCTTATTACTGAGCTACTTTCACGTATGTTTTAAGGAATTTTCTACTTTAAAATGTTTTTCATCTTACTGGAGATATAACCAACATTATGTCTCTTCAAAGCAAGCACACCAAACACTAGTATTCAATTAAACAAAACTTTTTTCTCTTGGATTTTTTTGTTTGTTTTTTGGGGGTGGTTTTTTTTTTGGGGGGGGCGCTCACACCCGGCAGCACTCAGGGGCCACTCCTGGCTCTATACTCAGAGATCACCCCTGGCAGGCACAGGGGACTATATGGGAAGCCAGGATTCGAACCACCATCCTTCTGCATGAAAGGCCTTACCGCCATGCCATTTCTCTGGTCCCTTCTCTTGGATTTTATGAGAAAGATAAAAGCATCATCATGTGGATACAAGGTGTTAAAATCTTTTTTTAAGGTGTTTGGCAACATCTCTACATAACGAGCATATAATATGCATATACACTTTAATCGATTCTTTAACTAGGCAGATATAAGAAGAGATACATAATATAATCATTGCAACATTCTCATTAACAAAAAAATTCTGGCAGCAATGTAAATACATGAAAAAATGCAAATAAGAAATTATCAAGCATGCATACATTTAACAGAAGAAACCAAGAATATTTGTACTGGTGTGGAAAAGCATACAAAATATAGCAAATAAAATAAGTTATAATTAATGATGAAGTAAAATTAAAAATGTAAAAATATTATATTGCTCTGCATATCTTGGTGTTTTCAAATAATGAGGGAGTTGTGAAGGGAAGCTCACTACAAAACATCAATTTACCCTACTTTTGTTGAACAAGGAAGAAGTAAAGTAACATCCACTATTTACTTTAAATTATCTTTTTTAAATTTATTTTTCTTATTTATTTTGATTTTTGGGACATACCCAGCTGCGCTCAGGGATTACTCCTGGCTCTGCATTCAGAAATCACTCCTGGCAGGCATGGGGGACTATATAGGATATATGGGATGCTGAAATTAGAACCACTATCCGTCTTGGATTGGTTGTGTGCAAGGCAAACACCCTACCGCTGTGCTACCGGCCCTACCTTAAATTGTCTTTTGAATAAGTATAACATACGTTAGCAAAGATTTAGAGGACATCTAGATCTTTATATACGTGACCAGCAATCAGTCCAAAATTAATGACAATACCAGTGTTATATATGCCTCTTTCCCTCCCTCTTCCAGTCACTCTTCCGTAAAGTTGCTCCTATAATTCCTAGTTTTATATGTTATACAAATATAAACCTGTGTACAAATTTTTCATGCACTTATGTATCTAAATGCTTTAGAGTTTCTTATTGTTTAAAGTGATTAAAAAACAAAACTCTTTCACAAACAGCATGAACATTTATTTTTAATATGCAATGCTCTCAGCAATTTACTCCCAAAAATAAATTGAAAAATACATATTGGTCATGCTCAATGTCTTCTCTATTTGCTTTTCTTCCAACTCCATGAGTCAAACACTATTAACATTCCACATGTATAATGTTGGAACTATAGTTCACAGCAGCTTAGAAGATAACTTATTCAGATAGTTAGAGGCAAGGACAGGATATGCAGTCAGTCTGAGTTCTGTCTGTTTTAAGAAGGAGGGAGGGAGGGAGAATTAAAGAAGGAAGGAAGGTGGGGAGAGGAGGAAGGGAGGAAGGAAGGAAGGAAGGAAGGAAGGAAGGAAGGAAGGAAGGAAGGAAGGAAGGAAGGAAGGAAGGAAGGAAGGAAGGAAGGAAGGAAGGAAGGAAGGAAGGAAGAAATGAATGAAGGAAGGGAGGAAAGGGAAGGAGGGAGGAAGGGAGGGAGGAAAAGGAATAGAAGAAAGAAAGAAAGAAAGAAAGAAAGAAAGAAAGAAAGAAAGAAAGAAAGAAAGAAAGAAAGAAAGAAAGAAAGAAAGAAAAGAAAGAGATGAAAAAGAGAAAGGAAGGAAGAAAGAAAAGGAAGAAAGGAAAATAAAGAAGGAAGGGAGAAGAAAGGAAAAAGAAAGAGAGAGGAAGAAAAAGAGAAAGGATGGAAGAGAAAAGGAAGGAAGAAAAATATAGAAGGAAGAAAAATTAAGAAAGAAGAAAAGAGAAAAGGAAGGGAGGAAGGAAAAAGAAAGGAAGGAAGGAAGAGAAAGGGAAAGAAGAAAGGAAAGAAAGAAAGAAAGATAGAAAGAAGAAAGGAAGGAAGGAAGAAAGAAAGAAAGAAAGAAAGAAAGAAAGAAAGAAAGAAAGAAAGAAAGAAAGAAAGAAAGAAAGAAAGAAAGAAAGAAAGAAAGAAAGAAAGAAAGAGGGAGGGAAAGAAAGAAGGAAGGAAGGAAGGAAGGAAGAAAGAAAGAAAGAAAGAAAGAAAGAAAGAAAGAAAGAAAGAAAGAAAGAAAGAAAGAAAGAAAGAAAGAAAGAAAGAAAGAAAGAAAGAAAGAAAGAAAGAAAGGAGAAAGATAGAAGGAAGGAAGAAAGAAAGAATAAAAGAAGGAAGAAAAAAGATGAAAGAAAGAAGAAAAAGATGAAAAAGAGAAAGGAAGGAAGAGAAAAGGAAGAAAGAAAAATAAAGAAGGAAAAAAGAGAGGAAGAAAAGAAAAAGGAAGGAAGAGAAAGGAAGGAAAATAAAGAAGGAAGAAAAATTAAGAAAGAAGAAAAGAGAAAAAGGGAGGGAGGAAGGAAGGAAGAGAAAAAGAAAAAAGAAAGGAAAGAGAAAGAAAGAAAGAAAGAAAGAAAGAAAGAAAGAAAGAAAGAAAGAAAGAAGAAAGAAAGAAAGAAAGAAAGAAAGAAAGAAAGAAAGAAAGAAAGAAAGAAAGAAAGAAAGAAAGAAAGGAGGGAGGGAGGGAGGGAGGGAGGGAAGGAAGGAAGGAAGGAAGGAAGGAAGGAAGGAAGGAAGGAAGGAAGGAAGGAAGGAAGGGAGGGAGGGAGGGAGGGAGGGAGGGAGGGAGGGAGGGAGGGAGGGAAGGAAGGAAGGAAGGAAGGAAGGAAGGAAGAAGGAAGGAAGGAAGAAGGAAGAAAGGAAGGAAGGAAGGAAAGAAGGAAGGAAGGAAGGAAGGAAAGAAGGAAGGAAGGAAAGAAGGAAGGAAGGAAGGAAGGAAGGAAGGAAGGAAGGAAGGAAGGAAGGAAGGAAGGAAGGAAGGAAGGAAGGAAGGAAGGAAGGAAGGAAGGAAGGAAGGAAGGAAGGAAGGAAGGAAGGAAAAAAAAAGAAAAGCCAGCAACATAGAGTTGCCAACCTTAAGGCGCTTCCAGTAAGAGCAGACTCAGCTTAGCTCCACTTTGAAGAAAACATCCAATTTTCTAAACCAATATTCTACTGCAAATCAAGCAGTTGACAGATCTGCTTATTTTAATGCTTACCATTAATCTGATAAATAATGCTACAATACCAAAATATAAAGCAAAAGTGCTTCATTATGATGTAGTGCAATCATGCACAACATTCTGAAATGACTCATACCCAGAAATAAAACCCCACATTTGAAACTACTGGAAACAATAATTTTGATGTAATATTATTTTTGGACTTGAAAATAATATTTTTCTACCTAAATAAACAAGTTGGAGGTTATGAAGGATCTTGCTTATCATTTTGTGGAAAATGCCTAAAAACAAGCCACTAGACACTAAACAAAAATGTCCGTGATATAAAAGTATCCCTGAAATAAAAGACTAATTTACCTCACCATATAGCAAAATACACTTTTCACAGATACAGCTGGCATTTCTGGTCTCTACCTTTTGAAATACTTTAAATAAACAAATATAGAACATTCTAAAAAACTTAATTCACTAATTTTGAGAATTAAAATATCTTCAAAATAACATTAATTTATCTTAGCAGATAGAAGTCAGTTTGTTTCTGTATAAAACTGAAAGTAGAAAACCTGGAAATCTAAACGTGAAAGTCTTATTAATTTCACTTTGCTCAAGGTACCAGTTCATACTAAACAATTCTATTCTTTTACTAGAAAATCAGTACCCTAAAATAAATAAAGCTGTAACAAGAAAATTACAATTACACTTCCCTTTATGACTGCAAATAAAAAGAATCAAAATTTGCAAAATGTCAAAAGGATTCATTTCGATGAGCTTTGGATGTATATGTCCTTTGAAGACATGCATAGAATACTATAGTTGGTGAATTTTCATCAATATGCCCCATCCTAGGGCTAAACATGGAATCTCTCTAGAAGACAAAAACACATAATTAGTCCAAACACGTTGTGCTAATTTAATAGCCCAAATAAGATGCTATGGTATTCCAGAGAAGAAAGAATGGATTCTCCCTGAGTCTTAGAGAAGGTTTCCCAGAGGAGATGACATTTGAGCTAAGCCTTGTAAGAGGAGTTGATTTTTTTTTTTTTGGTACAAGGTAAGCAGTAAGAGAGTAGGAAGCAAGTATTAAGAAAGCAGGGGCATTAGAGGACATGAGTGGAGTATGAGGGAAAATGAAGTGTTAAAATTTATTTGATGAAATAGAACACTCGTAAAAAAATAAGTCTCAATATAAGATTACACTGTACAATGAATCAACTTGAGAAAGGATATGTGTGACTACAATTAGTTTGGAGGAGTCCTCAGCTTTATGAAGACAAAAAGAGTTCATTTGGAATTCTCCAGTAACTTCAGGTTCCGGTTCAAAGTCAGACATAAAATGCCTGAAGGCCTTCGGTTTGTGAAGCCTTTGTTTTGGACAGCCTTTTAGTAGTAAAGGAGAACTTTCCTCCACTATCTGAAAGTCTTAATTTAAACCTCAAATTTACAATTTATGACATCTCTGCCCATCTTTCTAACATCTACTGTTCTAATCCAGGAGCTGTCTCCTCAGAAAACTGGAAGATATCTTAGTGATAAACAAAAACTGTATTTAGTGTCATCCCGCCCAATTAAAAAATTAAAGACTAATCAAAGAATGGTAAGAAGCAGTCAGAGAGACAGTAGGTTTGTTTTCAAGTACCTCAGCTAAAGCATCAATTAGTAAATAATGTGAAATCTCTATGTCAGCCTGATTGCTTTCCAGGCAACAAGATTATCTGCTTAACACAATTAAAGTAAAACCACTAAATTAAGCAACACATATGTGTAGCAATTTCAATAATATTTGTTCCTACTAGTGATATGAAAAATAATCTGTAGTATTTAAAACCTCATATGAAAATTAGTGTAATGTATTTATATTGTTTTCTCTTTTAATTATATTTTATAGGACTGTATTACTGTCACCTATTTGCATTTACTGCCACAAATTTTTCTGATATTTTCTTTTTTTTTTTTTTTTTTTTTTTTTTGGTTTTTGGGCCACACCCGGTGACGCTCAGGGGTTACTCCTGGCTATATGCGCTCAGAAGTCGCTCCTGGCTTGGGGGACCATATGGGACGCCGGGGGATCGAACCGCGGTCCGTCTCCTAGGCTAGCGCAGGTAAGGCAGGCACCTTACCTCCAGCGCCACCGCCCGGCCCTGAGTCAATCACTTTTTTTTTTTTTTTTTTTTGGTGTTTGGGCCACACCCTGTGACGCTCAGGGGTTACTCCTGGCTATGCGCCATATGGGACGCTGGGGGATCGAACCGCGTTCCGTCCTAGGCTAGCGCTGATATTTTCATATTTGTTCGTCTATTTAATCCTGAAGCTTCCCATCCTTAATAGAGCTAGGTACTCTTGTATTCCTTTTCTTGGTTCAGTCACTACTTTAAAACCTTTATTCTAAGAAACAGCCAAGAGGAGCCGATTCTCCTTATTGCACATTAGTCTTCCTCACACTGTGCCTCGGTTTCCCCACACACAGGATGAGGGACAATAAAAGTGGGCATCAGCTCTGCTTGAGAGGACAGAGTTTACAGTATGCTTATGAGATTTGCACTCTAGAGGTGTTCAGTGCTGGTTTTCATTTCTACTTTTGCTCATAATTTATACTGTCTTCTTTTAGGTTTGTGCTTTTTGGACTACACCCGGTGACGTTCAGGGGTTACTCCTGGCTATGCGCTCAGAAATATCTCCTGGCTCAGGGAACCATATGGGACCCGGGGCAATCAAATTGCAGGTGGTCCTGGGTCAGCCCAGTGCAAGGCAAACGCCGCCCTACAGCTGCACCACCGCTTTGGCCCATTATATTGTCTTCACTCAAAATTATTTTCGTTTTTGGGGCCGAAGCGGTGGCACAGAGCGGTAAGGCATCTGCACTGCTGGCGCTAGCCTAGGACAGACCGCGGTTTGATCCCGCAGTGTGCCATATGGTCACCCAAGCCAGTAGTGATTTCTGAGAACATTGCCAGGAGTAAACCCTGAGTGTCACTGGGTGCGGGCCAAAAAAAAAATTATTTTCTTTTCAACCCCAAATATTTGTAGACAATGTTATTTTGTTACATATTTTTGTTTATGGGTTACACAAAGCAGTGTTCAAAACCTACTCTTGGCTCTGTGCTCTGGTAGTGTTCAGGGGACCATCTGGGATGCCTAGGATTGAATCTGGGTTGGCCTCATGCAAGGCTAGCAAGCTATCTGCTGTACTATCCCTCTGGCCCCATCCTGTCAATATTTTATCTTGATATTTTATGTTCCCTTTGTTCATTCAGCAGTATCTGAAAGATATTAAATATAATACTAAATTAGGCAAAGGGCAAAGGTAGTACACGAACTATAGCAAAATTTAATTGCAGCCAGCAGTATGCCAATTAATAGATACAATGCACATGTTAAAAAAAGTATAGAAGTAGGATGCACATTTGGACTTCATAACTCAACAAATTTGTTTTCTTA
Organism: Suncus etruscus; assembly: GCF_024139225.1. Classification (NCBI taxonomy): domain Eukaryota; kingdom Metazoa; phylum Chordata; class Mammalia; order Eulipotyphla; family Soricidae; genus Suncus; species Suncus etruscus. The sequence goes on along the minus strand of NC_064862.1, from coordinate 913,397 downwards.
TGTTATCTTTTCAGTTTTGCTCACTTCAGACTGTTCAGTGCCGAACTTAAGACACTGAATTTGTGGACCAAGATATTTGTGAGGTACTATAGTCATAGGTAGTTATGATTACAAAAAAAAACTTTATTCTTCAATACTTCAGACAAACAAAACTTCCTCATTACTAAATAATCTTATATAGAAAAGGTCAAAGAATTTTATGATTAAAATAAGTCAATGGCATCTATTAACCAGAAACAGTAAATATAATAGAAAAACATGAACATTCAAATAAATATCTACTTCCTCCTTACTTTTGCAAGTTTCTGATCCAAGGACACACATATGAGTAGAATTTCTTAGAGAAAATAAACATTCTGAAGATTTACATCTATATAAAGTGTATCCATAAATCCCCTCTGAAGAGCCCATCTATCAACACTAATGAATGTTGTTTGACTTTGCATCTAAAATGAGGACAAAGGTATGAAGATTCTCCACACTTGACTGAAAATTGTACGGATATCTGAGACTCTTTTGACTATGTCAAGTGATCTTAGAACTTTGGTTAGAGGTTCTCTACTGTGAGTAATTGTGTCTCCAGACAACATTAGGCAATGTCTGGAAACTGTCAGGGGTGGGTGCTACTGGAATCTAGTAGGTGGAGACAAGGGAAGCTACTAAACACCAACTCTGCACAGAAGTGCCCCCACTAAGCCCCAACAACAGCCCTAAAATGATCACAATTAGAACCCTAAAGATCTATTTTCAATCAATATATTTAGTGATTCAGGCACTCACCATCATAGTTGTTAAATGAACCGAATAGTTGTTCCACATAGGCAGTATTAATGGGACCTTGGCAATCAGCACATCAGTTTTAATGCTACCTCCCGATCTGCCCTGCCTACACACTGGTCCTCCATTATATCTGGTTTTACTTTCCATTATTTTAGTTACTTACAAAGGATAACGATTCTCCCAAAGAGGATTGTTCTCAAAGTAGAGCTCCAAAACATATCTTTGGAACACTTTAGGTTATCAAGTGGAGGTTATTCTACATAATTATTATCATACTTAATAACTAACACACATTAACACTGCTTTAAATGGTTCACCGATAATGGAATGCTTAGAAATCATATGAAGTTATATTATTATATTCATACAAAATTTTACCAAAAAAAACAACATGAATAATGTGCTCACCTTTAAATGAAACTCAAATCCAAGCACTTTTGATTCATATATTTTGTAATTAAACACTACGCACTAAAATTAACTGGGTGCTTCAAATTACGTATCTTAAAAAATACCCACATTGACAGATAAATTAGGGAGGGACTGGCTTATCTACTTGTGTTCACTGACTTCCCAATATAAGTGAAAAATATTTCTACATCCCTATGTATACATATGTAAGATGTGAGTGAATTTAGAATAACAATTTTACTGGACTAATACCAAGAATCCCTGAGGTTGTTTTTCAGGCTGTCATGTCTTATAAGGATAACAGTACTTATCACTATTCTCATTCTCATAGCAAAAGACATGCACCACTATGATCAATCGACCCCATTCTCTTCTATCATTCACTCACCTAGGGACTTACTCTGCCCTGTTTACTGGAGATATAGAAGGGGCAAATCTGGTCATCATCTCAGCAATTTTTCAGTCGACAGCAGAGATTAAAAGCATGTAACCTATTATACTGCAATATTGCAAATGTTATGCTAAAGTAGAAATTGAACGATTTGGGAGAAGAACATCTAATATAGTCTCTGGAGCATCTAATTTAGTCTCTTTTATAAAGATAGATAGAAAATTATATTTTTAATTGAAGTGATATGAAAAATATTAGGGACAGAGGAGAGATGTCTACCAGACAAAAGGAATCACATGCACAATGAATAAAGTGAAAAAAGTCTAGGATATATCTGAGATTTGCTATTTCCCATGCAGTTGGAGGAGAGATCTCTTGTTTGTGGGTGGTGTTTATGACTGGCAACCTGTGATCAAGGCTCTTGGTATGTACAGTTTGAACATCATATGAAGAATTATGGAGCTAGTAGTAGATAGTTTTAATCTCTTTTTGTTTGGGATCCTAGTCAACTGTGTTCAGGGCTTCCTCCTGTATCTTGTGCTAACTGGGGAGTTTCATAGTCAAGGTCATCAAGAAATCACAGCTTTATTTTTATAATAACAAGATAATTAAGAAACATTTAGGATGGGTATTGTGAATGTGTTTATCTGAGTATTAAATTTGTGACCTTGATTACCATTTTAACTCACTATGCTTGCAATTCCTTATTAATAGTATGAACCATGAAAAAAAAAACCTAACTCTATAATGAGACCAAAAGCCCCAAAGTCTTTAAAACTGAGTAAACTAGGGAGATTGTCAACAGTATTTTTCATGTCTTTAGTAACACTGATGATTAGATGGACCTAGAGCTTTTCTTGGTATCTTCACAAATAAAATCTTTAAATAAATAAAATAAACAGAAGACAAAATCTAAGGATACAAAAAAGATTTCCATCTAAAACTTATCTTCAACCAAGTAACAAAAATAAATAGCAGCATCACCCTGACACCTAAAAATTCATGTCTAAAATCTTGTTCTTTATAAGATCGGTTCTTTACTGCTGTTCTTTACAAACTTACCAAGGCTTACATTCTTAAATTACCTACTAGAAGCACCGTATGAGATTACTGAACACCGACAAAAGGAAATTTGAACCTGGCTCACCCACCTTGGGATTAAATCTGGTAAGAATCAATTGAGTGACAATCACATATAGATATGTATTTGCATTAAAATATAAACCTCAAAATGAAAAGATCAGCTAATTCAGAGACCTGTGGACTCCTCAAGTTATCATTTTCAACACACTGGCACAAAAAGTTAGAAGTACTTTAGAATTTTCAGGTCTTTTCAAGTCTTTTAACATTAGGGACTTGGAAGTCAAAGGTGAATGTAATGAGTCACTCAGTCCATGCAGTATATGCATGAGGTTTGTGTGCTGTATAAAATAGCTGTGAAGAATAACCCACACCGCCATGTATGGTAGTACACAATGTGATTAAGCACAGAATTTTAAGTTTAAGTTCATGCTATTGCTTACTATTTAGAATTAAACATAATAGCATATGAATATAAATCTTTATGATTTAATTATAACTTTCACAACAAGCTTTTTCTTTTTCTTTCTTTCTTTTTTTTTTTTTTTTTTTTGGTTTTTGGGTCACACCAGGTGACACTCAGGTGTTACCCCTGGCTATGCACTTGCTCCTGGGTAGGGGGACTATATGGGACACAGGGGATCGAATCTCGGTCTGTCCTAGGTTAGAGCATGCAAGACAAATGCCTTATGGCTTGCGCCACCGCTCCAGCCTCTTCATAAGTATTTAGGCAGGGTGGAGGTGGGGAAGATTCTCTAATCATATAATATTAAAACCCTAGATGGGTTTTTTTTTTTTTGGTTTTGAGTCTCACCCGGCAGCACTCAGGGGTTACTCCTGGCTCTATGCTCAGAAATTGCTCCTGGCAGGCCTAAGGAACCATACGGGATGCCAGGATTGGAACCACCGACCTTCTGCATGCAAGGCAAACACCTTACCTCCATGCTATCTTCCAGCCCCAACCCTAGATGTTTTTATGTAAGAAATACTTTGAGTTTTTAAAATTTTTTCTCAGTACTGAACAAAATCGCAGATTGTTTTATAAGAAGATTCAAGGGGTGATTCCAAGAACCCAATTATGATTCCCTGAACTCACCAAGAGTGATCCCAGAAGCAGAATTATGCCTTGAGTGTAGGGAAGATAAAGAGGGAGGGAGGGAGGAGACTTATTTTAGACTCAGATGAACAGACATGTCTTAGCCAATACTATATTTAAGAAACATTGGGAGATATTATAGTTAAGAAACTTTGTTTTGTGTTTTAGCATCTTGCATGCCAACAAACCATAACATATCACCCCTATTTGTCACAATCCTTTCGTGTCATTCAGACCTGTTTAGAGATCTTGTGGGTTGTAATGTAAGAGGGTAGTGGATGGGAAGGGGGATGAGGGGAATGTTGGGGTGGGGGGAAGGGAGTAATCTTAAACCGCCTACATGCTGCTTTATAATGTATATTTTCCTAGGCATACAATAGTTTTCACTAACTAAAGAAGTAGATATGGCTAAATACATAAAGAACTTTACAAACAAAACCCTTGCCTTTGTGGAAAACTGCAAGGAAGTCATAAAATAGATTAACAGCAGACTGGAACCATTCCTCAATAGCAGTTTCCCAGAGTGGCAATACCACACCCCCACCTCCGGGCTGGCACTGGAGAAATCCAGGAAGGCTGCTGTCATTTCTGGGACTTTGCTTTAAAAGGTGAATTTTAAGAATACTGGTACTTTGTTTTTATAAAGCGAGGGAAGTTAAGTTATATAAATTGTGGAACTTCTGATCTAGAGAAAACCTCAAATAGTTGTCTGTAGCTATGTGATTATCTATGGAAACTTGAAAGCGTTTTCCATAATGTGAGGGCCCAAATATTATTTAAATTAGTCCCTCAAAATTAATTATGCATTTTTGTTAGTTCAGCAATACTTGTGTAGACTTGAGATTTTTAGTATCCAGCCTTAAAACCACCAAAATAACCCCAAAGAACTGATAAAATATCCTCAATTCATAAGATATAGAAGGTAAAAATGTTTATACTTAATTACATACTAATTAAATATACAAAAAGTGTTTTGTAAGTTTTTGCTGGTATGAAGATCAATGTTTTCTCTAAATTCTATCACTAATCACAAATTCTTATGAATAATTTAAGAAATTATAGTAAAGCACTTGCTTGTAATTAATAACTTTAATTTTTCACAGTTTACCCTCCCTCAAACTTTGGGGGGATTCTGTCCTAAATAATGATTTAATTACAGGTTAACTATAAAATGTTAAGTCCCTTTCTTCTTTAGAACTGAATACATGATATATTCTTAAAATACTTTGCTGGAGAACAACCTAAAATGATCTGGAGAACAGCTACCTTGCATTACACTTGAGGAATAAAGCTTCAGTGGCCTTGTGGCTGTCCCAGTGGCCTCAGGTATAAAACAGAAATTTGAAAATATCTAGTTTATAGCCTATGTGAGAAGATAAACTTAGTTCATCCATAGAACTTCATAAAAGTGCTTTTGCATATAATCAATCCCCATGGTAAATGTTAGCAATACTAGTGATAATGATTAATGATAAAAACGATGGCTTAAGCAGAAAGTCTAGACCTATACAAATCTGACCATTTTTTTCCTTTCAAAATATCCCTGAGGCTGCTAATATACTCAGGAAAATATGGTTTAGGCATAAAATTTATGAATGGTTATTCTGTATTGGCTTAATGCAGCTTTATTGTTAAAGTATTCATGCATAATTATGTCAGGATAATAATCAAACTTGACCTAACATTTTTTAAAGTTGTGGGAAAAATGATATCCAAAAACTCTAATATGTCTTTTCTCCATGCCCCCAAATTATGTTATAACAAATTTATTTAGTGTATGTAAATTATAGCCTTAAAAAAATAAGAGTATTCTGTATGAAAAAGTTTTTTACATTAGAATTTCTGACATTTTAAAATTGTGTTATTCTTCATCAGCCCTGTCCTGAAATCTCAGGGTGAGAAAAGGGCCAGACTGATGCTGAAAGGTTTCAAATATCAAACTATACTATTATGTCAGCGCCCTAAGATCAATTAGCACCTTTCAATGACAGAAAGGTTACAGTGAGACTCTGAGGTGCATGCACTAAAATTCTTTTAAACTACCATATAAATGTGGTTTTGATAACTCAAAAATGGTTTCTATTTTTCAATTAAACTGTTTTGTCTTTTTTTCTGGAAGATAAAAAAGAGTTAAGGGAATAAGGTAGGGTATTCCTTTTCAATACCTTTCTACTAGGAAAAACATGGAGAGGGATGTGGTAGTAATCAGAAACTTCAAGAGTAAAGTGGTATCTCACCAAAATACAGCCAGGCTGGCATGCGGTGTGTGCAGTGCTGCAAGCAATGTTAGATGGATGTCATGTTTACAAAGTCTTTAAACCTCTTAAAAGCAATCAAAGTCGCTTGTTGTGCTTTTGAATATGTGATTCTTGTTTATTTTCTTCCAGTTAATTTCAGGTTAAAAGACTCCGAGCTCATCTTCCTGTATAATGTAATGAATACTTGATATCCCACACATTTAAAATGTATCTAGCTGCAAATTGCTGTACTAGACCACCGCAATTAAATACATCATTGCATCTCACCCATCTCTAGAACAAATGCTTGAAAGACCATGTCATTTTGCAGTCTACTGGGAAAAATTCATGAGAGGCAGGTACATTGCAATGTCACCCCAGTTCTCCTGGTGTTGATTTCATTCACCTAGTAACCATTGTAATAAAATCCCCCACCGTACTTCTGAACACAATTAGTTTTAAGATATTCCATGGGGAAAGAATTATAAGAGTTACAGTATTCATATCAATTTGAAAAAGAAACTGTCATGATTATATTTTCACTGAAAAATACCAGGGTGTTTGATGTTTGTACTGCTCTTCAATGAGATGATTCAAACATCTACTTCTGATAGAATGCTTTTCTATTTATTTCTTAAATGAGCAATCTGAAACATTTACCACCAAACAGGACCTAATTTTAGGTTTTAAGTGCTTTAACAGCTCCATGAAATATGATCAGCAGCTGCAATACAGAAGTATGGTGAATAAACTCCTTATAAAGGGGGCCTGTTTTTACTGAATGTTCACTGTTTCTGCATTTACCTACTAGAAAAAAAGACAATGAAAACTATAATAAGCACTTGTATTCTTAATGTACTCTGCACTTCACTAAGTGCTAAAATAGTCTTTCTACCTTGTTCTTGAATGCTTCACAAAAATATAATTTGGGGGGAAATACATTTCATTATTTTAAATCAGAGTATGATCTTTCTAAGATCCTAACTATCCCTAACAATAAAGATTTGCCTATCATGCATTCTATTTTTCTCAAAATTCTGTATATTTCATCCCAGTGCACAATTTTCTAACTGAAATACCAAGCCATATAAATATACTTTTAGATATGGCACCAGGCAATTGGAGCTTGCTACAGAAACTGAAAACATGAAACTGTACACTGTATTTCCCATGGCGATATAAAATTTATTTACACCCCATATTTCAATACAAATGAAACGGATGTTTATTTTTCTTTCCTTTCTTTAATTCAGAGTGGCGTTTTAAGGGGGGGATTTTAGCAAACGAACAACATACTAAATAGTTGCTAGGCTCTCTCGAAAAAGAAATTTTTATAGGACAAATTTCTTAAAAACCAGTATTTGTATTTCCTGATAATAATTGATTATTGCTCTCGACTCAATTTCTTTGTATAGGAATCTTGGAGTTATTTTTAAACTGGAATATTTTACTCTAAATAACGTACTGCAGTTATATATACACACACATAAAGCTTCATTTTTGAAATGAAAATTTGAGTTTCTCATATCCGATAAAGTACTAATAGAAAAGAACAAGCAAAAACTTTATTTTCCAGCTTAATAGTGAAACAACCTCTAATCATAATAGTCTTAAAAATGTTGAAATGTACTATTTTCAGGTAATCGACAAAGCAAATAGGCTTTTGAAAAATCATACTAATTTTAAAAGCAAGGACATATTCCTTATCATAGTGAAACCTAAGATATAGTTCTAATGAAGAGATACAAGTTTGTTTATAGACTATTCGTTGTTTTTAAAGTTGTACTGTTCAAGGATTTTACCTTCCTAGTGCGGTCAGTTGTAAAAATTGGCGTAACTCTGAATGAATTACAAGTTTTAATCAGGTGGAACAAACTTTCTATGGTTCATATTAAGAATGAAACAGATGCTTTTCTATCTGCATTTGGTATTGTTGCTTTGAAAGTAAGATTCCAGCAGTCTGGCTCCCTACACCAAACAGTTTGTCTCTTGTTACTACTGCTGGTTATTTGCTAAGGATAAAGCTATTTTTAACAATACGCGAATGCACTTGGATGCAGTCTCCTAAGACGCACCATTCCACCAAAACACACATCATTTTTTTTTCTTTTAGGCTTCTTTCCCCGACTCTTTCCCTAGGTTTTTGATTCCTCAGAGTGCTAGCTGAACAGAATTATTTTAAACCATGAAACATAAAAGCAGCGTTTTGATGTAAAACCAAGTTCTACTCGGCAACGGCGATCAAGGATGACCCAAGGCATAAGAAAGTTTTTTAACATGAAAAACAAAACAACCCAACCAACAAAAAAGCCTCGTCCACTGGCAGAACCGTCAGTCAGTCACCTAGGTGTAAAGGAGACTCCAGAAGCTGTTGAAGCGGAGCCCAGGCAGTGCAAGGCTCTCGGACTCCCACCGATGTCCGGCGGAGCCGCACCGCGCTGAGAGAAAGAAGCCCAAGGGAGTGCGGGCCACCCAAAAGGGGTGCGCGGGGACGGGGCTAGTGGCTCTGCGGAACCGAGGCCCCAGAGGCCGTATTCCACAGCTTGTTTCGCTCCCTCCATGAGGCTGATCCCAGGGTGCCGAGCCAGAAGAGGTAAAGGAGAAAGAAAAACTGTGAAGTATGAGCTCTTAATGTGAAACCCAACCTGTGGGTTCTCGGAGGTATCGGGTTTTGGAAGAGTCTGTCATGACAGCCAGGAGGCCGAGCCGTGGCCAATGGCCCACTGGGCTTGAGCGCGGACTCCGGTTACCGCCTCGCAGTCGCAGCCGAGGCGCGCGCTCCACGTGGGCGCCCCGAACCCCCCAGGCGGGCTCCCCGCTCGGCCCCGGCCCGAGTGGGCCACGGAGCCCGCGCGCGGCCAGGGACTGACTTCTCTGCCCGCCTTTCGGGCGTCTCCCACCGCGCTCACCTCACGGCCCGGCGGCTCGGGGCTCTTCCGCACCCCACGCACCCCCAGCCCGGCGCGACCCTTCCTCGGCCGGCCCGGGCAAGAGCTGCTCGCCTCGCCGTCAGTCGGTCCCTCGACCCCGAACTCGGCTGCTCGGCGAAGCGGCGCCGAGCAAGCAAACGCCCACGCGGGCGGACTTGGGTGGGCGCAGACTCGACGAGCCAGCCGAGTCCCGGTCCCCCGACCCCCCCCCCCCGACAGTCCCGGCGTAGAAGGCGCTCGGGGAAACCAAGGCAACCAAGGCACAACGTCGCCTCGCCCCCGTCCCGGCGTCTGCGGGAGCGTCGGTGTCGGGCCCCACGAATGCCACGGGTCTGACCCGGCGTCTAGTTTCAGCAATTCAGCGGCCACCAAGCTCGGACCCCGGGGCGGTTAAGCCCCACGACCCAGAAGAAAGCCTGTGCGCGGGAGGGTGGCGGGGGGGACCCTTGGGGCGCTCCTCCGAAAGACCAAAAGAGACGGGCTGAGGGGCAAAGCCTGGGAGAGAAAGAGGCTCATCCCAGTCCAGGTCCCCAGGGCAAAGCCAACAGCAGCCAACTTCCCTCCAGACGTAGTGCGCGTCCCTCCCTCCCTCCCTTCCTTCCTTTTACCTTCCTGCCCTCCTTTCAACTTCCTCCTTTCTTCTTTCCACCTTCCTGCCCTCCTTCCAACTTCCTTTCTTCCTTCCATCCTTCCTTCATCCTTCCTTCCTTCTCTCCTTCCAACTTCTTCCCTCCCTCCTTCCTTCCTTTCTTCCTTTTTCCTTCCTTTCCTCCGTTCCTCCCTTCTATCCCTTCTTCCTCTCTCCCTCTTCCTCTCTCCCTTCCTTCTTCCTTTTCCTTCCTTCTTCCTTCTGTTCTCCCTTCTTCCTTCCCTCCTTTCTTGTTCCTTCCTTCGTCTCCTTCTTCCTTTTTCCTTCCTTCCTTACTTCTTCCCTTCCTTCCTTGCTTCCTCCCTCCTTTCTTCTCCTTCCTTCCTCTCCTTCCTTCTTCCTTCCTCCTTCTGCCTCCCTTCTCCTTTCCTTCCTTTCTTCTTCCTTCCTCCCTTCCTCTTTCCTTACTTCTATCCTTCCTTCCTCCGTCCCTTTTTCCTCCCTCCTTTTCCTTTTTGCTTCTTTTTCCTTCCTTCCTTTTCCCTTCTTCCTTCACTCCTTTCCTTCCTTCCTTCCTTCCTTCCTCTCCTCCTTCCTTCTTCTCTTCTGCCTCCCTTCTTTCTTCTCTCCTTCCTTCCTCCCTTCTCCCTTCCTTCCTTCCTACCTTCCTTTCTTTCCTCCTTCCTCCCTTCTCCCCTTCCTTCCTTCCTTCCTTCCTTCCTCTCCTCCTTCCTTCTTTTCTTCTGCCTCCCTTCTTTCTTCTCTCCTTCCTTCCTCCCTTCTCCTTTCCTTCCTTCCTACCTTCCGTTCTTTCCTCCTTCTTCCTCCCTTCTCCCCTTCCTTCCTTCCTTCCTTCCTTCCTTCCTTCCTTCCTTCCTTCCTTCCTTCCTTCCTTCCTTCCTTCCTTCCTTCCTTTTTCTTTCTCCCTCCCTCCCTCCCTTCCTTTCTTCCAGACTCTGCCAGTCCGCGCGCCCTCTGGGGACCCCGGGCGCCCACCCCACACTGGCACCCGCAGACCCGCGCGCGCACTCTGCCGGGCCGGGCCGGGCCGGGGCTCACCTCGCACTCGGGTGGTCCGGGCGCCCGAAGTCGTTTCGCGCGCAGTGTGCGCCCGGCCGCGGGTCCGCGCTCGGCAGGCGCTCAGGCGTTCCTGCGGGCGCCGGGCAGAGCCGGGGCCTCCCCCTGCGCGCGGCGCGGGCGCGGGCGCGGGCGCGGGCGCGGGCGAGGACAGGACATCCCCTTGGGCTCCGCCGCCGGGCGCTCCCCGCCCCCGCGAGCAGCCGGCCCGGGTCGGGGCGGTCGGGGCCGCGGCTCGGAGCGGGGCGGAGCGGAGCGGAGGGGCGGCCGGGGGGCTGCGGGGCTGCCGGTGCGACTGTCTCCGGCCGGTGGGTCGGGTCGGGTCGGGCCGGGCCCCGCCGCCAGTTGCTCCCAGTGGCGCCCCGAGCCGAGCGCGTCGCGTCGCGTGCGCCTCTCGGCGGGCAGCCGAGCACCGGCGCGCCGGGGGGCTCGGGGGCGGCGCGGGCCGGGGGCGGGCAGCCCGAAGTGCGGGGGACGCTCCCGGCCGCGGGCAGTCGGGGGACCCTGGCGGGACGCCTCTCCGCACCGCCCCCTGCCCGCCCCCGCCCTGCCCGGCACCGCGTGCGCCCGGGGGTGGACCGAGGGGCCCCGACGACCCCGCTGGCTTCTCGAAGGCGCCCCGCGGCGCGGCCCCACCTGCCCGGCCCCTCGGCCCACCTACCCCGAGGCAGCGGGGACGGGGCGACGGCCCGAAGTGCGCGCGCGTGACCACCGACGCGGAGGCGCCCGGGGCGCTGGAGCCTGGCCCTCGGGTCGCGTCGGGCGAGGAGGCGCGCGCTGCGGGCGGCCGGGCCGGCCGGGAAGGGCCAGGCGCGTCCAGCCTCCGCTCAGGCGGGGACCGGCATCCTCCCGACGCCGAAAGGTCGGCCCGCCGCCGCCGCCGCGCGCTTCCCGGAGGCCTCGGAGCTGCCCGGCACGTGGCTCGAGCGACATTTCATGCCTCGGCCTTGGGCGCCTGCGTTGTACAGCCGCACCGATGCATTCCACAGCTCCCAGCATAGAGCGCAACAGACGCCATGCCCGGCCAAGAGGCAAGCGAGGGACATATTGGCACGTAGCCGGGAAGGCCCTCTTCTTGGCAATGGTCATCTGGTTAGCAACACCTTCTTCGTCGAATTCAGGACGAGAATTTCGTTTATTCCGAATGGGCTGTTGATCGCTTCTTGACCTTTGGACCAAGATCAAGTCTAGGGAATACACCGTCCCTTCATATCATGTTTACATGGGCTACTTAAGGCTCCTTATGGCACTGGGGAAAGTCATCGGATTTTCAAAACTCGGTGGGGGTTATTTCAGTCTATATAAAGCTCCAAGGACATTAACTTAAAGAAACTAAATTCTTCAAGATCGAAGTCACTTGGATCTAATCACAAAACCTATGTATCATACAGCAAGTACTCAGATCACTCACACACACACACACACACACACACACACCATGCCTTAGATATGGCATAATGTCCCAAGTGTTGATATATATTGTCAACTATATTATAGTCTGAAATTTTTCAGAAATGTTTTACTCTTTCTTTTCACCTTGGAAGTCTGTTACTGAAATAAAGGCATCAAGTCACATTTTTAAGCATGTCAAATATCTGTACTGATTTTTGAAGTGTGTAGGCTAGTAATTATTATTAATAAGCAATGGAAAGTTAAGGTTGTAAATATAAACTAACAAGAATGTTGTTGTGTTTCTCATCACCCACTGGGTGTTCTTTGCTGCAAATTTTAGAGAACTTATTCTTAGGCGCTGCCACTGTTTCCTTTTCAGGTTTTCAAGGGAGTGAGGGCTCTGGTAATGACTTTAATGCAAAGGGGATGTGGAGCATGCGAGCACATTCTGTCCCAAAGACGGTGTAGTTAATACAAACATAAGAGAAAAATATCAGTGGGCATATATGATTAACTTTGCAGATCTATTCCCCCCCCCATTTTACAGAAATGAGAAAACAAAGGGTGTACATTTTTAGCAACTTAGTAATTAATGGAGACATAAAATTGAAACCGACTCTTTGTAACCCCAAAGAGCACTCATTTATAATCACTGTGATAGTTGTTCACAATTTTAATTGGGATAGGCAGTGGTGGGCAACCCTTTTTTGCAACTAGGTCAAATCTTGCCAAAACCACGATTGAAATTTATTTTGAGAGCCACATTTTTAAAACCGAAAATATATAGGATAGTACACTGCTTTTAAGTTTCAATAAGTTTTTATTGAGAATATTCTGCATGCAAGTATCTACATAGGTCGGGAGGATACAAATAACACAACTAATAAAACAAAAACTTTAGAACGATATTATTTATCGATAACATTAAATTTTGTAAAATTTGCCTTACAATATAGGCCGTCCTGACAATGCCTGACAAAGTCACAAACACTGATGTGAAAATCAGCCTTGCATTTCCTTGGATAGTTTGAGTAAGTCAGGTTTGCATGTTGTTGTTTTTAATTTTTTGGCACGACTCCAGGTTCTCATCGATGAGACGATTTCTCAATTTACTCTTGATAAGATTCATGCTTGAAAATGATTGTTCGCATAAATATGTAGACCTGAGCAAGAAAAGAACAGCAAACGTTAGCTTTTTTTAGTTGATTATATGAGTCAGGAATACCATTCCAGGTGTTAAAAATCAACATGTCTTCCTTCTCCAGGTCACAATGTTAACCTGCATTCTCTAGATATCTAATACTTGAATTTGCCTAAACATTATGTATAAATACGACTTCTACAGGTAGAAGATACAAAACTTGAATGAGAGAGCCAGAAAGATAGACAGCAAATAGAGTGCTTGCCTTGCATGTGGATAACCCAGGTTCAATATCCAATACCCTCTATGGTCTGGAGCCTTACCAGGAGTAATTTCAGAACACAGAGCTAGGAGTAAGTCCAGAGTGCCACCAGGTGTGGCCTCCAACAAAGAAAAAAACAAATAAAGCAAAACCATAATTTAAAATGAAAGTGTATGCACAGGATATTAATGTTGAATAGGCAAAAATTCTCTACTTTTAATAGAAATTATTTTTTGCATTTCTTTAGATTATTATTTTTATATTCTTGCCTTATGACACATCATATTAATTGTCCTAATATTTAATGTCATCTTAATTTTTATTTTAACAGTTTTCAAATCACAAAAGAAAAACAATGTAGTCTGTCATGAATAGAAAATGACACATGAACGTGTAATCAATAGACAATTCCATTTACAGACACATCAAAATAAGTTGACAGTTACGAATATACTTAAAAAGTGTGAATGGCCTGTACCACATAAACTATAAGACATTGTTCAAATAAAGAAAAGACAAAGACAAAGCAAAAGTACTTTATCCTTATACATTAGACTTAGTATTATTAAAATGACCATACCAAAGCAATGTGCAGATGCAATGCAACAAAATTCAAAGTCTTAAAGAAAATAGAACTGTCACTAAAATTTGTGCAAACTACAAAAGAATAAATAGTGAAAGCAATTCTGAGAATAGAAGGAATCACACTTTTTAAAAGGCCATAGTAATAATAACAACAACTTGCATTTGAAATAAAAACAGATACCAATCAGTAGAATAAAAAAGACAGCTCTCATCAGCAGCAATATGTACTTGGCCTATGATTGTGACACATAAGATAAGAGCTTACAATGAAGATAATAAAAAAATTTCAACAAATGACATATAGAAAAATCATGGCCATATTCAAAATGAAACCAACTATCTTACACCATAAGCAAATATTAATTCAAAATATATTAAGTTATTAGGTTTCTGGGTGTAAGACCTGAAAATGGGGATTAAGAGAGAGTGCCATGGTTACTGCACTTGTTGATGCAGCCAATCCCTTATCCATGCATTAGAGCACCACATATGGTTCTTGAGTACCACTAAAAGTGTACCATGAATATAGAGTCAAAAGGAAGTCCTGAATAGTGGTAGGTATGGGTCACCCAAAAAACAAAGCAATAATAACAAAATGACATGAAATCTAAATATATAGGTAAAACCACAGGTAACACAAGCCACAACATTGACTCAAGGTTGTAGGTGAATTGATACCAAAAATTTAAACAAATAGGATTACAACAATTAAGTTTTTAGAGTAAAAGAATCCCACTTAAAATGAAGTTAGATAACTGAAGATAAAAATATTTGTACATCATATATCTGACAAGGGGTAAATATCCCAGAGACAAAATAAACTGATAGAATACAATATAAACAACCCAAGTCCCAAATTAAAAAAAATATATATACATATATATGGCAGAAGAGAATAGACAATTCACAAACAACAACCAAAAAGACATAAGGATAACCACCAGGCACATGAAGAATACCCATCATCACTTATTTGATCAATAAAATCAAAACTACTAGGAGATAATATGGGAATTAATCATGTAACAAGACAGGAAATAGGTGTTCGTGAGAGTGTTAGTGAGAATGGAAACTGATGTAGTCTTTCTGGAAACAGTCTTAAAGTGCTGTAAAATTTTTTAAAAAGACATATGCTATAAGATGCAGCAATTTCATTCTTACATATCTATTATAACATTTTAAATACAAGGGCCAGAATGATAGTACAATGACATCATCCTACATGATCCTCACTCACAGCCAAGTAGATTTCTGATTCCAGAGCCAGGAGTAAACCCTCAGAACAACGGCATAACTGGCTGTTTCCCCAAACCATAAACAAACAAACAAACAAACATATTGGTGGAGAAAAAGTTTAAGGGTTACGTTTCTTTCTTTTCATGTAGCTGACCCCACTTAGAATCTACATATGCACTACTGAGGGTCCCTGAAACACTGCTAGAAATAATTCTCTAAACACAGAGCTAGGTGCAAACCCTGAGCCCAGCTAGGTGTAGCCCCAAAACAAATTAATTGAGCTCTACATTGAAAAGATGTATGCACTCTAAATTTGTTACAGTATTCTTTACAGTAGTTGAGTTATTAAATCAACTTAATTGCCTAATGATGATAAATGATTGTATGGAGATGGGATTTCTCCCTATATATAATGTAATAATCCTAAATTATTTGAAAAAAAAAAAACAAAGAATTATTTTCACTTGTTAGAACATGTTCTAACATGGTTAGAGCTGGAAGGAATTATTCCAACTGAAATAAGACAAGAGAAGAAATATAAATAAGAGTTGATTTTATTCATATGTGGGATGAACAAAGAAGCCAAGCAAAGGAACAAATCAAATCAAACCAAAACAAACCTTTAGATTTTGACTGCAGAACTGAGATTAGAAAAGAAATAGGAGTGAAGGCAAAGGGTAGATGAAGTGCCAAGGGCTGTGGTGAAGTGTTATTGATATTTTGGTGGTGACTGCAGTAAACATACATAATTTGAAGAAGTGTGAACTTATACTTCCAAACATATAGTGTACAAAACAGCATTACTTCAACAACAAAAGGATTATCTTGCAAACAAAATTTCAATATGGAATAAAAATCAGTCTATGTCACAGTAAACTACGTCACACAACAGTTTGAGTAACACTGGTTTGAAGAATTTAATTGTTTATGTCTTTTCTATGGCTGAAAAATATGTTTTCAAGGGGCCAGATCAATAGCATAGAGGTAGGGCATTTGTCTTACATGCAGTTGAACTGGGAAGGACCCAGGTTCAATTTCCAGCATTTTGTATGATTCCCCCAAGCCTACCAGGAGCGATTTCTGAGCACAGAGCCAGGTGTATCCCCTGAGCACTGCTGGTTGTGACCCCAAACAAAAATAAATACATATATAAATGAATAAATAATAAATATATGTGTTTTCAAGCCATTCCTTTGCATTATTTTAAGGAATGTTCAGTTCAAAATACTCTAAATTTAAATTTTTACTTTTATTCAAATATTAAATTCCTTTCCTATATACTTGGGTTATCTAAAGTTGAAGTGTCCTTTAAGATAATTTTTATTGTTTTACTTACTAATTATCTTAATAAATTCAAACAATTCATAACTACACATTAAAAAATATTATTGAGGCCAAAGCACTAGCTCAGTGGGTCATGCATTTACCTTGCACAGAACCAATCCTGGCTTGATCCCCAGTATTTCCTATGGTTTTTCAACACCAATAAGAGTAATTCATAAATAACCTCTGAGCATTGCCAAATGTTCCTCCCCAACAATTACTCTCCTAAGAGTCTATTCCAGATTTCTATTATTCCTCCTCTCCCTCAACTTCACCCCCTCCAAAACACCTAGCACCTTCAAATCACATTTTATTTTGGATCTTCATCACTGAATTAAATCAAACTTTCAATTGTTAACATCATAAAGGAACAGTTTTTAATCAGCCCGGTGCAGATACTGTTAGAGCACAAAGTTCTACAAGACATCGAAGAGGAGAGAACCAAGGGAATTAAAGATGTTGAAAGTGTGGGCATACAAGTCTAACATTTAAAATCTGAGGGAATAAGCTGGAAATAAATCAGGCTCTATGTGGCAAGACTATAGTCAACATTATATCCATAAATGTTTAACTTCATCAAATAAAAGTCATTTGGGGGTGTCATTTTCACTTTTTAGTGAAAATTAGTGGAAATATAATAGTCACTTATTAGAAATTCCCTTAAAACCTTTTGGGATTGGGGGATGTTTCTGCAGTTCTGAAATTATCATCTAGTATTTGTTGGCTTTCAAGTGTGCATGTTTTGGCTTTGGATTCTTTGTAAGTCAAATTAAATAAACAGCCCTCTAGAAGCTCATAATCCAAACCATAATTTTTATTTTAATTTCATTTCAGAATAACCTTAAGGGAAACCATTCCATCATTTTAGTAATAACAAACGTTAGCCTAAAAAAAGAGGGAGTGGGTATATAAAACACCATCTTGCCAAAATAAAGAAAAGCGGATTATTGGAGAATGGCTATAGAAATAATCTCAATTTAGATCCTTGCTTTGTCCCCAAATTAGTGTACCTTTGAACTCCAACTCTTAAGTGTACACAGCTCTTAATAAATAAAGCCATTCACGTGTTCCTTTGTAAATTCTAAGTTAAACCTTTTGAACTTTGGGAGAATGGATTTTTAGAAACCAACAGCAAATGAACAAAGTTTACAACTGTTTCACTCACTCCATTCTACCTATGACAGAGTATGGATAAAATGAGGATAAAACATGATTGCCTATGAATCTAAAGCACTGTGTTGCTGGTTTTCTAAAATTTATAAATAAACACACATCAGAGTAATTTACTTATTTGTTTATTTATTTATTTGTTTTTATTTATTATGCAAACAGATCAAGCTTTAAAAGGTTTCTACTGGTTTGTCAAAGTGAAGAAATAAGATCAGCAGGGGACCTGTTGGGTCATTCTCTCTCTGCGGATTTCTCTGTTAAACTTCCTCATTCTTGGCAGAATCTCTAAAGAAAAGGAATTGCCTACTCTCTGGGAGACTGCTCCATTATATTTACTTTTAAATTCTCTCTTGAATTTTTTTCTTAAGTTTAAATCCTTTTAGTGCCATATTATGCAATTCTACTCTATCATATTTACGCCCAACCTTTAGATGTTTATAAACAGATATCAGGCCCACTTTCAGTCATCTGTTAGCCATGTTAAACAAATGCAAGTTCTTTTCATCTTATTTCATTCAGTCTCTCCAAGTCCTTAATCATTCTTACTGCTTGCCTCTGGACTATCTCGTTTCTGTTAGAGTTTTCCCATTTCGAATAAATTTTTCTAAGTGTGACCACAGTCTCAGTAACATACAAGTCCCCTTTGACATTGTCATTTGGTTTCACAAAAGATCATCTTATTTTTTATCCTAACAATTGTTCATGTAACTTTTTTCATTATTTTACATAATTTATTATTTCTTTTGTATATTGTAGCACAATGAAATTAATTAATTTTATATGTTTTTCATATTTACAAATTATAGATATATACAATCCTAATTTGTTTTTTTGAACTTAAGATGCACAGTCTTAAGTGACACTGACAGGCAAGATATAAAGACTATAACTTTGTTTTTTTATTTTATTAGTAGATAGGTTAATTGGCTTGAAACTACCTATATTTCAAAATAGTACTTAATGATCTCAATTTTAATGATCAGCTATATATTGTACTACTATTTCTCTTAGTATGTTTTGTATTTTTGTGTGATGTTTTTGTTTTTAAAAGTTGACTACTGATTATATCTTGAAAGTTCTCAAATACACAATCCACTGTTGGTATAAAAAAATAATCTAGAGGGCCCTGAGAGATAGCACAGTGGTGTTGCCTTGCAAGCAGCCGATCCAGGACCCAAGGTGGTTGGTTCAAATCCCGGTGTCCCATATGGTCCCCCCGTGCCTGCCAGGAGCTATTTCTGAGCAGATAGCCAGGAGTAACCCCTGAGTGCCGCCAGGTGTGGCCCCAAAACCAAAAAACAAACAAACAAACAAACAAACAAACAAAATAATCTAGAGTACTGAAATAATTTTACAGCAAGTAGGATGCTAGATGCTAGCCTTACATTATGCCAACATGTGTTCAATTCCCTGACATCCCTTATGATCCCCAGTAACTGGCCAAGATTGACCCCTGAGATTCACTCAAAAAAAAAAAAGGAATCTTTTCTCTAAATTTCAGCTGTTTTCATGAAAAATATTTGGTAGGCTTCAAATTTATATGTTAATATTTTATATAAATTTATATTTCAAATGTCTTAACTACAACAACAACTTCCTAGAACAGATGGAGCGAACCACAATTTTTTAATATTTTTATTTTGATCATAGTGGCTTACATATTGTTAACAATAATATTTTAGGTACATAATTACACAAAATCAGGGGGATTCCAATCACCAATTTGTCCTCCCTATACCTCCGTTCCTATTCTATCTCCCATATCCTCCTCCATCACTCCCAGGGCTGCTAGAATATGTGATCCCCTCTGTACCTCGCTTACTACTTAGTAGTCTTATACTTGTTTGGTCTTGGTGCCTCCCTTATTTCCCCCTCTAACTGGGAGGCAGGACTAGATAGTTCAAGTTATGTGGTTTTGTTTGAAGAAGAGAAAAGTAATAAACTGGGGTAAAAGTCTAAAACTCCGAAAACGGGCAAAATTCTTCTAGAGGCTCTCATCATCAGTTTGAGAGATGAAGGAGAAAAAGAAAGTGAAACACCCAAACAGTACAAAAAGAAGTATCAAATAAAATATCCAGTGAGCACTCCAACAATAATGATAAGCACCACAAAAAAGCCATGGTCTTGAGATAAAAAAAACATGGCAGAGCACATAAAGAAAGAAAAGAAAAGAAGAAAAGAAAATAAATAAATATAAATGGAGATAACAACTTCAATAACAACACCAAACAAAGAAATCGACAAAAAGTAGATAGATGATAGATAGATAGATACATACATACATACATAGATGATAGATAGATAGATGATAGATAGATAGATAGATAGATGATAGATAGATAGATAGATAGATAGATAGATAGATAGATAGATAGATAGATAGATAGATAGATAGATAAAAATAAATAAATGTTTTGTGCTTTTTGCCTTTTTTTTCCTTCTGCACAGGCACAGTAAATATTGGGGTCATTCAAAAAGGAATTATCTTGGCCTAAGAGATATGGAGTTTCTCCACCCTTGGAGTATATTGTCATGGGATTAACTATAGACTCCGTTCAGGTTCATTTATTCTCCCCTTGGTGCTTTTGTGGTGTTTGGAAGACTTCTGCTCGGCCCTGGGTGATAAAATCAGACCTCTGTATCTAGAGATCTCAGTATCTGCACAGGTCCAGGAGTGGAACTTATGATGAAGTCTTTCTTTGTGGTACTAGAAGTTCTGTTCCCTCAGTGTCATTTTAATTCATCTTCTGTGGTTGGTGTTCTTGATCTTTGTGCTGATCCTAGGATAGAACCTAGGATAACGTCTTTCGTTGTGTTTTCAGAAGACCTATTCTGTTGCAATAGTCTCAGCCAGACCTTTGGACCTGGATATAATGGTTGTTGTGCAGGTCATAGCTCAAACCCTAGACTAGGGCTTTTTTATTGTTCCCATCTGTAAATCGCTATCTTGGCTTTTGGACAGACCAAAGGGTGGCAAGTCTTCGGATTTTGTCTTATCGTTAGCTGGTGAGGTAGGATAACCTGCTCTTAGGTCAAGTTGTTCCCATTTTTCTCGTTGTCAAGATACCATATTAGAACTGGCACTTGTTGGTGTCCCAGCAGTATTAAGGATGTCCTGAATGGGATTTGTTTCCTGTAGCTGTTGTGAAGAACTGTGTCGTTTCTAAGTCTGGGATCCAGAGTTCAAGGCTGGACGGATGGTGTCTAATCACCTGAGGTCTAAGTTGAGTCCACATAACATATTTTCAAGGTAGGAGATATCCCTGTATTGTAAGCCTGTATGAGTTCTTATCCCTAATAGATAAGAGCTCGTTTGTATATGTAAGATTTCCCCTTTTTCTTATTGTATCTTTGCAGGGAGAAATGGTGCTACATTATATTGCTGGTGCATTTGGGGGTGGAAAGAGAAGAAAACAGAAACAGGTCACACACCCAAAAAAGATAAAAATAGGAATAAAAATATATGTGCTTACATATGTATATGAAGAACAAACATTTAAAAAATGAAATAACAAAATAATTAAAGGAACAAAGTGTTGCAAGAGAATACCTTACTTTTGGGGAAAAGCAAGTAGAGAGGTAGTGTAATACAGGTCTTATACTTATGGTGGAAGTATAAGTTTTCCCATTGTCTTTTGAGATTTTCTTGTGGTGTGTGGGTTCCAGGGCACCTTTTCTTCACACACCCTGACCTTCTTGAGATTGGCAAAAGATTTGGGGCAGGGAGGTCTTGGAAGAGTTATTGCTTGGGGATAGTTTTAGAGCTAAGTCCTGTTTCAAGTAACAGTCCATGTTAGGGGGAGTTGGTAGGGAGGGCTGCTCAGCATGAGTCAGCAGGGGAGTTGGTTGCCTTTTCTTGCCCGGGTGAGGTGTGGGTTTGACTGGGTGTCCCTTCGCTTAGGTTCGGGTACTGGTTCGTTGGGGTAGGAGGTCAGTCTTGATGCCTAATGGATTAAGAACTGAGGGTGAAGAGTTTTAAATAAGGTGGGAGGTCTGGATGGGATTGAGGGGTGAAGGGATAGTCGGATTTCCAAAGGGGGAAAAGGGGAAAAGATATGGAAGGGTCAGGAAAAAAGAAAAGAGAAAATACAGTAAAAAGAAAAGGATCAGAAAAAAGAAAAAAAGAAAAGAAAAGGAAAGGAAAAAAAAGTAGTGAGAAGAGAGAAGAAAATAGCAAGGGAATGATAGTTTGCTTGAATGTGCTCTATGAGTAGGGACTGTAGTATATGTCTGTAGGTCACAGTTGCTGCTTCGGTGGTCTGACTGGTCACATGCTTCAAATCCTAGAAGAAGGTATAACCTAGCGATAAAGTATATGTTAAGGAGTTTTCTCAGGACATTCTCGTAGTGCAAGCTGGGTATGGTATCTCGTGTGACTGAGCCCCGAGATGCCATCTTATTTTGTCCACCCTTTGTATCCAAGAACGCCTGCGGACAGAAAAGCTGAGAGGTTATTTTAAATATAGTAAGATTAAATATAGTAAGATTAAAACATATTGTTATGAGATGTTTCCATTGGAGTCAGTAATTTCCCATGGTATTCTTTACCTGTGATCCTGTATAAGATCCCTAAGGGATTATTATGGGTCTTTATAGTAGAAGGCTGTTTACATACCTGTTCTCTCTATGCTGCTATTTCTGCTGTTGCTGGTTTCTTTGTGGTATAATGTGTAGTCAAGAGTTTGTGTTGTTCCTCTTTCATGTGTTTTGGGCACTGCTCCTGAGTATATGTTGACTGTTACAGTGTTTGGAGTTTCTACCCTATTAAACCATGTTATTTGATTTTTGAGTATTAGTTGTATCTAAGGTGTATGTTCTAGGCGCTTCAGAATAGTGCTATCATTCTGTATTTATCTTTCGTCTTCTGACTTACTTCGTTTAACGTAATATGTTCTAGGTCCATCCACGTTGCAGCAAAGTCTATGTTTGTATCATTTCTGACTGCCATGTAGTATTCCATTGTGTATAGATACCACATATTAATGATCCATTCATCTGTTGTTGGACATTGAGGTTGGTTCTAAGACTTGGCTATTATAGTAGGGTGCACACGTACTTTAGAATGAATGTCCTTCCAACTTGGGGGTAGATACCTAGGAGAGCAATTGCTGGGTCAAATGGCAGCTCAATTCTGAGTTCTTGGAACACTCTTCAGACTGTTCTCCATAGGTGTTGGACTAAGGGGCATTCCCACCAGCAGTGGATAACAGTGCCTTTCATACCGCATCCCTCCAACAGAGATTGTTCCCATTATTTTTGATGTGAGCCACCCTCACTGGTGTAAGGTGGTATCTCATTGTTGTCTTGATTTGGATCTCCCTGATGATGAGTGAAGGTGAGCATGTTTTCATGTGTTTGTTGGCCATCCTTCTGTCTTCCTCAGAGAAGTGTCTATTCATTTCATCTCCCCATTTTTTATGGCTTTATTTGGTTTTGGGTGGCTCAGCTTTCTGAGTGCTTTGTATGTTCTAGATAACAGCCCTTTATCTGATGTGTTGGGTGTAAAGATTTTTTCCCATTCTGTTAACTGTCTTCTTGTGTTAAGTAAGGTTTCTTTTGCCATGCAGAAGCTTATTAGTTTGATGTAGTCCCATTTGTTTATGTTTGATGCTAAAGTTCTTGCCATTGGTGCTCCATCCTTGAAGACCTTTTTGATATACGGTCTTCGAGTGTTCTGTCTATTTTATTCTCAATAAACTTTATAGATTTGGGTCTGATTTCAAGGTCTTTGATCCATTTTGAGTTGACTTTTGTATAAGCAGTGAGGTATGGGTCAATTTTCACTTTCGTTCATGTGGTTTTTCCAGTTGTACCAACACCATTTGCAGAATAGACTTTCTTTGTTCCATTTCAAGTTCTTGCCTCTTTTGTCAAATATTAGTTGGCTGTATATCTGGGGGTTTATGTCTGAGCAAACCACAATTTACATAGTCCAAATCATTCACAGTTCCTTGGATTCACAGCTTAATATCTACTAAAAACAATTTGAGGTTTAGGTCAAAGATGACTAAATAGTACCATTTATAATTTGATTATAATAGGACAGAAAGTTTCATTGTGATAGGGATTTTTTCTGTGTCATAATTTTGTTATGAAAAGAAGAACTTCACTATATCCTTATCCATTTAGAAAATTTAATATGACCTCCAAGCCCAA
Organism: Suncus etruscus; assembly: GCF_024139225.1. NCBI lineage: Eukaryota > Metazoa > Chordata > Mammalia > Eulipotyphla > Soricidae > Suncus > Suncus etruscus. The sequence goes on along the minus strand of NC_064862.1, from coordinate 889,541 downwards.
ATCCACTTATTTCTGTTGCATTTTGTGTTTTATTCAGTCAACATTACAGCAGAGATAAAAATTTTGCATGTGTTCTGTACCTTGAGCCTTGTGATGAATTACTTCAGTTTTATAGTAAAAATTTTAAAACAGTATATAAGCTCAAAATGCAGATTTTAGTGATAGTATAGAGGGTAGAATGCTTGTCTCTACTGACTTGTGGTTTATTCCTGACACTTCATATGGTCCTCTGAGCATTGCCAGGAGTAATTTCTAAGTGCAGAGCCAGGAGTAATTAATTCCTGAGTGTCACCAGGCATAGCCCAACAAACAAAATAAAGAACAAAAACCAATGATAAATTAAATTAAGTAAATAGTTTAAATAAATTTAAAATATACTATTATACTTATTGCCAGCCCAGGTTTGTTTCTTCTTCCCGATATGGTTCCCACTCCAGGAGTGATTTCTGAGAAGAAAAAAAATAAGAGGAAGTTTCTTAGCACTGCTGAGTGTCTCCCCCTCTACAAAATAAATAAATAAATAAATAAATAAATAAATAAATAAATAAATAAAGTGGGGTATGTTCAAGGAGGAAAGAAAAGGGGGACAGGAATGAAAAAAATGTCAGTGGTGATATTTCTTTCTCTACTTAGAGTTATACTAGTGATGTTATGGATATAAGCAACAGTTATTGTTTTTACATAAAGCAAAATGTATTAATCCAGCTACATTTTCTCAGAAATCTTGATTTTAATGATCAAAAGTTACTCCCTCTCAGAAAAAAAGAATAAATCATATTCCTTTATCTTACAAGAAAATGATATAAGGCATATTAAAAAAAACAACACAGTGTTGGTGTCTTTTCCATAAAGCTAAATGCATATAAGATGAAGTATTAGAAGGATTAAATACCACATTGCTTCAATTCTCAGTGGTATGAATGCTATAGCACTCATCTCATTAAGATTTCAAATAAAAGACTATCTGAATCATAAAAATATACTATTTGTTCCTATGGCAGTAAATTAAGCTATTTTAGTTTATCATAAAAAATGAGACATTCATAAAATAAATCTCCTCCCAATTGGTCTATTGATTGAAAAAAGTCATAACCAAGAATTCAAGCTCCTTGTAGTATTAGCTAGTTTTGATTTTATCTAGTTTTCAAGACATCAAATTCTTCATCGTCCTTCATGAGAAAATTATTTTCATAGTCAAATTTATGAAACTGTTTTCCAGAGAATTTTTATGTGAATAAGGTCCTTTGCATGTTCTACTTCTCTGTTATTTTTTTTCTGGTTTGGGCAAGCTTTACATCTCTAACTACTCATTTATCCTTTTGACTCCCTCTGGCCACTGAAGTGTTACTGTTCCTTAGAATAAGTTCCTAGAAATCAGCAGCCTTATTTAATGTAAATCATAACATTGTATTCAAAGTAAGAAAGAATCAAGCACCCTCTCTCTACCACAGAAAATTTCAGTCTAGTGCAGAAAATAGGGCATTTAAAAATAGTTATTACATGAGAGAGAATGTGTCAAGCTCCTTAAGAGAAACATTAACAAGCAGGCTATTTTAGTTCATAGCAAAGAGGATTTGCTTCCAGCTGAGGGAATGAAAGAAGAAAAACTTAGTCTTATCTTTAAATCATGAGATACACACACTCATACATGCTTATGCACACCTGCAGCAACACGTGTACACACTGGTGCACACAAACGTACTTGTGAAATACGGATCAATGCAAAGAAAATTCAGGGGCCGTTGTCTCTCCCTTCAATCATTATCCAAATAAAATATTCCTGTACCTGTCCCCTTATGAAAATGCCACCTTTTATTACTTACGATTGTGTTGAATCAATCAGTCCTGGAGTCCTCACTTCTGCAATCAACTTTTCTTTCTCCTCTGTTTTTTTTTTTTTTTGCTTTTTAGTGCTAATTCTGGGTGTCATTTGTTCTCATATACATTATTTAAATAATGTAGTTGACTTCCCTTTTCTGTCACAATATGCACTTTCATCTAATTTATTCATGTTACAGGGTTTTTTGGGGAAAAACATTTTACCCACATTCTAGAACCACCAATCTCTGATTTTCCATGACTAATATTTCATGCTAAGCTACTTAAACCATTCAGATACAGATGATTTGAGTTTTTCTCATAAATGCTGTCCATAGATGAATGTGTCTCAGATATGGACAAAAATTGAGTGTAAAGACTTCTACGAACATATTGTAGAGAGACTACATTTTATTTGACTTGTATTCTCTATAGAGTTTAATAACTAATCTTACACATAGTAGCAATCTCTAGAATTTACTTAAAAATGAGTAAGCACACTGTAATCAAAATAATGTCTATCATATCTGAGCATCTTTGAGTTAGCTGAACATCATTGAACTATATCTTTGTATTAACTGATATAGATATCAGCACTTTTTTTTAGGATACAAGAAAACCAAATATAAGGATGTCACTTGTAGGAATGTATTACATCTATTGCATAAGTAGAACTAGTCCATGGTACCACATTATCTCTCATGAAGACCTAAGTCATTATCCTAAGATTTAGGGTTTAAATAGACACATTGCCATTTGTGTGACCAAGTTTCTTTTTTTACTTAGTTCTAAGATATTTAGAACTTACCAGCCGTGTATTCATTTCCAGCAAAGACATTCTATGATTTGTCTTGCTGAGCTGGTTCTAGACAGTGAACACAGTGCTTTCTTCACTTAGGTAAAACCAAGCTCTGTTTGTCTGTCTTTTGTTTAGCCACAAACCTTGCTTTTTTCTGACCTACTTTTAATTTACTTTCAACTGTACTACCCTAAAAATATAAATAAATATATTGTCTATAAATATATTTTATAAGTATTTACACTGTTTTAAATGACCATGTAACAAATATAGGGCAAAGGTCATCAAGGAATATCTTGAACTAGGTTTCAGAAATTTTGTATTTAAAAAAAATAAATCTCTGCATAAGCTTCCAGTCCCCAGCACCATTACTGAAATTTCTTTTACCTGGGGCCAGGGAAGCCTTTGCCGGGTGGAGGTGGGCAACAAGGCTCCAGACCTAAGACTTTCAGCAGGGCCATGGGGCAGCCTTGCCACTCCAGTCCATCAGGGCTAGACAGGTGGGTCCCGGGGTGTGTATGTGGTGGGGGTGGGGGAGGAACAGTAGTCCTTAATCCTCCTCCACCAAATGAAAACGAGCAATCCCTGGGCCTTCCCAAGCAGCTTTCCTTCCTTTCAATCAGTCTGCATTTTCTAAACTGCACGGACGTTAGAAAGATAACATTAGAAAATTGTGGGTAGTTTACCATGATACCATAATGCTTATAATTTGAATTTGCTTCTAGGAAAGGAAACGGGATGCTCAAGACCCGCTGGACAACAATTCATGGTATATACTCCCTAAACAATGCTGAAAACCACATCACGAAGTTTTCTAGAATGCTCTATACACAATATAATCCATGAAGCCTTTCCCCAGTAAATTTTACCCTCACCAACCAGGATTGATCCAGAAAATGGAAAATCTTAACATTAGTCTTGACAGCTTTAATCTCTCTCTCTTCTCTCTCTCTCCTCCCCCTTCCCCATTCTGTACCATTTCACCTGGGTCTGCTTTTCAACAGTAACCTATGGACCTATCCTTAGAGCCCGTCAATACATGTGTATGTGTATATATGTTCGCCATATAATGTCAGTCTGTAAGAGATATAATATAAATTTCATGATATAGACTCCCCCATACAGTACTCATTACCTTATCACTTAGTTTTCTAGACTTGGAAAATATGGTTGTTTTCAAGAATGCTCCCTATGCAACCTAATACATGAAGCCTTTCTTAAGTAAAATTCACCCTCACCAATCATGATTGGTCTAAAAAATAGAAAACCTTCACATCAGACTTGCCAGCTTATATATTCTTTTTTTTTTCCTTTTTAAGTGTTCTGCCCCATATCGCCTGAGTCAGCTCTGTAAATGTAACCTGTAGATCTATCGATCCTCTGTGTCTGCCGATGTATGTGCCAAGTGTATGTGTTTCTCACACCAGTGTCAGCCTAATGTTCATGTGTAATAGATAAAATGTCTTCGTTGTATGTTGTTCTCCCCCTATCATATAAAACCCCTTCTTCCCCTCTTTGCTTACCACCTTACAAATCCTTTTTTAGCCCATCATGCTATTTCGCACCATTTCACCCTTTTTTACCCTCGGTTCTTAACTCCTCTCGAAACAAAACATGCTCCCTACCCCAGCCAGCTGCCAACTAGCTCCCAAATAGAAAAGACAGAATCCAGCCTGAGAAGAAACAGACACTGCTGCTTCTCCTCTTCCTCCCTTCTCTGTGGACTTTTACTTGCTACCAAATTTGGTTGCTCAGAATTCCGCCGCATGAGGACATTTCCTGATAGGTGACTGCTGGGAGCCATTTTTCTTAGGCTCCACAAAACCAAACCTCAGGTTGAAGCTGCTGCTCTGGACTTGACCCCTACCCCGACTACTTCAAAAGACTTAAAGGGGACAAGTACATCCCCTTTGAATATTTCTTTAGATGTATTCCTTTAAGAGGCGTACCCTTGATTGAACATCTTCTTATGTAGCAGCGATCCCCCATCCCCATCTTTGGGATCTGTTTAGTCCGGAATTCGAGTAGATAACTCTGTTAAGAGTTCATGTCAGAAATAGGTTAAGGGAATTGTTGGGCTTGTTACCTCTGCCCACACATGCAATGATCCTCTCTGCGTGAGCATGTTAAAATGGGAAACGTTATATATGCAAACGAGTTCTTATCTAGTAGAGATAGGAACACACAAATATACTGCGGAGGGGCCTTACACTTGGCATAGTGACTTGGCTGAAACTTCAGCAGATCGGACATTGACCATTCACCCCTGAACCATGGACACCATCTGTGGAAACAGACATGGTTTTCTACACCACGACCAGGAATAAAAAAAAAATCTACCAAGGAAGGCCCTCTACTGCCATGGCACCGACTTGCTCCAAAGAGGGTCCTTATGACACCCTGATATCAGACTTGGTAACACCAGCAGTCTGCTTTTTAGGACAGGATTCTCTGCATTGCTACCTAATGGTGAGATGAAACCAGAAGACGCTACAAGTCACCTGGACTTCGACACAGAATCTGTACAGAAACCAGGATCTGTAACTACAGATATCTGACAGCAACAACCGTGCAGGTGAGGAGCTTTCACCAAGACCACCGAGAATGACTATGAGGTAGAACAAAATTTGATAAAAATGCGAATGGTGAAGATCTTTTACCAAGACCACTGAGAATGACTATGGGTGGAACAACCTATTATGCCTAGAGCTTTGAGTTGGTCTTATGCCAGAATATTTCAGAGATAAGGAACCCCTGTTTCTAGGCCAAAAGATTTTCCTTTCCACTTCTCCCATACTTTGCTGTGCCTATGCAAGCAACAACAACTATCACACACACACACATCTTTTTTTTTTTACTGTATTTTTGTATTTCCTAGCTTAAAAATAAAAGTTTACTAAACCTGTTATTGTATTAATGGCTTTATTGGCGACACAATAATTTTCACAAATATACTTTTCTTTCTTTTTTATATATTATTATTATTATTATTTTAGTTTTTCTTTTTTCTTTCTATTTTTTTTAATAATTTGGCTTTCTGTCATCCTGAAACAAATGAAACAAATTATCACCTGTTATGTCAACTACGTGATACCTTTTCTTTAAATGAATAAATTAATTTAGAAATGAATCTCTAATTTTTATGAAGTAATTTCCTATGCTATTTATTTCCCTTACTTTATCAGGTATCTTTGTCAGGTATCCAGCAGATAATTCCAAATGATCCATGACATTTTTAAAAATAAAAATAGGACAATAACTGTGAAGAATAACTGATTTTATAAACCAAAAAATAGGTTTAAAATATTTGCCTACATTTCATATTTTTAGCTTCCAAAATTCCAGGCTAAGACCTGGGAATTTCTCATTAACTATTAGGCAAAAAGGAACAGGATGGAGCACTCTGAATTCTTTCCTCTAGAAAAGCTACTGAGCACATAATATGTATAAATATTAAATAAAACATCTTAAAATATTATTTGTATAAAAATGTACAAATACCTCAAAAACAACATTTCAAAACTAATACTTTTTACTCCCTAAACCTCCTTCTCAAATTGTTTTTAAGATTTTTTTCCTTGTAGAGTCTTTTATTTCCCATTAAGATCAGAAACCAATGAAGTAACTGTATAATACAAGCTCTCTGTTGTATATCATTTTGAGTATTTGAAAGCTGGAATGAATGACACCTTATGACAAAATACAAAATTTTGTAGATTTTTGTAGATGCAAAATATGGGTGAAGTGGAAAGAAAAATCTTTTGGCCAAAAAACAGGGCATCCATTATGGTCCCCCGTGCCTGCCAGGAGTGATTTCTGAGCTCAGAGCCAGTAGTAACCCCAGAGCACCACTGAGTATTACCCAAAAATCAAACAAACAAATATAATGAAAAAGAATAAAGCAGGACTTTTAATTTAAATTTTTTTTATCAAATTAAGCTCAAATATATGAATGTTAGGTTATGTGACTAGCAGTATTCTATAAATATTAGAAATTATTCTTGATTATATATATTTAATGTTTATTAATAAATATGTCTACATGTGATTATTTATGCCCATGAAGAGTCAGAGTGATAATTCTTCTACAAACTGAAGAGTGCATTACTGTGGTTCTTTGATTAAAAGACTATCCAAATGGAAAGACACATCATACATACATGCTACACAGAGACCAAAATGTAGGCTTAATATACAATTGTGCATGACTAAGTAATTTTGATAACAAGTGACCATATACTACTTATTTTTAATATCAGATTATTTTTAAACATCTTATGAGAAATTTTGTCATAAAATGCTAAAATATGGTATATAGCTTTTAAAACAATGATTTCTTTTGCTATCATTTAAATTTTATATGTTTAAGCCAGGAAAAATATCAAAATTTATGATTGTTTGGAAAGCCTACATACTTCAGTTTGTGTTAATCTTCAGATAAACTAGTTTGGAAATCAGTTTTCTGTTTCCTAACAACAAACATGTTTTCATCAAAGCTTATGTTCATTTCACAAATCAAAGCCTCAACAGCACTATGAACTTAATAGGCAAACAATGCAAGTTCAAAACTATTTATGCTTATATAAGGTGATTTTCTTCATTTTTAATGGTATTTTATTTAAACCTTACAAATAATTGAACAATAAGACTTGTTATTTTAATCTTATGGGCATCTTTAATGCTGTAGTAGTAAATTATTTTTCATATTAAAACTCATAAAAGTGTTTTCACTTCACTACTTTGGCTAATTTTGCAACTTTGCATATCTCATACTAGTCATAAAATGAGGGTCATTTGTTTTAAACATTTATATAAAATCTGTGATTTGTGATTTGAGATGACCTAACAAAAAAACAGAAATTTATGCTTAATACTCCCTCAAATTTTAATGTTTCACTACTATATATGAATTAACCAATAAATTAAAAATATTTCATATAAAAGCATTATGCTGCTTCAATATTTCTAAATGTTTCTTCATGACTTCTTTTCTTGTGATCATCTAACAAAATATCTTTCGAATTTTCTCCCAGGGAACTGAAGAGCCATTCAGTCTTATATCTTATAAAATAAAACTCATGCAAAGCATATCTCCAATTTGTGCTAATTTACAGTTTCAAGCCCCATCAGAATTTTCATGCTCTACAGTCACCAAAATTCTAATCCTATTCCAAGTACAGATGATTCTGTGTAAAGAACAATCACTTTTTCTGTTTCTAATATATTTCTTAACAAAATCTAGATTGTAACAAGATAATTTGTAAGAGTCTAAACAGTATTTAGGCAATTACTTTTATAAAATAATATAATAAACAGTTCTGCTTGGGATTATAATCTATGATGTAGCCATCATCGTCCAAAGTATTGTTTGTGATACTTTTTGCTAGATCATTTGCAATGCAGTGCACATTGTGGACTCTACCTCCATGAATCTAGTCTGGTAAATGTCACATTAAAATATTATCTAAAATATTTACTTGTAAATTTACAAACTGAAATGGGTTTATTATCTGAAAGTTTTGACATTTAATCGGCTACTTTTTGCTCTAGGGACTTCATCTTCAAAATTATTGTGTATATTTTTGTGTTAGTGCCATAGTTGATGCTAAAACTTACAAATGTATTGGTCATTGATGGTAGATGGTAGAGAGATATTGCCTGTTAGAAAGATAAGGTCAAAGAGAGAGTTAAAGTAGCTTTATGATGATTCTAATTTCCTTTATAGATGAAAAAGTCTCACTAAAATTACCAGCCAAATTTCATCCTTAGTTTTTTAATAGCACATTGTTGGCACCCTATAAATACAGCATATCATGCATAGATTATTACAATCTCAAATTTAGAGCTTAAAATTAATATTTTCAGAAAAATGTTTGCCTAAAACCTTCTCCTTTAGCTTGAGCCTCATGACTATCTAACTATTGAGACTTCAATAAGAAAATAGCCTCATCGTATCTCAATCTGAAGGGAATTACATACCTAGTGTTCTCTCTTTTGCACTTTATCTCTCTCATCCTCATCCCTATTAGTATAGTGCAGGTTTTAAATAAACAATATCTCTTAAGTTATTAATTGACTTCACATAGATAATGAGTGAAGAGGGCTGAATGATTATAGAATACACACAAAATAATAAAAACTGTAATAAAACTTTCAGTTTTTCATTAATGCAAACTTTTACTATGCTGATTAAGTAAGGAATAACCTCTTTACTCTGATTATATATATACATAATTATTTTCCTTGTTATTTTAAATATGTGTCACAAAATTAGTCATACACTAACTTATTGAATCAATAATAGTATGAGTTTGTCATGAGCTACTATGATAAGGTTCTGTAAAGTCCTTTAGCCTTTAGAGTCTTGGTATTAGGTAACTTTAATTGTTGGTTTCAGATGTCAGTCTCCATCAGGAACACAGCTGGAGATGGATAGGTGTCACTTGGGAATAAGCATTTTGGATTACTTTGAAGTCCATTGAACTGAACATAAAAATTTTACAGTTAGGGCCAATTTCTTTTTAAGATATATTTAAGCAAAGTATCAAACATTTAAAACTCTACAAAATCAGAAACCTCAAAGGAAACTTTTCATCAGTGGCAAAGTGTTAATCAAATAAACCTAAAAAGTATTTTTCTCAACCTATAATTTCCATATTTTGGGTTGTTCTCATTTGATTGCAGCCCATTTTAACTCTTTCCATTTGCTTCCTGAAGACTTTCCATTGAGAACAGTTATGAAACAGAGGTAAATATGATAGTACATGCAGTCTGACTCCCAGTGTGATACTTGGGGACAGAAAGAAACATGCTTTGGGTATTCTATCTGAGAATGACTGTAACTTATTTTCAGAATACATAGGAAAACATGAGCCTTGCAATACCAGTAACCGAGGGGAATGGGAACTGTCTCTCCTGTCTGGAAACTCAGTGGGAATCAAACCTTAACCAATCTTCTAGAGAACGTGACCTTCAGAGAAGCATATGTTGACACCCTACTAGTCACTTCACTCTTTATTCCCTAAGTTTTTTTCACTCTTATCATTCCCTGTTATGTCATTCATTAGTCAGCTTCTATTTTTACTTTAATTACTGCATAAAGTGTTGCTTTAGAGTGACACTGAGTCTAAAGGTCTGAGAGTAATAACTGGTTGGGTCAGCTGCAAACAAATTTGCAATTATATTTAAATTAAAGACTTAATCATTTAAAAAGCAGAAACTGGCTAGAGTAAAACTGCCATAATATGCGACCATCGAAGTCAAAAGAGAAAGTGGAATTTAAGTGGTATATATGTATCTCTTTCCAACAATCTAGACTTAAACCTTGCAGTGGTCTCAAACTCAATTTACCTGGGGGCCGCAGGAGGCAAAGCCGGGGTGATCCTTGAGTGCAAAGTCAGTAGTAAGCCTTGAACATTGGGGTGTGTGACCGAAACAACTAAATCAAAACAAAAAAAGATTCCTCTAGGGCAGGGCCACAAAATGTTTATGGAGGGCCACAAACAGCCTGAGGGCCGCGAATTTAAGACCTCTGCTACAGCTAAATATCACACAGTGATTTCTGTTCCTCTTTGAGTTTCCCTTTGATACATAGAATAAAAGTAGATCATAGAGAAAAGTGTACCACACGAAGAATGTGGAGTCCTAGAACCACATCAAATTTCTATTTGTTGTCACTTACACTGTTAGTTACACTTCAACAAAAAAGAGCATAGTGCAGCGACTTTTATTGAAGCATTAATTACAGCTGTTTACATTTTTTTAAATTGTGTGTCAGTCAGTGAAAAAACATTTTCTTGTTGACCTCGATTAGATGAATTTCTTAGTGACTAAATAGGTACTTCACAATGGAGGTTAGGTCTATAAATGGTAAGTAAAAAGAACCAATAGTATAAGACTATCTCTAATCAGGTTTTCTGTGAGTAGTAACTGAGGGTCAGGGAGTAACTGCATGTCTGCGTTTGGCTGCTAATTTAGTATCAGAAGATCTGTGCTAATCCAGGATAATTACTTTTCAGTTCTAACTTATCATCGAAGTGTGGAGATGGCTGTTATTCAGATAGCATCCTATAACAACATTTAAATGATGAGAGGAGAGGAAGCTATGAGTCATATTACTTATAGTAACGTAAGTATATAGAAGCAATATATAGAAAATAAATGTTGCACAGTACTTTTTTTGTTTGTTTGTTTTTGGATCACACCCAACAGTGCTCGGGGTTACCCCTGGCTCTATGCTCAGAAATCGCACCTGGCAGGCTCGGGGGACCATATGGGATGCTGGGATTCGAATCAGAGAGGGCTATCTCTCTGGCCCTGTTGCACAGTACTTGATTGCGAACTGAATTCTAGTCATCGATAATTGTTTCACTTAATCTTTTACATTTTCTCAGGACCAGGGAGTTAATACAAAGGCTAAGGCACCGACCTTACACTCAGTCAACCTGGGTTCTATCGCCAGGAGCACATATAGTCTCTAAGACCCACCAGGATTGATTCCTCTACACAAAACCAGGGAAGTTTTGTTTCCTTCTAAAATGTTTTACCTACAACTCTTAGAAAAACCCTAACACACCACCATTACTTTAACTGTTACTTTGAGGTAAGCCAGATTTCCTTGTCACATGGATTTATCTTTGACTAAGTGGTTCTATAATACTTTTAAACTATCTTGGTGGAACTTTTAGTTTTCCAAGAGTAACTTACACAATAATGATGCTTTGACATAGGCTAGGAAGAGCAAGTGTTCAGTTGGAGAATGATAGTTCTGGGATGAGGATCACAGTGGATATGAATGGGAACCCAAAAGGTTCAGGAAACGACCATCAGATTATGAACGAAAAAGGAGACAAAAGTTTCAAACTTAAGTTTAGTTCTTAAGAATGCTTGATAAATTGTTTATTCCAAAATTTTTGCTTAATTTATAACACTCAGGAACTGTATGAAACAAAGTATTCTCGTTAATTTCGTTGACAGGATAATTGCAGGACAATTGAATAATTTCTGTAAATTTAAGCAGGTTAAAGTCTCCAATTTCTGATTCTAGGAAAACTCAACAGCTAAAGGTCAGGTAAGAAATGAAGAACCAAAACACTAGTGAATATCTGTGCATAACTTCAGTAAATGCTATATGTAGTAAGCATTGTGTAGTAAGATATAGGCTATATTAGTCAATTTTATTGTACATTTAATATATAACATCAATGACCTTTTATACAGATAATTAAAAGACACCATTTTAGCTCATTTTCTAAACTTAAGAAGTAAAGCTTAGCAGTGATTCAAATACAGACTCACGAGACACTGGGAAAAGGTCTATTAAGGTGGTTGAGTAATCATTGTTTCACATCACTAGGGAGAAGAAAACAGATAAAAACAGAAAATGGCTATTTTCTGTGGCATTTCTGGAATCAAATATAAAGACAAAGACATACAGACTTACAGTCTGGGGTTAAATCAAATCAGGCTGATCTGAAAATGTCATTAACTAGCATTGTTGCAGTGCCATTCAAAGCAAACTGAAGACTAACTTTTCTACAAATTGAATTAGGATGCCATTGCCAATCCTAAGAATATAGTAGTCCATGACAAAGCATGACATTTTGGGGGATTAAAGGAAAAATACAGCTGATGGCATTAGTAAGTCAGCATTATTGTTATTCAATGTATTGCTGCTAACATTCTTTTAGGAGAAACTGTTATGGGAAAATTCCTGGTTCCAATGCTTTTAGCTAATTCATTCCGGGTGCCTTTCAGTGAAGCAAAGCTTCTGCTTACTATGACTACACATGCAGGGCAACTTTACTCTAATGGCATCAATGGCTGAGAGACACAACAGTTTGGACTACAGTGTTTATCTCTTTCCATCCTCTTGTGTTCTAGTTCTCCACTATGTTTGTCTTTAGGGATTATGGCACTTTATGTCAACTCATCTTGGTTTTATCTCATATATTTTTCTTAGACTTAATTTTAGATTTAAAACAACTAATTGTGTATCTTGAATAGTAAATGTTATCTATTTTCTTCCTTTCTTCTTTCCTTCCTTTGTTCCTTCCTCTTTTTTCTTTCTTTTCTCTCCTCCTCCTCCTTCTCTTCCTCCTCCTCCTCGTCCTCGTCCTCCTCCTCCTCCTCCTCCTCCTTCTTCTTCTGCTTCTGCTTCTGCTTTCTAAGGTATAGTTTTGATTCAAATGGTCCATAAACTAACAGTGTGAGGTGTTCCTGTGTACCTATTGTAGAAAAACATACTAATTATGGAATCCCGAATGGTTGTGGATGATGGTAAGATGGATGCACATCAACTTTATTAAGCTTAGCCACCATATGTGGCTCCTAAGCTTTTTAAACCTTTTAAGCCTGCTCCAAGAGTAGCCCTGCATTCAAATCTGTCTCTACCAGCCACCTCTCTTGCTGAATCCTCTTTCAATTCTCCCTCAGAATCCCCCCTCTGCCTCTCAAGGTGAGCAAAACAGGAAGCCAAAGACCCCGCCCAGATGTGGGCTGGTCTGCATCTCGAGGAGAGAGAAACAGGAAGTTAGGGAAGGGGAGTAGTATAATACAGGAATGCGACAAATACAATACTGTTTCCATACTTCCCCAGACTAAAGATGTTTTGCCTAATATAGTTCCATTTTTGTATGCTTAGAGTTTCTCAAATTTAATTTTCTTTCTCTTTTTCTCTATATATGAAAAATACAATCATAGACTTAAGCATGCACATTTTTAAAAATCTATAAAACATGTTCCAGTTTATGTCAACATATGACAAAAATGAATTTATGATGATATCACATACACACAAAATAACTAAAAGAAAATACTACTAAAGGTTATATACATTAGTTATATAAATTGAAAAATATCTTGAAAATATATAATAATGTTAAACATATATTTGCTCACTGACCAATATAAAGCTATATTTAGCAAAATACAGAACAAAATTAGCAAGCAAAGAAAAGGATAACACTCATGGCACTATTGATATTTTCCTAACCTTTGAGTTATCCAAATTGAGAACAGAATGCATACATAAATTGGGCACATTAACACAATGAAACATTATATATACAATGAAACTTATTTATAAGCAATGCAATAATATAGAAACATGAAAATATAGCTGAGTGGAAGAATCTATGATTATTAATAAACCTAAAGCTTAATCTTAAACTAATTTGGTAAACTCTTGTTACCACAATTAAAAAAATCTACCCTAGATCTACCGCTAGCAGTGGCACTAGCAGTGCGTCTGCCTTGCAAGCACTAACCAAGGACTGAAAAAGGTTCGATCCCCAGGTGTCCCATATGGCCTCCCCAAGCCAGGAGCGATTTCTGAGCACATAGCAAGGAGTCAGCCATGAGGGTCATCTGGTGTGGTCCAAAAAAACTAAACAAAACAAACAAAAAAATACCCTAAAATAATACATGTAGTTGTCCCAAATTAAGTACAAAGAGTAAGTTTAGCAGTATAGGTTATTAAAGAGAGTTTTTGGGGAATAACTTTGAGTTGCTTATAATGTCCTATTTCTTGATCTTGATTAGATGTTACATGTATTTGTTAACTTTTCTTTCGTGACACACGTTAGAACTAATGCAATTTTCCCAAGAGAGATAGACATAGAATAATGGCACTTATTTGTGGGAATAAAAAATGTTTTTAAAATAGTGTTGTAATGATACCCAAAGAAAATAGAGACAAGGGCCAGTAGGACTGACTGGTCCAGGGTAGAAAGCTTGCCGCAAAGAGTGAGGAAGTATATTTTAAAACAGAAAAGGGACCACCATAACAATGATAGTTTGAATAATCACTCTGGACAAACTGGGTGAGATAAAGTTATTTGCATGATATGCATGATACTCTTTCACTATATCTTAATGAAAAAAAAGTAAGAGTGAAAAAGAAGAAAAATATCTTCCATAGAGATAGGTAGTGGGGAGGGCAGAGGAGAAGGTGGAAACTCAATCATAAACAACTTTGTAACAATGTATATCATGGTAATTCAGTTAAAAATATTTTAAGAAGGAAAGAAAAATAAGATTTTTTTAAAGAATAATATCTTAATGGTTTGGCTCTCTGGACAAGTTTCATATGTAAGGAAGGCACTAAATCTGGCAAAATTCAAAACACAGATTATTAACCCTTAAAAATTTCTATGTGATCAGATGATTAAAGAAGGTATTAAAGATATCTTAAGGTTCTAGATTAGGGCTACTACAGCAGGTGATGGAGTACACGATGTCAGATTGGGAACAATAAAGCTAGAAACTGAAAACAACTTACCTGGACCTAGGTTTTCTGGAAAATAAAGTTTGCCACTATTCCTAGTGGCATGGAGCTTACTTAAACTTAAATTTAGTTTAAAATGTTAACTTTACACCATATGTTTTACTGTATTAAGTTCTTGCACCAAACATTTACCTTTAATTTGTCTACATGGTGAAACTGCACTATTTCTACAGAGACATTATATAGCAATTCCTTAAATCTTATATTTTCTCAAACTTCAAAGACCACTTTTTATTTTTTCTTTCTCTGGTTGTTTCTTGGTTTGCAACAAAAGACCACAATTCCCACAGTAGCATTCAATATCACCTGGATTCTATTTTTTTTCCCTCCTATTTTGGTCAACGTTCTCAAAGTTGGCCTCAAAACCAGAACTGCTAAGTCATAGTGCAAGAGTCTTTCAGCTATTTTACTCTGAGTGATAGGTTCCTCTTGGCACTAAAATCATTGCTTTTGTATTTCTATAAAATTATTGCTTTTTCTCCATCAGGTTTTGATTCTGTGTTATACTTATTTCTCTTTCTATTTTTACGTTTAAAAAGAAAAATCCTGGTTTCTCATATTTTGAAATAGTAACATTCTTAAATCAACAAACTTTTAAAATAAAAATGCAGAACACAATAATTTTATGTTTGAGTTTTTCATACTTCTTTTTTTTTTTTCGGCCACACCCGTTTGATGCTCAGGGGTTACTCCTGGCTAAGCGCTCATATGAAATGCCGGGGGATCGAACCGCGGTCCTTCCTTGGCTAGCGCTTGCAAGGCAGACACCTTACATCTAGCGCCACCTCACTGGCCCTGTTTTTCATACTTCTAACCAAAGGATTGTTCCATTTTTTGGAAAATTTGTTCTTAAACTTGTCCTAAATAATAGAAACATTTTTCTGAGACATTTCCCTACTCCTACTCTCATATCAATAGAAAACTCTTTAGGGATCTAGAATTAACAGCCATCCAATGTAAAATTATAAGTGAGATATAAAATTATATTTTACAATTATCCACTTTTTAAATTTTTGGTTTTCATTAGTCCTCAAGGGAATTTTTATGAGGATTTATTATATTTTTTAAATTCGTCTTCATCTTTTCCATCACAAATCACAGAGGTAATAAAAATTCCAGTACTAATTAAATAGTGCTATAATTTTTCCTAATAATTCCTTGTGTAGTATTCTGTGAAATGTCACAAGAGAGATAACTAAGATTTAAGTCTACATTATGAAAAAAATTTGTTTTATTTATGTGAATTCATATTAGTTTGAGAAGATTACTTAGCCATCATGTTTTTTTTCTTTTTTTTTTTAAATTTTTATTTTTTTATTTAAACACCTTGATTACATACATGATTGTTTTTGGGTTTCAGTCATGTAAAGAACACCACCCATCACCAGTGCAACATTCCCATCACCAATGTCCAAGTCTCCCTCCTACCCACCCAACCCCCGCCTGTACTCTAAACAGGCTCTCCATTTCCCTCATACATTCTCATTATAAGGAAAATTCAAAATGTAGTTATTTCTCTAACTAAACTCATCACTCTTTGTGGTGAGCTTCCTATGGTGAGCTGGAACATCCAGCTCTTTTCACTTTTGTGTCTGGAAATTATTATTGCAAGAATGTCTTTCATTTCTCTTAAAACCCATAGATGAGTGAGACCATTCTGCGTTTTTCTCTCTCTCTCTGACTTATTTCACTCAGCATAATAGATTCCGTATACATCCATGTATAGGAAAATTTCATGACTTCATCTCTCCTGACAGCTGCATAATATTCCATTGTGTATATGTACCACAGTTTCTTTAGCCATTCATCTGTAGAAGGGCATCTTGGTTGTTTCCAGAGTCTTGCTATGGTAAATAGTGCTGCAATGAATATAGGTGTAAGGAAGGGGTTTTTGTACTGTATTTTTGTGTTCCTAGGGTATATTCCTAGGAGTGGTATAGCTGGATCATATGGGAGCTCGATTTCCAGTTTTTGAAGGAATCTCCATATCGCTTTCCATAAAGGTTGAACTAGACGGCATTCCCACCAGCAGTGGATAAGAGTTCCTTTCTCTCCACATCCCCGCCAACATTGTTTGTTCTCATTCTTTGTGATGTGTGCCATTCTCTGTGGTGTGAGGTGGTATCTCATCGTTGTTTTGATTTGCATCTCCCTGATGATTAGTGATGTGGAGCATTTTTTCATGTGTCTTTTGGCCATTTGTATTTCTTCTTTGTCAAAGTGTCTGTTCATTTCTTCTCCCCATTTTTTGATGGGGTTAGATGTTTTTTTCTTGTAAAGTTCTGTCAGTGCCTTGTATATTTTGGAGATTAGCCCCTTATCTGATGGGTATTGGGTGAATAGTTTCTCCCACTCAGTGGGTGGCTCTTGTATCCTGGGCACTATTTCCTTTGAGGTGCAGAAACTTCTCAGCTTAATATATTCCCATCTGTTAATCTCTGCTTTCACTTGCTTGGAGAGTGCAGTTTCCTCCTTGAAGATGCCTGTAATGTCCTGGAGTGTCTTGCGTATGTGCTGTTCTATATATCTTATGGTTTTGGGGCTGATATCGAGGTCTTTAATCCATTTGGATTTTACCTTCGTGCATGATGATAGCTGGGGGTCTACGTTCAATTTTTTGCAAGCGGCTATCCAATTGTGCCAACACCACTTGTTGAAGAGGCTTTCCCTGCTCCATTTAGGGTTTCCTGCTCCTTTATCGAAAATTAGGTGGTTGTATGTCTGGGGAACATTTTCTGAGTATTCAAGTCTATTCCACTGGTCTGAGGGCCTGTCCTTATTCCAATACCATGCTGTTTTGATAACTATTGCTTTGTAGTACAGTTTAAAGTTGGGGAAAGTAATTCCTCCCATATTCTTTTTCCCAATGATTGCTTTAGCTATTCGAGGGTGTTTATTGTTCCAAATGAATTTCAAAAGTGCCTGATCCACTTCTTTGAAGAATGTCATGGGTATCTTTAGAGGGATAGCATTAAATCTGTATAATGCCTTGGGGAGTATTGCCATTTTGATGATGTTAATCCTGCCAATCCACGAGCAGGGTATGCGTTTCCATTTCCGCGTGTCCTCTCTTATTTCTTGGAGCAGAGTTTTATAGTTTTCTTTGTATAGGTCCTTCACTTTTTTAGTCAAGTTGATTCCAAGATATTTGAGTTTGTGTGGCACTATTGTGAATGGGATTGTTTTCTTAATGTCCATTTCTTCCTTATTGCTATTGGTGTATAGAAAGGCCATTGATTTTTGTCTGTTAATTTTGTAGCCTGCCACCTTGCTATATGAGTCTATTGTTTCTAGAAGCTTTTTGGTGGAGTCTTTAGGGTTTTCTAAGTAGAGTATCATGTCATCTGTAAACAGTGAGAGCTTGACTTCTTCCTTTCCTATCTGAATTCCCTTGATATCTTTTTCTTGCCTAATCGCTATAGCAAGTACTTCCAGTGCTATGTTGAATAGGAGTGGTGAGAGAGGACAGCCTTGTCTTGTACCAGAATTTAGAGGGAAGGCTTTTAGTTTTTCTCCGTTGAGGATAATATTTGCCATTGGCTTGTGGTAGATGGCTTCAACTAGATTGAGAAAGGTTCCTTCCATTCCCATCTTGCTGAGAGTTTTGATCAAGAATGGGTGTTGGACCTTATCAAATGCTTTCTCTGCATCTATTGATATGATCATGTGGTTTTTATTTTTCTTGTTATTGATGTTGTGTATGATGTTGATGGATTTACGGATGTTAAACCAGCCTTGCATTCCTGGGATGAAACCTACTTGATCGTAGTGGATGATCTTCTTAATGAGGCATTGAATCCTATTTGCCAGGATTTTGTTGAAGATCTTTGCATCGGCATTCATCAGCGATATTGGTCTGTAATTTTCTTTTTTTGTAGCGTCTCTGTCTGGTTTAGGTATCAAGGTGATGTTGGCTTCATAAAAGCTATTTGGAAGTGTTTCCGTTTGTTCAATTTCATGAAAGAGTCTTGCCAGGATTGGTAGTAGTTCCTCTTGGAAAGTTTGAAAGAATTCATTAGTGAATCCATCTGGGCCTGGGCTTTTGTTTTTCGGCAGACCTTTGATTACCGTTTTGATTTCATCAATGGTGATGGGGGTGTTTAGATATGCTACATCCTCTTCCTTCAACTGTGGAAGATTATAAGAGTCCAAGAATTTATCCATTTCTTCCAGGTTCTCATTTTTAGTGGCGTAGAGTTTCTCAAAGTAGTTTCTGATTACCCTTTGAATCTCTGTCATATCAGTAGTGATCTCTCCTTTTTCATTCCTAATACGAGTTATCAAGTTTCTCTCTCTCTCTTTCTTTGTTAGGTTTGCCAGTGGTCTATCAATCTTGTTTATTTTTTTCAAAGAACCAACTTCTGCTTTCGTTGATCTTTCGGATTGTTTTTTGGGTTTCCACTTCATTGATTTCTGCTCTCAGCTTTGTTACTTCCTTCTGTCTTCCTATTTTTGGGTCCTTTTGTTGAGCACTTTCTAGTTCTATTAGCTGTGTCATTAAGCTACTCAGGTAAGCTCCTTCTTCCTTCCTGATGTGTGCTTGCAAAGCTATAAATTTTCCTCTCAGTACTGCTTTTGCTGTGTCCCATAAGTTCTGATAGTTTGTGTCTTTATTGTCATTTGTTTCCAGGAACCTTTTGATTTCCTCCTTGATTTCATCTCGGACCCACTGGTTATTGAGTATGAGGCTGTTTAACTTCCAGGTGTTAAGGTTTTTCTTCTGAGTCCCTTTGGAATTCACAAATAATTTCAGAGCCTTGTGGTCAGCAAAGGTAGTCTGCAAAATTTCTATCCTCTTGATATTATGGAGATATGTTTTATGTGCCAGCATGTAGTCTATCCTGGAGAATGTCCCATGTACATTGGAGAAGAATGTGTATCCAGGTTTCTGGGGGTGGAGTGTCCTATATATATCCACCTGGCCTCTTTCTTCCATTTCTCTCCTCAGGTCTAGTATATTCTTGTTGGGTTTCAGTCTGGTTGACCTATCCAGTGTTGACAAAGCCGTGTTAAGGTCCCCCACAATTATTGTGTTGTTATTGATATTATTTTTGAGATTTGTCAACAGTTGTATTAAATATTTTGCTGGCCCCTCATTTGGTGCATATATGTTTAGGAGAGTGAATTCTTCCTGCTCTATATACCCCTTGATTAATATAAAATGTCCATCTTTGTCCCTTACAACCTTCCTGAGTATAAAGTTTGCATTATCTGATATTAGTATGGCCACTCCAGCTTTTTTATGGGTGTTGTTTGCTTGGATGATTTTTCTCCAGCCTTTTATTTTGAGTCTATGTTTGTTCTGACTATTCAGGTGTGTTTCTTGTAGGCAGCAGAAGGTTGGATTGAGTTTTTTGATCCATTTAGCCACTCTGTGTCTCTTGACTGGTGCATTTAGACCATTGACGTTGAGAGAAAGAATTGTCCTGGGATTTAATGCCATCTTTATATCGAAATTTGGTGTGTCTTTTGGTTAGTCTTGTCTTAAATTAGGTCTTTCAGTTTTTCTCTTAAGACTGGTTTTGTGTCTGTAAAGTTTCTGAGCTGCTTTTTGTCAGTGAAACCATGTATTCTTCCATCAAACCGGAAAGTGAGTTTTGCTGGGTATAGTATTCTGGGTGAAGCATTCATTTCATTCAGTCTTGTCACAATATCCCACCACTGCTTTCTGGCATTGAGTGTTTCTGGTGACAGGTCTGCTGTAAATCTCAAGGATGCTTGCTTGAGTGTAATTTCCCCTTTTGATCTTGCTGTTTTCAGAATTCTGTCTCTATCTGTGGGATTTGTCATTGTGACTAGGATGTGTCTTGGGGTGGTTTTTCTGGGGTCTCTTTTGGTTGGTACTCTTCGAGCATGCAGGATTTGATCACCTATATTCTTTAGCTCTGGAAGTTTCTCTTTAATGATGTTCTTGACCATTGATTCTTCCTGGGAATTTTCTTCCTGGGTCTCTGGGACGCCAATGATTCTTAAGTTGTTTCTGTTGATCTTATCATAGACTTCTATTTTCATCTGTTCCCAACTTTGACTAATTTTTCCGTTGTCTGCTCATTTGCTTTAAGTTTTTTGTCCAATCTCTCCTGCTGTATGGAATTGTTATGTATCTCATCTTCCACAGCACCAAGTCTATTCTCAGCTTCTGATACCCTGTCCCAGAGCTTATCCATTTTGTCATTCACTTCGTTTACTGACTTTTTCAGTCCTGTTAGTTGACATGTTATTTCAGTTTGGAGTTTTGTCATTTCTGCCTTCATATTTTCTTGGTTCTTATTAGTGTTCTGTTCAACTCGATCCATGGTTTCTTGGAGTCTGTTGAGCACCTTCCATATTGCTAGTCTAAAGTCCTTATCTGAGAGGTTGATTAGTTGTTCAGTCATTATCTGGTCCTCAGAATTGTCATCTTCATTCTCTATGTCTGATGCTGGCCTGCGTTGTTTCCCCATTGTCACACTTGTATTGTGGGTTTTTCTACGTGTTGTGGTGGTATTCATTGTCTATATGATGTAGGCAGCACACTCCTCTGGCTCCTCCCTTTCTGGATGGGCTGACTTGCCTCTAAGGGAGGGGAGTCCTTCGTGGATGAAGCCTCACACTGGGTCAAATCTTAGGCCCGAGCATGCAACAGAGAAGACAGTCCAGAGAGAAATGCTTGCTTCTCTGATATAGCACAGTTCTTATTGTGATTTTTCCTTATTGTTGCAATGGTGTTCTTTTCTTAGAAGGGGCGCACGGCCGCGTAGCGAAGCGGAGCCAAAGTGCTCTGATGGAGCCTCTTTTGCCCCACTCCCAAGAGTTTCACACAAGAGGACAGTAGACAGATATTTACAGTTCACACTCACAGTTGGGCCCCTCTGCGCAGGCTTAGATTCGTGTCTTTTCCCCGCCTGATATCCCAAGCAGGGAATCCAGCTTCTGCAGCAGTCTGCCGGCCGGTTTTTATGTTCTGAATCCCGCCCTGGAAATGGCCTCCGGGGTAGGGAGAGCAGATTTCTGGAGCTCTTTTGCCCCACTCCCAAGAGTTTCACACAAGAGGACAGTAGACAGATATTTACAGTTCACACTCACAGTTGGGCCCCTCTGCGCAGGCTTAGATTCGTGTCTTTTCCCCGCCTGATGTCCCAAGCAGGGAATCCAGCTTCTGCCAGCCATCATGTTTTCAACATCAACAAAATTAGAATATTGTTCATCATGCCAATTAAAATGCTTCAAATAATTGAAATATTGTAAAATGTTACTGAAGATTAACATTTCCATAAATTATCTGTTTCTCTGAAATACAAATGAAAAAGTTTAATAAAAGGAATAAAATATTTTTGCATTCTTAAACTGCTCAAAATTTACAGAGGTAGAGCTTTGGAAGAAAATATATTAATATCACCAATAATTTAAGAAAAATTAAGATTTCTAAAGTGACACAAATCAAACACAAATTTTAAAACAATCTAATGATAAGAGTGGATGAAATCAATTACAGGACAATATAATTTATGATTATTCTTCTTGAAGAATAATATAAAAATAATCATAAATTATACCAAAAACTGAACATACAGATTAGAGTAAAATGCAACATAACATAAATGAGTAATCATTCAAGAAATATTCTCAACAACATAGTTTATTATATTCCATTCACCAGTAGAAAAATTATACCTAAAGTCTGTTAGTGCATCCCCAAATAAAATACTCAGAATTTAAATAAACTAATGGGAATATTAGCATTCTATATAATAATTGGTACAAGTAACTAACATGTGGTAATTTTAGTATGTTCTAGATTATCATTAACATTATTAACATTTTGTATACAAGGGTTTACAAATAAAATTTACTCCAGCTATATTTTGTTGCAGACATAGAACACAATGTCTAAGTTAAATTTCATATGAATAGTAACAGAACAGAAAATCTGCAACAATATAAAAAATACAAAACTGTAAAACTCATACTTCCTGGTTTGAATATTTTCCAATTAAATAATTGAGGCAGTATAAAATTTGTGTAATGCAGGGTTCCCCAAACTACAGTCTGCTGGCCACACATGGCCAACCGAGGACCCTCATTTATCTGGCCCACCAGGTGTTTGTTGTTGCCGCTGCCTATATCGTGTTTAGCAGCTAACTTGTCCCAAGCCTGCCATATGCATGTGTGCGATGTATACCACAAAAATGACTCTCCTCCTCTCTCTTTCTCTCTCTCTATCTCTCTTTCTCTCTCACTCTGTCTCTCTCTGTCTCTCTCTCTGTCTCTCTGTCTGTCAGTCTGTCTGTCTGTCTGTCTGTCTGTCTGTCTGTCTGTCTGTCTCTCTCTCGACTTCTCCTCTCAGTCTCTGGCAGAGGTGCTCAAATTATGCAGGCCAAAAATAGGCCATAATTCCCATTGAAATACTCCTGGTTAGTTTGTTGAATTACGTTTACTCGTTCTTCATTTTAAATATGTATTAGTTCCCTTTTTTTTTAACTTGAAACAAGATATGTGAAGTATACATACATTTGTTCATAGTTTTTATATATTTATTTGTAAATAATACATTAACTAAGTAGCATGATTACAAAGATGTTTTTAGTTGGGTTTCAATTATAAAAAAAAAAAGAACATGCCCTTTTTACAATACAGGGGCATCTCCCACTTGAAAATATGTCATGTGGACCCAACTTAGACCCCAGGTGATTAGACACCAACCATCCAGCCTGGAAGCCTGGATCCCAGGCATAGAAATGACACAGTTCTTCACAACATCTACAATCAGGGGTCTCAAACTCAATTTACCTGGGGGCCGCAGGAGGCAAAGTCAGGATGATGCTTGAGTGCAAAGTCAGTAATAAGCCGTGAACACTGGGGGGTGTGACCCAAACAACTAAAACAAAACAAAACAAAACAAAACAAAAAAGATTCCTCTAGGGCAAGGCCAATAAATGTATGGAGGGCCATTTGTGGCCCGCAAGCCACGAGTTTGAGACCCCTGACAGGAATCAAATCCCATCTGGGACATCTTTAACACTGCTCAGACACCAACATGTCCCAGCTCTAATATGACATCTTGACAACGAGGAAACTGGGAACAACTTGACCCAAGAGCAGTTTATCCTACCTCACCAGCTAACGATAAGACAAAATCAGAAGACTTGTCACCCTTTGGTCTGTGCAAAAGCCAAGATCACGATCTACAGATGACTGACTGATAGAACCATGACCCGGCAGTATGTATCCTGGGACCACTAGAACAGCCCTAGTCTAGGGTTTGATCTACGACCTACACAACAACCATGATCTCTAAATCCAGAGGTCTGATTGAGACAACAGCAATGGAATGGGTCTTCTGGAAACATAACGAAAGACGCGATCCCAGGCTCCATCCTAGGATCAGAACAAGAACCAAGATCACCAATCACAGAAGACAGACAAAATGACACTGAGGGAACAGAATTTCTAGAACCACAAAGAAAGACTTCATCGTAAATTCCATCCTTGACCTGTGCAGAGACCAAGATCTCTAGATATAGAGACCTGATTTTTTTGTTGTTGTTGTTTTTGTTTTTGGGCCACACCCGGTAACGCTCAGGGGTTACTCCTGGCTATGCGCTCAGAAGTTGCTCCTGGCTTGGGGGACCATATGGGACACCTGGGGATCGAACCGCGGTCCGTCCAAGGTTAGCGCAGGCAAGGCAGGCGCACCTTACCTTTAGCGCCACCACCCGGCCCCCAGAGACCTGATTTTATCACCCAGAACGGAGCAGAAGTCTTCCATACACCACAAAAGCACCAACGGAAGAATAAATGAACTAGAAAGGAGTCTAGTTAATCCCATGACAATATACTCGAAGGGTGGAGAAACCCTATATCTCTTAGGCCAAGGGAATTTCTTTTCAAATAACCCCAATGTTTACTGTGACTATGCAGGAGGGAAAAAAAAAAGACAAAAAGCACAAAATAATCTTTTTTTATTTATCTATTTTTTGTCGATTTCTTTGATTTGGTATGGATATTGAACTTGTCTCCATTTATTTATTTATTTATTTATTTATTTATTTATTTATTTCTTCTTTTCTCTTCTTCTGTTTTGTGTTCTGTCATATTTTTTATTTCAAGACCATGGCTATTATGTGGTGTCTATCTTTATTGCTATAGTGCTTACTGGACATTTTATTCTATACTTCTTTTTATACTGTTGTGGTGTTCAACCTTCTTTTTCCCCTTTGTCTCTCAAACTGAGGATGAGAGTCTCTAGAAGGACTCTGCCCATTTTCAGTATATTTGATTTTTACCCCATTTTATTACTTTTCTTCAAACAAAACCACATAAACTTGAATTATCTAGTCCAGCCTCCGATTAAAGGGGAATATAATGGAGGTACCATGACCAAACAGTTGTAAGATCACTTAAGTAGTAAGCTAGGCACAGAGGGGACCATTCATTCTAGGCAGCCCCGGGGGTGAGGAACGAGAACAGAGGTGGAGGGAGGACAATTTGTGACGGGAATTCCCCTGATTCAATGTTAATATGTACCTAAAATATTAATGTGAATGATATGTAAACCACTATGATTAAAATCATATAAAAAAAGAACATTACTGGAAAAAAAAGAACATGCCCAATAAATCAGTGCAACCTTTCACCACCAATGCCCCGATCTCCTTCCTTTCCTACCCCCTACCTATATTGGAAACAGGCATTCTACTTCTCTCACTTGCTACCATTGTTATGATAATTATTAGCATTATATTATTAGTATTAGTATATTATTATATAATATATAATATTATTTATTATTAGTATTTCTCCAACTGCACTCATCACTCTTTCTGGTAACCTTCATATCATGACCAGTCATAATCTCTATTGTTTCTGAATATTATAACAATAATGTCTTTAACTTTTCTTAAATCTTGTAGATAAGTAAGACTATGACTATCACTCTACCTCTGACTTATTTCACTCAGCATAATAGTTTCCATATCCATTTATAGAAAAATTTCATGACTTTATTTTTTTTCCTGGCTGCTGCATAGTATTTCATTGTGTATACGTCCCACAACTTCTTTAGCCAATCATATGTTGTTAGGCATCTGGGTTATTTCCATATTCTGGCTATTATAATGAATATAAGTGTACACAAAGAATTATTGTATTGTGTTTTTTGTATTCCTAGGGTATATCGCTAGGAGTGGTATAAATTGATCATTGGGGAGATCAATTTCCAGTTTTTTTGAGGAATCTCTATATTGTTTTCCATAAAGGTTGGACTAGAAGGCATTCCTACAAGCAATGAATGAGATTTACTTACTCCTCACATCCATGCCAGCAATAATTGTTCTTGTTCTTTGTGATATGTTGCATGATGGTACCCCATTGTTGTTTTCATTTGCATCTCCCAATGATTAGTAATGTGGAGCATTTTTTATGTGTCTTTTGGACATTTGTATTTTTATTTGAGGAATTGTCTGTTCATTTCTTCTTCCCATTTTTGGATGGGGTTAGATGTATTTTTCTTGTTAAGTTCAGTCGTTACCTTGTATATCTTAGATATTAGCTCCTTATATAATGATGGTATTGGTGAATAGTTTCTCCCATTCTGTGGGTGGTCTTTGTATTCTAGTCACTATTTCCTTTGAGGTGGAGAAGCTTATAAGCTTAATATAGTTCCATTTATTTTTCTCTGCTTCCAAATATTTCTTCTATATATTTTATGGTTTCAGGTCTGATTTCAAGGTATTTAATCCATTTGAATTTGACCTTTCTGCATGATGTTAGACGAAGGTCCTTGTTCAATTTTTTGCATGTGACTGACCAGTTCTCATACCACCACTTGTTGAAGAAGCTTTCCTTGACTCTTTTCTTTGTATTTAATGCACCTTTATGAAAGATTAATTGATTGTATGTCTTGGGAACATTCTCTGAATACTTAAAACTATTCAACTGATTTTTAATTTATTCTATTTATTTTAATTTTTATTCTATTCTATTATCATTATTCTATTCTATTCCCCTGTATCTATTCTAATACCATGATGCTTTAATGACTTTTGCTTTGGACTACAATTTAAAGTTGAGTAAAGTAATTGCTGCCATCTTCTTTTTTATAAGGGTTGCTTTAGCTATTCAGGGTGTTTATTGTTTTAAAGAAATTTCAGGAGTGTTTGATCCACTTTTTTGAAGACTGTCATGGATATCTTTTAGAAAAATAGCATTAAATCTGTACAATGCTTTGAGGAGTTTTGACATTATAATGCTGTTAATCCTGCCAATTCATGAACAGGGTATGTGTATTCATTTCCTTTTTTGCATTATTTCTTGAAGCAGGGTTTTGTAGTTTTCTTTGTATAGGTCCTTCACCTCTTTAATTATGTTGACTCCAAGGTATCTGAGTTTGTGTAGCACTAATATGAATGGGATTGTTTTGTTAATGTCCATTTCTTCTCTATCATTATTTGTGTATAAGTAGGCCATTGATTTTTGTGTGTTAATTTTGTAGCCTGCCATTTTGCTATATTATATATTATGTTTCTAGAAGCTTTTTGGTACAGTCTTTAGGGTTTATTTTTAAAATATAGTATTATGTCATTTGCAAACAGTGAGAGCTTGACCTCTTCATTTCCTATCTGGATGCCCTTTATGGCAAGTATTTCTATTACCATGTTAAATAGGAGTGTTGTATGGGGACAACCTTGTCTTGTGCCAAACTTTAGAGGAAAAAACCTTTTAGTTTATTTCCATTGAGAATACTATCTGCCATTAGTTTGTGGTTGATAGCTTTGACTATATTGTGAAAATTTCCTCCCTTCCCATCTTGTTGAGTTTTTATTTATCATGGACCTTGTTGAATGCTTTTTCTTTATCTACTGATATAATCATATGATTTTTATTTTTCCTTCTGTTGTAATGGTGTGTTATGTTGATTGATTTATGCATGTTAAATCATTCTTGTATTCTGGAATGAAATCAAACCTACTTGTTCATGTGTGTGATGGTTCTGATGTATTTTATTGAGTATTTTTGCATCTCTGTTCATCAGGGATATTGGTTTGTAGTGTTTTTTCTAGCAATTCTGTCTAGTTTTAGTAACAGGATGATGTTAGCTTCATAAAAACTATTTGGAAATGTTTCTGTTTCTTCAATTTACTGAAATAGCCTAAAAAGGATCAGTAGTACCTCCTCTTGAAACGTTTGAAAGAGCTGGAGAGATAGCATGGAGGTAGGGTGTTTCCCTTGCATTCAGAAGGACAGTGGTTTAAATCCCTGTATCCCATATGGTTCCTTGAGCATACAAGGAGCAATTTCTTTTTTTTTAATTTTTTCTTTAAACAAGTTTATTTCATGCATGATTCTGTTTGGGTTTCAGTCATGTAAAGACCACCACCCATCACCAGTGCAACATTCCCATCACCAATGTCCCAAATCTCCCTCCTTCCCACCCAACCCCTGCCTGTACTCTAAACAGGCTTTCTATTTCCCTCGTATATTCTCATTATTAGGATAGTACAAAACGTAGTTATTTCTCTAACTAAACTCATCTCTGTTTGTGGTGAGCTTTATGAGGTGAGCTGTAACTTCCAGCTCTTTTCTCTTTTGTGTCTGAAAGTTGCTATTGCAAGAATGTCTTTCATTTTTCTTAAAACTCATAGATGAGTGAGACAATTCTGCGTCTTTCTCTCTCTCTCTCTGACTTATTTTACTCAGCATAATAGATTCCATGTACATCCATGTATAGGAAAATTTCATGACTTCATCTCTCCTGACAGCTGCATAATATTCCATTGTGTATATGTACCACATTTTCTTTAGCCATTCATCTGTTGAAGGGTATCTTGGCTGTTTCCAGAGTCTTACTATGGTAGATAGTGCTGCAATAAATATAGGTGTAAGGAAGGGATTTTTGTATTGTATTTTTGTGTTCCTAGGGTATATTCCTAGGAGTGGTATAGCTGGATCGTATGGGAGCTCGATTTCCAGTTTTTGAGTAATCTTCATATTGTTTTCCATAAAGGTTGAACTAGACGGCATTCCCATCAGCAGTGGATAAGAGTTCCTTTCTCTCCACATCCCCGCCAACACTGTTTATTCTCATTCTTTGTAATGTGTGCCAATCTCTGGGGTGTGAGATGGTACCTCATAGTTGTTTTGATTTGCATCACCCTGATGATTAGTGATGTGGAGCATTTTTTCATGTGTCTTTTGGCCATTTGAATTTTCTTCTTTGTCAAAGTGTCTGTCAATTTATTCTCCCCATTTTTTGATGGAATTAGATGTTTTTTTCTTGTAAAGTTCTGTCAGTGCCTTGTATATTTTGGAAATTAACTCAAATAGTTGAGGTGCAGAAGCTTCTCAGTTTAATATATTCCCATCTGTTAATCTCTGCTTTCACTCGCTTGGAGAGTGCAGTTTCCTCTTTGAAAATGCCTGTAGTCTCAATGTCCTGGAGTGTTTTACCTACATGTTGTTCTATATATCTTATGGTTTCGGGTCTGATATCAAGGTCTTTAATCCATTTGGATTTTACCTTTGCACATGATGTTAGCTGGGGGTCTAAGTTCAATTTTTTGCAAGTGGCTAGCCAATAGTGCCAACACCACTTGTTGAAGAGGCTTTCTTTTCTCCATTTAGGATTTCTTGCTCCTTTATCAAACATTAGGTGATTGTATGTCTGGGGAACATTCTCTGAGTATTCAAGCCTATTCCACTGATCTGAGGGCCTGTCCTTATTCCAATACCATGCTGTTTTGATAACTATTGCTTTGTAGTACAGTTTAAAGTTGGGGAAAGTAATTCCTTCCATATTCTTTTTCCCAATGATTGCTTTAGCTATTCTAGGGTGTTTATTGTTGCAAATGAATTTCAAAAGTGCCTGATCCACTTTTTGAAGAATCTCATGGGAATCTTTAGAGGGATTACATTAAATCTGTACAATGCTTTGGGGAGTATTGCCATTTTGATGATGTTAATCCTGCCAATCCATGCGCAGGGTATGCGTTTCCATTTCTGTGTGTCCTCTCTTATTTCTTGGAGCAGAGTTTTATAATTTTCTTTGTATAGGTCCTTCACATTTTTAGTCACGTTGATTCCAAGATATTTGAGTTTGTGTGGCAGTATTGTGAATGGGGTTGTTTTCTTAATGTCTATTTCTTCCTTATTACCATTGGTGTATAAAAAGGCCATTGATTTTTGTGTGTTACTTTTGTAGCCTGCCACCTTGCTATATCAGTTTATTGTTTCTATGTTTTGTGGTTTTATTCATTGGCTAAATGATGTGCACATCCGGGAAGCGAAGCGGAGTGGCCGTACTCCTCTGGCTCCACCCTTTCTGGGCTTGTAAACTCACCTCCAGGGAAGGCTCCAGGGAAGGTGAGCCATCGCAGATGAGCCACACACAGGATGAAATCAGGCCAAAAATGGAGCACAGCACAGAAGACAGGCAGATAGGGGTGCTGGCATCTGAGTTTCTGCAGAGTTCAGTGGCTTCCCTTTTCTGGGCGTGTAAGCTCACCTCCAGGGAAGGCTCCAGGGAAGGCAAGCCTGCAAGGAGCAATTTCTGAGCATAGAGCCAGGAGTAACCCCTGAGCACTGCTCGGTGTGATCCAAAAACCAAAAAAATAAAAGTGACCCCCCCCAAAAAAAAAAAAACCAACAACAGAAAAGAAATGTTTGAAAGAATGTGCTAGTGAAATATCAAGACATGGGCTTTGTTTTAGGAAAGACTTTTGCTTATCATTTTAATTTCATCTATAGTGATATTTAGATATGGTTCCACATCTAAAGATATGCTAGATCATTCTTATTCAATCATAGATTATAAGAGTCCAAGAATTTACCCATTTCTTCAAGGTTCTCATGTTTTGTGGCATATAGTTTCTCAAAGTAGTCTCTAATTGCTCGTTTGAATCTCTGTAGTATCTGTAGTGACCTCCCCCTTTCCTATTCCAATCTGGTTTGTAAGTTTCACTCTCTCACTTTCTTTGTGACTTTCGCTAGTGGTTTATCAATCTTGTTTATATTTTCAACAAAACAACTTTTGCTTTCGTTGATTTTTCAGATTGTTTTTGAATTTCCACACCATTGATTTCTGCCTTTGTTATTTCCTCCTGCCTACCTATTTTTTGTTTATTTTGTTGATCATTTTCTAACTTTATAAGCTGTGTTATTATGTTAATTATGTACGCCCTTTCTTCCTTCCTGATGTGTGCTTGTATAGCTGTAAAAACTATTATGTTGAAACCATGATCCCCAGTTCCAAAGGTCTGGCTGAGACAATTGCAACAGAATGGGGCTTCTGGAAACACAATGAAAGACGCTATCCTAGGTTCCATCCTAGGATCAGTGCAAAGACCAAGACCACCAACCTCAGAAGATGGATTAAAATGACACTGAGGGAACAGAACTTCTAGAACCATAAAGCAAGACTTCATCATAAGTCCCACTCCTGTACCTGTGCAGATACTGAGATCTGATACAGAGGTCTGATTTTATCACCCAGGAAGAAGCAGAAGTCTTCCAAACACCACGAAAGCACCAAGGGGAGAGTAAATGAACCTGAACAGAGTCTATAGTTAATCCCATGTCAATATACTCCAAGGGTGGAGAAACCCCATATCTCTTAGGCCAAGTGAATTTCTTTTCGAATGACCCCAATATTTACTGTGCCAGTGCAGGAGGGGAAAAAAAGGCAAAAAGCACTAAACATTTTTTATTTATTTTATATATTATTTTTATATACTCATTTTTTATTATTTTTTATTTTTATTTACCTATCTACTTCTTGTCGATTTCTTTGTTTTGGTGTGGTTATAGAAGTTGTTGTCCCCATTTATATTTATGTTTTTTCCTTCTTTTCTTTTCTTTCTTTATGTGCCCTGCCATGTTTTTTATCTCAAGACCATGGCTTTTTTTGTGGTGCTTATCGTTGTTATTGTTGGAGTGCTCACTGGATATTTGACACTTCTTTTTGTACTGTTAGGATGTTTTACCTTATTTTTCTCCTTTGTCTCTCAAACCGATGATGAGAGCCTCTAGAAGGACTTCGCTCATTTTTGGCGTATTAGACTTTTACCCCAGTTTATTACTTTTCTCTTCTTCAAACAAAATGACATAACTTGAACTATCTAGTCCTGCCTCCCAGTTAGAGCGGGAAATAAGGGAGGCAGCAAGACCAAACAGGTGCAAGACTACTAAGTAGTAAACTAGGTACAGAGGGGACCACATTTTCTAGCAGCCCCAGGGTTGAGGGAAGAGGATATGGGAGGTAGGACGAAAATGGAGGTGTAGGGAGGACAAATCGGTGATGGGAATCCCTCTAATTTTATGTAAATATGTACCTAAAATATTATTGTCAACAATATGTAAGCCACTATGATCAAAATAAAAATTATATTAAAAAACTGTTATGTTGAGTGAGATAAGTCATAGGGTGTGAGATAGACACAGAATAGTCTGACTCATCTATGTGTTTAAAGGAACATAAAGACATTATTGTAATAATACACAGAAAAGAGAGATGAGGGCTGGAAAGGCCAGCCCATGATATAAAGCTTACCACAAAAAATGGTGAGTCTCGTTAGAGAAACAACTGACAACTATCTTGACTATGGTAGTAAGTGAGAGAAATAGGATACTTGTTTCGAATACAGGCACGGGGGTGAGGAATGGTGGCATTTGTGGCATGAAGGTTGCACTGCTGAAGGGATATTCTTTTTTTTTTATGACTGGAGCCCAACTACATACATGTTTGTAATCATGGTGCTTAAATAAAGATATTTTTAAAAAATTCTCTTAGTACTGCTTTTGCTGTGCCCCACAAATTCTGATAATTTGTGTCTTCATTTGCATTTGTTTCCAGGATATTCTGATTTCCTCTTTGATTTCATTTCCAATCCACTGGTTGTTCAGTAATGAGATGTTTAATCTCCAGGTTTTAAAGTTTTTCTTCTGTGTGCCTTTGTAATTCACTTGAATTTTAGTGCATTGTGATCTGAGAAGATAGTCTGCACAATTATTATCCTCTTGATTTTATTTTTATTATTTATTTTCATTTTATTTTTATCCTCTTGATTTTATATATACATTAGTTCACTTTCTTTTATTTCTCATTTCAGAGTTAGTATATTCTTGTTAGGTTCAGTCTTGTTGATCTATCGAGGAGTAACAGGGTAGTTTTGAGGTCTCCCACTATAATCATGTTGCTATTATGTATTCTTTCAGTTTATCAATAATTGTATTAAGTATTTTGCTGATCCCTCATTGGGCTTATATGTTTAGGAATGAGATTTCTTCCTGTTGTACATATCCCTTGGTTATTCTGAAATATATGTCTTTGTCCTTTATAATTTTTTAAATCTAAAGTTTGTGTCATCTGATATTAATATGGCCATTCCAGCTTTTTTAAGAGTAGTTTGCTTGGATGACTGTCCTACAACCTTGGATTTAAAGTCTATGTTTGTTCTGACTATTCAGATGTGTTTCTAGTAGGCAGCAGAATGTTGGATTCAGCTTTTTTGATCAATTTTGCCACTCTGTTTCTTAACAGGTGCATTCAGTCCATTGATGTTGAGAGAGATAAGTATCAGGGAATTTAGTATCATCTATGTTTAGAAATGTGGTGCATCTTTTTGTTTTCTGTCTTGTCTTAAAGTAGACATTTCAATATTTCTTTTAAGGCTGGTTTTGAGTCTATACAGTTTCTGAGCTGTGAAGCTTTATATACTTCCTTCAAATCTGAATGTGAGTCTGGTTGGGTGCAATATTTTAGTCTTAAAGTTCATTAAATTTTGTCACTATATCCTACCACTGCCTCCTGGTCTTTAGAGTTTCTTGTAAGGTCTTGTAAGGTCTGCCTTACAATCTTAGGGATGCTTCCTTGAATGTAATTTCCTTTTTAGCTCCTGCTGCTTTCAGTATTCTATCCCTATTTGTGAGATTCATCATTGGGACTAGGATATGCCAGGGGTGGGAGAGGGAGTTTGCTTTTCTTCAGGTCTCTTTTAGCTGGTACTCTCAAACATGCAGGATTTGGTTGCTTGCACTCTTTAGCTCTGTGAGTATCTCTGCAATGATGTCCTTGACTGTTGATTTTTCCTGGGGATTTTCTTCTTGGGTCTTTGGAACTCTAATGATTCTTATGTTATTTCTGTTGAGTTTATCAAAAGCTTCTATTTTTGTCTGTTCACATTCTCTGAGTAATATTTTGATTGTCTAAATATTTGCTTTAAGGTTATTTTCCAATATTCTTTGTTGGATGGAATTGTTATGCATCTCATATTTCAGCTCACTAATTTTGTCCCCAGCTGCTGTTGAGGTTGGGAAACTAATGGCCATGGCAGAGTAATTTTTTTTAATTTAAATTTTTTTTTTTGTTTTTGGGCTACACCCAGCAGCACTCAGTAATTACTCCTCGCTCTGTGCTCACAAATCATTCTGAGCAGGCATGGGGGACCATATGGGATGCTGGGATTCTAATCAAGGTAGGTTCTGGGTCTGCCGCTTGCAAGGTAAATGTTCTACTGCTGTGCTATCTCTCTGGCCCTAGGGAAGAGAAATTTTTGCATTGGTGGTGGAATTGGTATTGGTACATTGAATGCCAGAAAAAAAGTATTGTGACTAGTGTTTAGAATAAATTTTATTAAAATATTTTTTAAAAAGAGCGTGCTAAAATAAACAGGAACCTTATGTTAAAAATTGAGGCGTTTGTACTCCTGTAAAATAAAATTAATTTAAAAATCAATGAAAATCTATTTATGAGAGCTAAAACTGTAAAGGTATTAGAGGTAAGCACAGTTATATTTGCTTTAATCTGTAAATGGTTTCTTTGATAGATACAAAACTCCTGAGCAATAGCACCAGCAATGGGAACAACATCAAAGAAGTATCCAGACACTAGACACTCATGTTATATACAGTGGGTAGGGCATGCAGCCAAACCAGGTTTATCCTTTGGCATCCCCTGATGCCATTTGATCCCCTGAGCAGACTAGGAGTGATTCCTGAGTGCAGATCCAGTAGTACTGGCTGAGCAGATCTGGGTGTGACCCAAAAACAATTAGAATAAAGAGATCTAGACACCACTATTATAAAATGTTGTGTTTTAAAAGGACATCAAGAAAGTAACAAATCTAATCAGATAACATTAATTTAAAAAAAAAGTCAAGTATCTGATGAGAAATGAGGGGGTTTACATCTATTAAATATATGAAAAATAAGTTTAATAATAAAAATGATTAAACCCTGAGCTGGAGGGATAGCACAGCAGGTAGGGCATTTACGTTCAACACGGCCAACTGAGATGGACCCAGGTCCAATCCCTTATATCCCAGATGGTTCCCTGACCCTGCAAGGAATGGTTTCTGAGTGCAGAGCCAAAGTAATCCCTGAGTGCCTCTGGGTGAGCCCCCACTCAAAAAGGCAAAAAAAAAAAAAAAAAATGAACCCAAATATAGAATAATGACTGAACTAAAAATCTGTCATATAGAGAAATAGTAAGCACATGAAACGTTTCTTATCATTGTAATTAATTAAAAATAAAAAGTCAAAGCTACAATCAGATAATATTTTACAATTAATTGCCAGCAATCACAAAGGAAGCATGTCAGTTAGTAGGGAAGGGAATTTGAACTATTAGGTTCTGGTTGTAGTACAAGGCTATAATTTCCATGAAAAATCCTCTAGCAGTTTTTAGGGGCTAGAACAATAGCACAGCAGGTAAGGCATTTGCCTTGCACGTGGACAAACCAGAACCAACCCAGGTTTGATCCCTGGCATCCCACATGGTCCCCAGAGCATGCCAGAAGTGATTTCTGAGCAAAGATCCAGGAGTAAGCCTGAGCCCTGCCAGGTGTACCCCAAAATTCTCTAATAGATTTTTAAAAATAATCAACTACTTATTTGATCAAACAATGCTATTATTAAGTAAATAACCAAGAACAATTAAATGTTTGTGACATGATAGCAGAATTTTTCATAGTAGTTAAAAGTGGTAATGGCCCAAAAGACCATCAGAATGTAAGCACTATGATATACCTACACAGTAAAATATTACTTAGCAATAAAATTAAATGAATATGAATAAGAACTGTAACAAATATAAACCATTACATTATTATATAAAATATGTGAAACAAGCAAATCTTTAGAGACAGAGATTATATTGGTTTCAAGGAGCTAAGGGGATAGAATGCTGAATAGTGATTGCTAATACATATGGGGTTCAATTTTAAGGTGATGAAATGTTTTTGAATTAGATAGCAATGATGACTGCATAGCTGAATACTAATAATAGCAGCACCATATAGCTTAAAAGAGTAAATTTTATGATGTCTGGATTATATTAAAATCCGTAAAAAAAAAGGGGGGGGGGGCAGAAAGACAGCATGGAGATAAGGCTTTTGCCTTGCATGTAGAAGGACGGTGGTTCTAATCCCGGCATCCCATATGGTCCCCCGAGCCTGCCGGGGGCGATTTCTGAGTGTAGAGCCAGGAGTAGCCCCTGAGTGCTGCCGGGTGTGACCCAAGCAAACAAACAAAAATCTGTAAAAAAAATAAATAAATAAAAACCTCTTACAGGATTTTCAATTCTGGTCACACTACAGCAGTTGCTGAAATAATTGCCCTCCCATGTCTAGTTACTATAAACAAACTGTGTGATAAAGACTTGAAGAATTGGGAATCATAAGTAACAATCATTTTGAGTGAATGAAGTCATATGGTGAGATTAATTTTTTCCATACTTGAGAATATGCAAATGGAGGTCAAACAGTACCAGTGATTTTTGTGGAGCTGTGGAAGCAACTGGATTTCAGAAGTGTACATAGAGATACAACTAGAGAGAGTTAAGATGTATATATATGTGGCTATGAGGTAGAAAGACAAGAATGCATACTTATTGAAGTAGGGGGTTCCATTGCATCATTGGCTCTGCATACACAGGGTCAGACTCGGTGAAGAGATACACCACCAGAAAATAACTCTTATAAGAAAGAAAGGTGAGTTAAAATTTCTGAGTTTTTTTGGGAGGGTAGAAAATAAGATGAAACACCAAAGATGTTCTTGAATATATAGCATAGTCACAGTACCCATAGCCATGACAAACTTCAAATTTTTAAGTGATAAAATTAAATGTTTTAAATAACTACTGATAGTTATTGCAATGGCAGTTTAATAAAATTTAAGAATTATAAATTGGAAGCTATTGAATACCTGTTAAATTTCATATTGAAAGGCCCATTAATGTGTGAAATACCCTGGCTAATGAAAATAAGTAAGATAAATTCCAAGTGTTAGGGGCCAGAGCAATAGTACTATGAATAAGGCATGTGCCTTATACACAACCAACCGGGCTTTGATCCCAGCATCCCATCTGGTCCCCTGAGCACCACCTGGGAGAAGAGTCATGATTAACCCCTCAGCATCACTGGATGTGACCCAAACCTGAGTATTTAATAGAAATTAATTCAGACTTGTATGTATGGGGTGGGCATGTTGAAAATAGCAATTTTAAAATACAGAAAAGGGAGAGAGATTTTTAATATAAATCAATCCCAACTAAGTTTTACTGTAGAACAGAATTCTTACAAAAATTTATTTTTCCAACAAAATTTTAAAAGAAGGAATTAATGGCCATGAGGTGTCACTAAATATTTTCAGTCAATATCTCATCCTTGGGGCTAGAGTTACAATACAGTGGGTTGTGTGCTTGCTCTGCAAGTCATCCCCATCACCCTATGTAGTCTCCCAAACACAAGAGGAGTAATTCCTGAGTGCTGAGCCAGGACACTACCAGGATTTGCCCCACCCCCACCCCCCCAAAAAACCCTCATCACCCTATGTTCTTTCCATTTTAGTAAAGAATACATCTGTCAATTGAAAACGTTTATTCACTTACTGACTGAGCTAACAAAAATGCCAATTGAAAATGAGGTTAGGAAAAACATGAACTTGGTCTTATCACATTAACAAGTGATTTTAAAAAAATGTTTTAACCTTGCAGTACGTGGTTAGTCATCGCCATGTGTGCCACTAACTCAATCTAGATACTTGTACTTTTGCCAAATAATGTCACTTTAAATGTGTGCAAATATCAATATCACCGTGAAATTTAGGACTTAAATGCTGACAAGGTGTTACCACATGATGGTAATGAAATTTCATCTGTTCCCTTAAAATGTCTCCTCTAAAGATGCTTTATTTTAGGAGAAATGGAATCCACTTAAGTTTAAAATACCTATTCAAGGCAGCTATGAAAAAATAAACGGTAGTGAAAAACTTGTAGCCCTCAGTATATATGGATTTGTTATTCAGTGTAATTCACTGGTACTGTTTTCTAAGGAACTAATTTTTTAATACATTATGTATGAGAGAGCAAAGCTTCACTGTATTGTATATTAGGTTAAGCCCTTTAAAATAAATACTAGACAGTGAAATTCATCACAATATGCCTCCATTTAACATTTTTCTGCAGCTAATGTTCATTTTTAAAGGGCTGGCAAAGGGCCTAAAGAGGATCATATAACACTAGGGGAAAAAAGGAAAAGAAAAGAAACAACAAAAGCCCCAGATGCCTGGAAAACATTATGAAGATATTCCATAGCATTTAATTCTTTAAAATATTTTTTAATTGTTGCCATCTATTAAACTAGTCACTCTATCGATATACAATTTAAATGTTGATCTTAATACTAGGAGAGTTCCTCATGAAATATTTTCCTAGTACCATCATAATGAAGTCACACAAGGTTTTAAATTAAGATAATGATACTCTAAGTTGATTGTTAAAAATGTATGTTAACAAAATTTAAATAATATAATTTATAATACCATATTTATATTATATGACATAGGAAAGTTGAAAAAAGTCTTAAAGCTTGCTTCATGTGACAATTTCCCAATTTCTTATGTAATGTAAGAACTTAAGACAAAAACTTCTGCATTTCAAAACTTATTTATATTTTTATTTTAGGCATCAATATTTATATATAATTAATTATCAGTTTATGCATTTAGTTTTCCACAAAAGTAAATTTTTAACCAAAGCTTTTCTAGAGTAGAATTTAAATTCATATAGATTATTAAAACTAGAATAGAAGTTTACCTTAAGAAAATTTTATTAAAAATAATCAATGTTGTTTCCCTAGAGAAAAAATAGGCAAAAATATAAATAATATAAAATTTATTTTTAATCATTTCTAATATACAATAAAGTAGTGGTAAGTACATTTACATTGTTTTGCAGTCATTGACACCAATCAATCATCTATTGCTGAAATTTTTATTTTCAATTAAAACACCACTCATTATTCACTCCCAACAATATCTAGCAACTAGCACTCTAGTTTCTGTCTGTATTATACAGCACTTGTCCTATTATGACTTATCTCATTAGCATATATTTAATTTCAAACATGTTTAGAATGTGAAAATTTTCTTTCAAAGACAATAATATTCTAATGTATGTGTGTTACACATTTTTATTCATTCTTTGATCAATTGGCACTTAAGTTGCATCTATCTTTTGAATATCATATATATTGCTATGTAAACATGTTTTTGCTTTAAATACACTGAGACACATATTTCCAGTGAAATTTTTTTACCCATGGGTTGATTCCATATTTCGAAGATGTTTTTTACTGTTCCGAGGGATACCTCCACACGTGGACTCAGTTCAAGATAAAGAAGCAAAGCTGAAAAATGTTGGAAAAATCCACATCACATTTTATCTTATGTGCTGACCTTCATCCTGATTCGCTTCTCTTCTGTCGCAGATATGCAGAAGACCTTTCAAAGGCATCCTCAGTAAGCTTTTGACACAATGTTTCTTTTTAGATGATCCTTAATAACTTACACTCCATATTTCCTTATATCAATCTATTATCTGTTCTTTTTTCCCATCCAGAACTCCACAAAACTTTAGTCACATACTGATAGAACCAGTGTCTCTCACATGAGACCCAAGCACTTACTTCTGAGCCTCTTCTGCCCAGCATACACACCCATCTCTCAACATTCAGAATTGTCCTTTTTCCAAACGTCCTGCTCTTCTAAATGACTTACACATTTGTTGTCTGAGCAAAGTAAAAACATTTACTTTTATCCACTGGTTTACTCAAAGAACTCAATATAAAAAGTTAAGGTTAATTACTTTTAAGACACATGGTAAGTTCTCAATAGAAATTGGTTTTAGTTATTTAAAAAAATAAAACTTAATATAAGCTGGTAAACACATGCTTTAAATGAATATTTAATGGTTTATGTATAAAAATCATTTTTGTTTCTATTTATTTGAACGTTAATTTATGTTTTTTTTGTTATTTGGGGGAGGCCACACCCAGTGATGTTTTAGGGGTTACTCCTGATTATGTGCTCAGGAATCGCTCCTGGGTTGGGGGACCATATGGGACACTGGGGATCGAACTCAGATCCATCCTGGGTCAGTAGCATGCAAGGCAAACATCGTACCACTGCACTATCACTCAGGACCCTGATTTATGTTTTTATAATAAATATTCCTAAGTTTTTTACTAAGAATTCTCTAAATAATCCCTAGGTTATCCCTATTTACTTTAATATTAGATCCCTAAAACATCTGTGACTTCCTAGTCTGCAAATAAAAAATATCTAAAGAAATTGGAGAAAAGGAGAAAAAGAATAATTTTGTCTGATTTAATTGCTTCTAATGTTTCGATGCCTGATCTCTGATAATCTGTTTACATAATACTTTGCTTTTTTTAGCCTTTTGGGATTAAGACCATCTTTTAAAATCTTAAAAACAAAACAACAACAACTATGGATTATCTCTCACCTCTCCAAAATCTAGCTTTCTGGGTGAATAAATATCCCTAAGTCTTTTAAGGAAAATCCATTGATCCCAGATGTTCACAAAGTACTTTATAATATATTGTAACAAATCTCCGTCATTCTAATTTTTTGTAAAATACATATATAATTATTTTGCTCCAGTCCTTTATTTTATGCTACCACTTTCTACCTATACCACTTTTTTGTTTTCTAGTGTTTAGATGAAAGTTGATTTTTTAAATTAATTTTTATTGTATACTAGGTAACACAGTTACTATATTGATAACAGTACTGACATTTATTGTATTGATATACATAGGTAGTGCATCCCACCACCACCTCAGACCCAAATACTAGAGAGTTTAGAGAGCCCTAGATCCACTAACATTTGATTGAGGGTTTTAGGGGGCAGCAATAAAGAAGTAAGCAGGGGATTACACATAGTGTATGGTAGACTTTTCTTTCATCACTTTTATATGACCAGTCTTTGGAAATACTTTTTCAAACATTAAAATGGCATGTACAAGTTAGTCCCTTAGTATATTTGAAGTTTATAAAATATAGACAAAATAATGACTCTAAATTTATAAAATGGCTTAGAATATGTACTTCAACTCAGCATACTTCTTAAAATAAGTTATTACAAGTCTACAGAAAAATTTTATCTAGTTTTATTACAGATAGATATTGAATAAGAACCTTGAGTAGACTAAATTAGATTCATTGAAAAACTTATATGATGGGGCCAGAGAGATAGCAAAGAGGTAAGGTGTTTGCCTTTCATGCAGAAGGTCATTGGTTCGAATCCCAGCGTCCCATATGGTTCCCCGTGCCTGCCAGGAGCAATTTCTGAGCATGAAGCCAGGAGTAACCCCTGAGCACTGCCGGGTGTGACCCAAAAACCACACACAAAAAAAGAGAAAAACTTATATGAGTGAATGAGACATATGTATTTTTATCTATCATTTTAAAGCAAAAACTAATACTATTGGGAACTTTTACCATTTTCCTCATGATGAGTAAGAAAATGTAATTCTAAATCAAATACTTTGGTTTCCAAAAAGTTCTATCAATTTTATCTAAGATCATTTTGGGTTTTGAGGATGGCCACACCTGGTAGAGCTCAGAGAACCATATGTATGCCAGGGATCAAGTTAAGATCAGCTATGTGCAAAGCAAGTACCTAAACTCCTCTAATATATCTTCTGCATATTGTAGAAACAATTGGCCATGATTTATTCTTTAATATAAGTGATTCAATAAAAATCTTCCAGGGAAGAACCATAGCTCGATCGGTAGAGCTTTTGCTTTGCACAGTGGCTGAACTTGGTTCCATCTCCAGCACCCCATATAGTCCCCCACTCCTGCCAAGATTAATTTCTGAGAGCAGAACCAAGAGTGACTGAGTGCAGCTGGGCACGATTCAAAAACAAACAAACAAAATTCTAAACAAGTGAAAGTAAATAGTCACCCTATTTTACCTATTTGTGAAGATTTAGTAATAATGAATCTGCTATGATATGGTTCATCTGTAACCAGTCAGATGTCACAAGTATTTCTCAACAATAACCATGAAGAGCTTACTTAAACTTAAAATATCTTTTAGTAGACTCTTTAAATCATAAAAGATAATTTAGGAGGTTTCCCGGGGCAGCACAAGGTAGAAGACCTTCCACTGCCTCCACCCCTCCCCCCGTCGCATCTGTGAGGTTTTCCGGGGCGGCATAAGGGGTTCCTGGATACAAAGTGTGAACATCCTACAGCATTACCTCGGTGCTCAGTCACATGAGGCACCATACTCTGCTTGAATCATGAAAATGGCCGGGAAAAAAACTCTTTAACATACCCTTTATCTCTCGATTATGCCTTCTTTTAGGACCTGAAGCACATAACCAGCCAGATCACCAAAGCAGCAACAGATTTTTACCACAGGGCCTAAGCATTGAAGAGGTTCAACCGAACTAACATGCCCTTGCTCTTATACCCTCTCTTCTCATTACTTCGTATCTTTGTTGTTGGTGGTGTTTGATTGTTGGTTTGTTTTGTTTGGTTTTTCCTATTCTTTCTTGTTGTCTCCCTCTTCTTCCACCTTCTCCTCCTCACTATCATCAATTCAATCTATGTCAAATAAAAACCACATGATTACCTCCTCTATAGGAAAAGAAAGCTGACATATAGGGTGCTGTGGACAAAACTGAAAAGGGTAAACACCTATATAGATAGACCTCACTAACATAATGGTCAGTACTCGAGACATGAAACCTATATATACCCAAAAGTTGATCTATCAGTTTCCTTTCCTTACAAGTACTATACTTAGTACTCAGCGCACCTCTTGCCCTCCACACCTCTCTACATTAATATACACCTAAGCTAACTTCTATATGTT
Source organism: Suncus etruscus (assembly GCF_024139225.1). Taxonomy (NCBI): domain Eukaryota; kingdom Metazoa; phylum Chordata; class Mammalia; order Eulipotyphla; family Soricidae; genus Suncus; species Suncus etruscus. The sequence goes on along the minus strand of NC_064862.1, from coordinate 846,476 downwards.
TATATGTGGGCAGGAGCGCACAGAGATAGGAATGCACCTTAAGGGACAAACCTAAACCACAAACAACACTTACCTATACCCTATATAATGCCTCCCAATACTATTCCCTCTCCCTCCTCCAGAAATCCGACTATTCCTTCACCCCTCAATCTCACCCCTGGTATCCTCACCACACTATAACTCTTCACCCTCAGTTCTTAATCCAGTAGGCATCAAAACGACCGACTTCTTACCCCAACGAGCCAGTACCCACTACCCAAGTGAAGAGACACTCACTAAAATTCTCACCTTGTTCCCGGCAAGAAAATACAACCAACACCCCGACTGACCCATGCAGTGTGGCCCTCCTAATAACCTCTCACTAATGTGGACTGTGGCTTGATATTGGAACTATCCCCAAAGGACCCCCACTGCAAGAACTCTACCCAAGACCTCCCTGCCTGGACCTCACACCTCACAAGGAAATCTCAAAAGACAATGGGGAAGCCTATGCTTTCATCATAAGTATAGACCTATATAACACAACCTCTTATCCTGTTTCTCCCCAAATGTAAAATGATCTCCTGTATCATTTTCTCCCTTTTTCTTTGTTTTGTTTTCTTTTTTCTTTTCAATATCCCCATAGTTACTGTGCCTATGCAGGGGGAAAAAGAAAAGAAAAAAAAGCACAAAACAATCATTTATCCACATATTTATTTATTGATCAATTTTTTGACATCTTTATTTTGGTGTAGATTGAAGTTGATGTCTTCAATATTATTTTATTTTATTTTATCTTTCTCTTTCTTTTTGAACTCGAGCATGATTTGATTTCAGACCCGAGACTATTGTGTGATGCTTGTCTTTATTGCTGTAGTACTCACTGGATATTTAATTGATATTTCTTTCTGTATTGTTGTGGTGTTTCAATTACCTTTTTCACATCCTCTCTCAAACTGAGGTTGAAAGCCTCTAGATTAGGACTCTGCCCATTTTTAGCGTATTTGACTTCTTTATTTTTTCTTATTTTGTACCCCAAACTATTGCTTTTCTTTCCTTCAAACAAAACCACATAACTTGATTTATCTAGCTCCGCCTCTTAAATAGAGGGGGAAACAGGGTTGTTACCAGATCCAAACAGATATATGACCACTAATAGTAAGCTAGACAAAGAGGGGACCACATCTAGCAGCCCAGGGGGTGATGGTGGGGTATATGGGTTGCAGAAAGGGAATTGGGATGGGGGGAGGACATATTTGGTGATGGGTATTCCCCTGATTCAATGTTAATATGTACCTAAAATGCTACTGTGAAAGATATGTAAGCCATTATGATAAAAAATTGTGTTTTAATCAGAAATGTTCTTTGACTTATATTTATTATCATATTATATTAATTATATTATATGGTTATATTACTATATTATTTTGTGTTAGTTTACCTCAATATATTAATCAATTTTGTATCTTGAATAAATTCTTACAATAAAAAAATTAAAAAAGATAATTTAAAGGTTGGAGTCAAGTTGTAGAATAACTGAGCAACAGACAGAAAGAAAAAGAATGTTTGGATTTCAATTTTATAGACATCTAATTTCACTTTTATTTTATAAATGAAAACATTAATTAATATATGTATATTGGATTTGAATATATGGATAGACAAAATATTAGTCATTTGAGATGAACAAAACCTGAATTCCAGGCCCCATTAATATTGAAGAAGACTGTTTTTCTCTGCTCCATTTACCACAAATGTTAAATGAGAGGATTGGATTAGAGTTATATGATGCTAGTTTTTAATCTGTTTTAATCCCAGGTTAATACTATCTCTGTATTTATTTTCTAAATATTAGCATAATAAATGGTGCTTATTAACTTGAAGCTACTAATATTAGAAAGTTATGAAAGACCTGGGTATAGTTATTTTATCACTAAATTTTAACTACTATTGAACAGACACCTTCAATGCTCTTTAAAACATGGAGTTATTATGCTTTATAAAGTAACCAAAAAATTTACTTTTAGCAATAGACAATTGTTTTTATAAATATTTTGTGCATTTACTATAAATCACATTTTCTACCTCAGGAGATACTGTAGCAATTATTAGAGGAAAGAATTCTGTACTCGCACTCAATCTTGTCTAAGATCAAGTGAGAGAGAGAGAGAGAGAGAGAGAGAGAGAGAGAGAGAGAGAGAGAGAGAGAAGCAATGGAGAATTTTGTTCTTAGGGACAGAGAATTAGAATATTTAAATGAAAATAATTAATAATCTCAGGTGTAATAATTTTATTAAAATAAATTAAACTGCATTGTGTTTTGAACTTCTAGGATATATTTTTGGGATGGTATTGCTGGATCATATGGAAACTCAATTTTTAGTTTTTGAGGACTATCAATATTGTTTTCAAAAAAGGTTGCTCAGTTTATATTTTCACTATTAATACCCCTTCAGTAACAATACTACAAAACACAGTATTTTTGGAAGGGAGACAGAGAGAAGAAAAATGTCTGCCCCTGAGGCAAACAGTGGGGAGTGTGGTAGTGAAACTGGGACACTGAATGGAAAATGGTGAAGGTTTTGTACATTGTATGACTAAAACTCAATAATATACAAATTTGTAATTGTGAAAAAAAGCAACTATTATGAACAATGTTGTAACCATGGTATTAAAAAATTAAGCTGATTTTTAAGTGATCATGAATGATATGATATGGTGGGATACAATCCTATAGTTTAAGTGGTCACTGTAATGGTGAAACTAAGACAATGTGTTCTGAAAATAGATCAATCATGAAAAAGGCACACAGATCTGAAAGTGCAATTATTATATAGAAGGAAAAATTTTCCCATTCAGAATGAGAAAGAAGGCCAGTGTATATGATAATGTGTCATGGACCAACAAATGGCAACTTTAAAAAAAGTGATATGTTTCCACTAGAATATTCTACATCTATAGCAACTAGCAGTTTTTCAACATTACTATAAAATCATTCATGGTTTAATAAATTAAGTTCATGGGTTTTAAAATTAATTAAAAGTAAATTAAAAGCATATATGTTTTTCTTAACACCAAAATTTTCTTTTACTTCAATTTTAAAAATTATTTTTATAGACACTGACAAGGGACAGTAGAAATGAACTAAGTGAGCTGTGGAAACTCAATAATAGAAGGTGGAATTAATCTGTAAAGGAAAGGGTATCTGGGGCCTGGGGTGGGGGTAAGAAAGAAAAGGGTATCTAGTTCATTTGATATATGACTGTATATCAATGTTTTTAAGTGAGAAATTGCCAAAATTAAAAATTACATCAGGTATTATGAGCTTTTTTAACATTATCAAATTTTCATTAATATCAGCTACACTGAAATTTTTGTGATACATTTCTGTTTTGAAAGAATAAAGAAAAGGGTTGACTTTGATGTATTGATGCTAAGAAGAAAACAAATTGGTACTAAAAATCCCAATAGCCAAAAACAACAACAACAACAACAACAACAACCAATAGTCTGGAACCTGAAGTCAGAAGAGACCATAAAATATAAATTGGAAATGTGCAGAAATTCTAGGAAATACATGGAATGATTTGCTTAAGATTATCTATAAATTATATTAGTTTGTTCTTTGTATATTAATTTTCAATATCTTACCACTAATAAATCTCAAAAAAAATAAAGAATTAGAGTAAGGAAGAAGAGAAAATTGACTTCCTTCTCATAAACTGCAATTATTCATATCCAAATATTTGGCTGTTAAAAATAATGGCCATTAATTGTTTATTATAAAATAGTCAAAATAATTGGCTGACTGAAAATAATTGGTAAACTTCTATTTCCATACTAATTACTTTAACATAATTTAGAATCAGCTAAAAACAAAAATTTAAAAGCATAACCACATTCACTTTATTCCAAGTTTGGAGAAATTCACAAACATCTTTTTTGTTTTATCAGCAAGAATCTTTATATGAATGACTTGTCCCATTTGCTCTGAGTTTTAAACAGGCCAGCGTTTTGGAGTGTTGAAAGATATTATAAAGCACTTACAAGTATTCAGCTAGTCAGACTGCTCAATTAGCTGAACATTTATAACCTTACAATTTTGACGGAGCATGATTCATGTAGAAACGATTCTTTGGACAACAGATGGCTTTATTGTAGGTATGCTTGAGAGAAAGCATACAGAGCAATGTGACTTGAGGGAAATTAAACTGAAACATAGAGAAAGTAAAAAATGTAGGAGCAGAGATTATACTCCTAAAGTTTTAAAATATTTAGTTGATATATTTTAATGGTCAGGGTTTTGTATATTTATATAATATTACTCAAGACTCACAAAAACAAAATTGACTGTAACATATGTATAGTTACTATCTAGGCTGTTCATGTGAACTCATAAGACAAATCTAAATTAACTATTTGGGAAAATGGCAAAAATAAATGTACTGGAAAAGTAAAACTAAATGACAACTTAAAACTCGATTCACTCCACTTTAGAGTTTATTTTCTTTTGTGGCTATTATATATATATGATATATATATGATATCTTTTCCAAGAAATTCTGGAACATTATAGCAATATCTTTCCACTAACCTTTTTGATAGAGGGTTTTAAACATTTTCTAGAAAAGAAAACAAAGGTGATGTATCTAAAAATACGTAGTTTCAGATGTGTGTAGTTTTATTTTAAAAAACTGAAGTTAATATTTTATTGAAATCACCTTTTAGATAGAAATCTCTGTTTCTAAAATGGGCTTTACAGGAAACTAGAGGACAAATGCAAAACATTACACATTACTAGAAAACAAAATGGAATAAGAAGTAAAGTTTTGGAAAAGACTGCCTCATTGTCTGGTCAAACTGTCTGGGTTTCTCTTTTTTGAATATTTATGTACCCCTTAGCTTGGATATATAAATGTCAACTTGGTCATATAGTTATTTTCATAACAAGAGCAATAACCCGTTGTGATGTCAGGCTGGGAAAATCCACGAAACTACGCCTGTCCAGTGGGGCCCAACTGTGAAAAACTGTGAGTACTGCCTGTATGTGTCTGTCTACTGTCCTCTTGCGTGAACCTCTTGGAAGTGGGCTGAAAAGAGGCTCCAGAAAACTCGCTCTCCCAGAGGCCAATTCCAAGGCGGGACTCCATAACATGAAAACCGGCTAGGCGTTGCAGAAGCTGGGTCCCCTGTTTGTGACATCAGGCTGGGAAAATCCACGAAACTATGCCTGCCCAGTGGGGCCCGACTGTGAAAAACTGTGAGTGCTGCCTGTGTGTGTCTGTCTATTATCCTGTTGCGTGAACCTCTTGGGAGTGGGCCGAAAAGAGGCTCCAGCAGAGCACTTTGGCTCCGCTTTGCTACGCAGCCATGTGCTCTTTCTAAGAAAAGAACACCATCACAACAGGAAGAAAAAATCACACTAAGAACTGTGCTGGATCACAGAAGAGAGCATTTCTCTTTGGACTGTCTTCTCTACTGTGTGCTCAGGCCTAAGATTTGATCCTGTGAGAGGCTTCCTCCACGGAGGACTCCCCTCCCTTAGAGGCAAGTCGGCCCATCTAGAAAGGGCTGAGCCAGAGGAGTGTGCTGCCTGCACCATATAGCCAATGAATACCACCACAACACATAGAAAAACCCACAATATAAGTGTGACAATGGGGAAACAATGCAGGCCAGCATCAGACATAGAGAATGAAGATGACAATTCTGAGGACCAGATAATGACCAACCAACTAATCAACCTCTCAGATAAGGACTTTAGACTAGCAATATGGAAGATACTCAACGAACTCAAAGAAACCATGGATCGAGTTGAACAGAACACTAATAAGAACCAAGAATATATGAAGTCAGAAATCACAAAACTCCAAACTGAAATAACATGTCAACTAACAGGCCTGAGAAAGTCAGTAAATTAAGTGAATGACAAAATGGATAAGCTCTGGGACAGGGTATCAGAAGCTGAGAGTAGACTTGGTGCTGTGGAAGATGAGATACATAATAATTCCATACAGCAGGAGAGATTGGAAAAAAAACTTAAAGCAAATGAACAGACAATGGAAAAATTAGTCAAATAATGGGAAGAGATGAAAATAGAAGTCTATGATAAGCTCAACAGAAAAAACTTAAGAATCATTGAAGTCCCAGAGACCCAGGAAGAAAATTTCCAGGAAGAATCAATGGTCAAGAACATCATTAAAGAGAAACTTCCAGAGCTAAAGAATATATGTGATCAAATCCTGCATGCTTGAAGAGTACCAATCAAAAGAGACCCCAGAAAAACCAACCCAAGACATATCCTAGTCACAATGACAAATCCCACAGATAGAGACAAAATTCTGGAAACAGCAAGATCAAAAGGGGAAATTACATTCAAGCAAGCATCCTTGAGATTTACAGCAGACCTGTCACCAGAAACACTCATTGCCAGAAAACAGTGGTGGGATATTGTGACAAGACTGAATGAAATGAATGCTTCACCTAGAATATTGTACTCAGCAAAACTCACTTTCTGGTTTGACGGAAGAATACATGGTTTCACAGACTAAAACAGCTCAGAAACTTTACAGACTCAAAACCAGTTTTAAGAGAAAAACTGAAAGACCTAATTTAAGACAAGACTAACCAAAAGACACACCAAATTTCGATATAAAGATGGCATTAAATCCCAGGACAATTCTTTCTCTCAACATCAATGGACTAACTGCACCTATTAAGAGACACAGAGTGGCTAAATGGATCAAAAAACGTAATCCAACCTTCTGCTGACTACAAGAAATGCACCTGAATAGTCAGAACAAACATAGACTCAAAATAAAAGGCTGGAGAAAAATTGTTCAAGCAAACAACACCCATAAAAAAGCTTGAGTGGCCATACTAATATTAGATAATGCAAACTTTATACTCAGGAAGGTTGTAAGGGACAAAGATGGACATTTTATATTAATCAAGAGGTATATGGAGCAGGAAGAAATAACTCTCCTAAACATATATGCACCGAATTAGGGGCCCGCAATATATTTAATACCTGTTGACAAATATGAAAAATAATATCAATAACAACACAATAATTGTGGGGGACCTTAAAAGGCTTTCTCAACACTGGATAGGTCAACCAGACTGAAACCCAACAAGAATATACTAGACCTGAGGAGAGAAATGGAAGAAAGAGGCCAGGTGGATATATATATATAGGACACTCCATCTCCAGAAACCTGGATACACATTCTTCTCCAATGTACAAGGGTCATTCTCCAGGATAGACTACATGCTGGCACATAAAACATACCTCCATAATATCAAGAGGATAGAAATTTTGCAGACTACCTGCTCTGACTACAAGGCTCTGAAATTATTTGTGAATTCCAAAGGGACCATGAAGAAAAACTTTAACACGTGGAAGTTAAACAGCCTCATACTGAATAACCAGTGGGCCCGAGATGAAATCAAGGTAGAAATCAAAAGGTTCCTGGAAACAAATGACAAATAAGACCCAAACTATCAGAACTTATGGGACACAGCAAAAGCAGTACTGAGAGGAAAATTTATAGCTTTGCAAGCACACATCAGGAAGGAAGAAGGAGCTTACCTGAGTAGCTTCATGACACAGCTCATAGAACTAGAAAGTGCTCAACAAAAGGACCCAAAAATAGGGAGACAGAAGGAAATAACAAAGCTGAGAGCAGAAATCAACGAAGTGGAAATCCAAAAAACCATCCGAAAGATCAACGAATGCAGAAGTTGGTTCTTTGAAAAAATAAACAAGATTGATAGACCACTGGCAAACGTAACAAAGAAAGAGAGAGAGAAACTTGATAACTCATATTAGGAATGAAAAAAGGAGAGATCACTACTGATATGACAGAGATTCAAAGGGTAATCAGAAACTACTTTGAGAAACTCTATGCCACTAAAAATGAGAATCTGGAAGAAATGGATAAATCCTTGGACTCTTATAATCTTCCATGGTTGAAGGAAGAGGATGTAGCATATCTAAATACCCCCATCACCATTGATGAAATTAAAACGGTAATCAAATGTCTGCCCAAAAACAAAAGTCATGCCCAGATGGATTCACTAATGGATTCTTTCAAACTTTCCAAGAGGAACTACTACCAATCCTGGCAAGACTCTTGCATGAAATTGAACAAACGGAAACACTCCCAAATAGCTTTTATGAAGCCAACATCACCTTGATACCTAAACCAGATGCTTTGAAAAAAGAAAATTACAAACCAATATCACTGATGAATGCAGATGCAAAGATCCTCAACAAAATCCTGGCAAATAGGATTCAATGCCTCATTAAGAAGATCATCCAATATGATTAAGTAGGTTTTATCCCAGGAATGCAAGGCTGGTTTAACATCCGTAAATCTATCAACATAATACACAACATCAACAACAGGAAAAATAAAAACCACATGATCATATCAATAGATGCAGAGAAAGTATTTGATAAGGTCCAATACCCATTCTTGATCAAAACTCTCACCAAGATGGGAATGGAAGGAACCTTTCTCAATATAGTTAAGGCCATATACCACAAGCCAGTGGCAAATATTATCCTCAATGGAGAAAAAATAAAAGCCTTTCCTCTAAATTCTGCCACAAGACAAGGCTGTCCTCTCTCACTACTCCTATTCACCATAGCACTGGAAGTACTTGCTATAGCGATTAGGCAAGAAAAAGGTATAAAGGGAATCCAGATAGGAAAGGAAGAAGTTAAGCTTTCACTGTTTGCAGATGACATGATACACTACTTAGAAAACCCTAAAGAATATCAAAAAGCTTCTAGAAACAACAGACTCATATAGCAAGGTGGCAGGCTACAAAATTAACACACAAAAATCAATGGCCTTTCTATACACCAATAGTAATAAGGAAGAAATGGACATTAAGAAAACAACCCCATTCACAATAGTGCCACACAAACTCAAATATCTTGGAATCAACTTGACTAAAAAAGTGAAGGACCTATACAAAGAAAACTATAAAACTCTGCTCCAAGAAATAAGAGAGGACACACAGAAATGGAAACGCATACCCTGCTCATGGATTGGCAGGATTAACATCATCAAAATGGCATACTCCTAAAGGCATTATACAGATTCAATGCTATCCCTCTAAAGATACCCATGACATTCTTCAAAGAAGTGGATCAGGCACTTTTGAGATTCGTTTGGAACAATAAACACCCTAGAATATCTAAAGCAATCATTGGGAATAAGAATATGGGAGGAATTACTTTCCCCAACTTTAAACTGTACTACAAAGCAATAGTTATCAAAACAGCATGGTATTGGAATAAGGACAGGCCCTCAGATCAGTGGAATAGGCTTGAATACTCAGAAAATGTTCCCCAGACATACAATCACCTAATTTTTGAGAAAGGAGCAGGAAATCCTAAATGGAGCAGGGAAAGCCTCTTCAACAAGTGGTGTTGGCACAACTGGCTAGCCACTTGCAAAAAATTGAACTTAGACCCCCAGCTAACATCATGTGCAAAGGTAAAATCCAAATGGATTAAAGACCTCGATATCAGACCCAAACCATAAGATATATAGAACAACACATAGGCAAAACACTCCAGGACATTGAGACTACAGGCATCTTCAAGAGGAAACTGCACTCTCCAAGCAAGTGAAAGAAGAGATTAACAGATGGGAACATATTAAGCTAAGAAGCTTCTGCACCTCAAAATAATTAGTGCTCAGGATACAAGAGCCCCCCACTGAGTGGGAGAATCTATTCACCCAATACCCATCAGATAAGGGGCTAATCTCCAAAATATACAAGGCACTGACAGAAATTAACAAGAAAAAAACATCTAATCCCATCAAAATATGGGGAGAAGAAATGAACAGACACTTTGACAAAGAAGAAATAAAAATGGCCGAAAGACACATGAAAAAATGCTCCACGTCACTAATCATCAGGAAGATGCAAATCAAAACAACGATGAGATACCACCTCACACCACAGAGAATGGCACATATCAGAAAGAATGAGAATAAACAATGTTGGCGGGGATGTGGAGAGAAAGGAACTCTTATCCACTGCTGGTGGGAATGCCGTCTAGTTCAACCTTTATGGAAAGCGATATGGAGATTCCTCCAAAAACTGGAAATCGAGCTCCCATACGTTCCAGCTATACCACTCCTAGGAATATACCCTAGGAACACAAAAATACAATACAAAAATCCCTTCCTTACACCTATATTCATTGCAGCACTATTTACCTTAGCAAGACTCTGGAAACAACCAAGATGCCTTTCAACAGACGTATGGCTAAAGAAACTGTGGTACATATACACAATGGAATATTATGCAGCTCTCAGGAGAGATGAAGTCATGAAATTTTCCTATACATGGATGTACACGGAATCTATTATGCTGAGTGAAATATGTCAGAGAGAGAGAGAGAGATAAAAGCGCAGAATGGTCTCACTCATCTATGGGTTTAACGAAAAATGAAAGACATTCTTGCAATAATATTTTTCAGACATAAAGGAGAAAAGAGCTGGAAGTTCCAGCTCACCTCAGGAAACTCACCACAAAGAGTGATGAGTTTAGTTAGAGAAATAACTACATTTTGAACTGTCCTAATAATGAGAATGTATGAGGGAAATGAAGAGCCTATTTAGAGTACAGGCGGGGGTTGGGAGGGGAGGAGGGAGACTTGGGACATTGGTGATGGGAATGTTGCACTGGTGATGGGTGGTGTTCTTTACATGACTGAAACCCAAACACAATCATGTATGTAATCAAGGTGTTTAAGTATAATAAAAAAGAAGTAAAGTTTATTCTATAAGATCAATTGAATAAAAGAATATCTCAGAAAGAAGAAAGAAAAAAGAAGAGAAGAGAAAAGGAAGAAGAAAGCACCTACTATAATAGGGTAACTTTTCCCAGGAAAGACGTGTTCTTCTCCAGGATCATATCATTTCTGAGACACCTAAGGCTCCAACCCATTAGCAATGGGTACCCTTGCCCCTCGAGAAGTTACCTTGGAGCAGGCTTTCCCATGTCAGATAGAAATGGTACCAGGAGGGGCCAGAAAATATCACAGCTCGAAAGCACGCACCTTGCAAGCGTGTGACACAGGACAATGGCGATTCGAATCCCTGCATCCCATATGGTCCTCTTAGCCTGCCAGAAGTGACTTCTGAGCATAGAGCCAGGAGAAACTAATGAGTGCCACCGGGTGTGAGCCAAAAACAAAAACAAACAACAAAAGAAATGGTGCCAGGAAACAACGTTGCTCTTATTCTCATCTCACAGCTCTGAGTGAATCACAGCCCCTGGGTACCTAGGACCTGTTCTGAAAGCCCTCTGACCTACCAGAGACTTGGTCCCTGGCCGCTCAACACTTCTGTTTTCCCAGAATTTATCAGGGAGCTAGTGCTATAATAATCACCCAACACACATCAGATAAGGGGCTAATATCAACTATACAGGGCACTGACAGAAGGAAGAGGATGGGGCCCGGAGAGATAGCACAGCAGTGTTTGCCTTGCAAGCAGCCGATCCAGGACCAAAGGTGGTAGGTTCGAATCCCGGTGTCCCATATGGTCCCCCGTGCCTGCCAGGAGCTATTTCTGAGCAGACAGCCAGGAGTAACCCCTGAGCACTGCCAGGTGTGACCCAAAAACCAAAAAAAAAAAAAAAAAAAAAAAAAAAAAACAAAAAAAAAACCCAAAATCAAACCAAACCAAAACAAAACAACTAAAAAAAAAAGAAGGAAGAGGATGTAGGATATCTAAGCACCCCATCACCATTGATGAAACTAAAACGGTAATCAAATGTCTTGCAAAAAATTGAACTTAGACCTCCAGCTAACATCACGTACGAAGGTTAAATCCAAATGGATTAAAGACCTCGATATCAGACCCAAAACCATAAGATATATAGAACAACACATAGGCAAAACACTCCAGGACATTACAGGCATATTCTAGGAGGAAACTGCACTCTCCAAGCAAGTGAAAGCAGAGATTAACAGATGGGAATATATTAAGCTGAGAAGCTTCTGCACCTCAAAGGAAATAGTGCCCAGGATACAAGAGCCACCCACTGAGTGTTAGAAACTATTCACCCAATACCCATCAGATAAGGGGCTAATCTCCAAAATATACAAGGCACTGACAGAAATTTACAAGAAAAAAACATCTAATCCCATCAAAAAATGGGGAGAAGAAATGAACAGACACTTTGACAAAGAAGAAATACAAATCGCCAAAAGACACATGAAAAAATGCTCCACATCACTAATCATCAGGGAGATGCAAATCAAAACAACGATGAGATACCACCTCATACCCCAGAGAATGGCACACATCACAAAGAATGAGAACAAACAGTGTTGGCGGGGATGTGGAGAGAAAGGAACTCTTATCCACTGCTGGTGGGAATGCCATCTAGTCCAACCTCTATGGAAAGCAATATGGAGATTCCTCCAAAATCTGGACATTGAGCTCCCATTCGACCCAGCTATTTCACTCCTAGGGATATACCCTAAGAACAAAAGAACACAATACAAAAACCCCTTCCTCACACCTATATTTATTGCAGCACTATTCACAATAGCCAGGCTCTGGAAACAACCCAGATGCCCTTCAACAGACGAATGGCTAAAGATACTATGGTACATATACACAATAAAATATTATGCAGCCGTCAGAAGAGATGAAGTCATAAAATTTTCCTATATATGGATGTACATGGAGTCTATCATGCTGAGTGAAATAAGTCAGAGGGAGAGAGAGAGAGATGCATAATAGTCTCACTCATCTATGAATTTTAAGAAAAATAAAGTCATTTTTGCAACAATCCTCAGAGACAATGAGAGGAGGGCTGGAACTTCCAGCTCACTTCATGAAGCTCATCACAAAGAGTGGTGAGTGCAGTTATAGAAATCACTACACAGAGAACTACCATAATCATGTAAATGAATGAGGTAACTGGAAAGCCTGTCTAGAGTACAGGTGGGGGTGCAGTGGGATGGAGGGAGATTTGGGACATTGGTGGTGGGAATGTTGCACTGGTGAAGGGGGTGTTCTTTACATGACTGAAACCTAATCACAATCATATATGTAATCAAGATGTTTAAAAAGAGAAAAAAAAGTTTCAAATATAAAAAATAAAAAGACCAAATGTCAGCAAAAATAATAATAATCAGACCTCATATGTGGTTCTGGAGATATTTAATTTTTATGTATAGGTGATTTAGTTTTCATGTTCACTATTCTTATAAATGTTTGTTTGTTTTTGGGTCACAATGGAGGATGCCCATTCTTCTGAGGCCTGTGCCAGGTCATTATATCAATGTTCAGGGTGTAAGGTATATTGTACTGAGATTTATTAGATAAGAACTTATCTGTAGGTATAGTGTTTTCCCATTTTAATGTGTCTATGCAAACAAGGATCAATGCCATAAAGCGTTATCGGCCCATCTGGAGGCAATAGGAACAAGACCAGCAATTTCCATGACATAGTTCAATCATAGGCATTAAACTGAGGGACAGTTCCACCAACAATCCTTACTAAACAGCTTACAAAGAAAAGACAAGATGAAAAGTGGATAGAAACATCATGGTAGAAGAATATATAGAGAGTTACAGCTGTTAAAGAAAATACACATAAAATATTCAAAAGATATATGTGTTCAATATGTGTTCAATTTATGTCCTTCTAAATAGTTCAGGGATTGTTAGATCCACTGTATGTCTTTGGTCTGAGATTAGAACTGTGTGTTACTGAAGTTAAGAAGGGTAAATCTGGGGTACTGATGGTTGGGAGAAATATATGTTCGCCCCGCGCGGTTTGCATCATGTAGACTGGTATGAAATTGCCAGTGACAGCCTGAGTATAACTGAGCAGCTATCTGACACCCTCCAGATCAAACACCACCCCCTAAGCCAATCTCCGGAGCTGGCCTGGGAGTGGGGAAAACCCAGGGTGCCCCATCAGCTCCTCCCAGGAACCCACCTGGAGATCCGGAGGAAAGGGGGAGAGGGGGGTCGGGTGACCCAGGCCGGGCCAAGAGGCCCCTGGCACATACAGAGGTCTGCCAGGAGCCAGCCCGTCTATTTACAGTACTATTAATAATAGTTTCTTGCATAAATCTTTCTAACACCGGGCCCGGAGAAATAGCACAGCGGCTTTTGCCTTGCAAGCAGCCGATCCAGGACCAAAGGTGGTTGGTTCGAATCCCGGTGTCCCATATGGTCCCCTGTGCCTGCCAGGAGCTATTTCTGAGCAGACAGCCAGGAGTAACCCCTGAGCACCGCCGGGTGTGGCCCAAAAATCAAAAAAAAAAAAAAAAATTTTATAAAAAAAAAAAAATCTTTCTAACACCATACCTACCACTAGAGTGACTGTTTTACTTCACCAATAGCTCAAAACTCTCTCATAAACTTCCTCCCCCATCCAGTTTAGCTCATATATGTAGGGCAACTCTAGTGCTTTTGACTCAGGCATTTGTTGCTCTCTTGCTATACAGTATTCCTTGATATCCTGCTTATCAGAGAGGTTATTTTCTCTGTCCTCCTTCTAACTGACTTCACTCAGCATGATGCCCTCTAATTCCATTATGATTTCATTTTTTTATAGTCAGTTTTCCATTGTGTATTTATGGAGCACAATTTCTCTGTTCAATCATCTATTCTGTGCACTGATCCAAGAAGCTTTTAGGGTTCCAGCCAAAATATTATTTGTTTCTTAATTGATTTAAATATGTCACAAAAATATTTAATTACCTTTTAAAGTATTTTAAAAGTAGTTAAAATATTTGAATAGTATTATTCAAGTTAAATTTAGTGAATATAAATAAAATGCTATTTTATTTATAGTAAATACCATGTTAAAAATTATCCAATCTCTGATATTATTCTGTAATTGAATTATACCTGGGGAATGATTTGAAAAAAACTCACCAAATTATTCACAATTAATTTCTTATGTAATATAATAGAAAATAATAGAATAATGTTATGTTTAATTTTGTCTGTTTGAAAATTGCATACTTTATATGTCATAATATATATTTTAAATGTAATTTTATAAATATAATTATGATGAATACTTGGACTCTTGTATGTATTTTAAAGTAGAATTTAAAAACTTTTTGAAACTTTAATTATTTGTAATTTTTCAATTAAAATTACTACATTGGAATTGGGAATTTCCAAATGAAGTAGGAAGTATATGATATTCCTCCACTCATTTTTTTATATTCTAATAAGAAAATATGCATGAAAGAAAATATTAAACATTTATAGTTTATAGTTATTTTAATTTGACTTTGTTATTTAAGGCCCTCAGCCTTTTCTGTATGGCTTTGATGTAAATAACAAAATATTACAAGTTTTGGGGCCGGGAAGGTGGCGCTAGAGGTAAGGTGTCTACCTTGCAAGTGCTAGCGTAGGACGGACTGCGGTTTGATCCCCCGGTGTCCCATATGGTCCCCCCAAGCCAGGGGCGATTTCTGAGCACATAGCCAGGAGTAACCCCTGAGTGTCAAACGGGTGTGGCCCAAAAACCAAAAAAAAAAAATTACAAGTTTTTATTTCAGAGTAGAGATAGGCCTACGATAGGTGAGTACTGTATTTAGCACTCCACAAGCACAGAATTCCATTGAATTTAAAGTATGTGGAAATATATTGAGACTCTAAATGAGTACAAACTAAATATGTTCTGTCTATAATGTACTGACAAGTCCCAAGAGACCAAACCTTCTCTGAGTAACAGAATATGTTTTGAACAAAGAGCAAACAATTCTATAAATCTCTACAAAAATGCATTCTCAGGTTCTTCCTCACTAGTGTTTATTTTCTGAATTAACCCCAAATTATT
Source organism: Suncus etruscus (assembly GCF_024139225.1). Lineage (NCBI taxonomy): Eukaryota > Metazoa > Chordata > Mammalia > Eulipotyphla > Soricidae > Suncus > Suncus etruscus. The sequence continues at coordinate 830,639 of NC_064862.1, read as the reverse complement.
TTAACAATGATAATATAGAAAGGAAAAGATTGAGCAGCCTTTAGGTCCTTTGAAATTAACATGGCCATCAGTAAATTAAAACCAATGGTATATTATTGGTAAGAAAGAGTTCATAATAATGATTTAATGAAGTTGTGCAACACATAAAATTCTCTACTAAAAATGAAATGCATCTTATTGTAGAACTATGAAATAAAAATATGCGATTTTGGTAATTTATCAGTTCATTGTATCTATTTGTATTTAAAATTGGCTCCATACCAGAGATATACATCAACATTCATATTTATACAACTTAATCATTTTTACTTAGAATAAAGAAAATAAATTTAAAAAAATTTAACACCATAGTTTACAAACTTGCTCATGATATAGTTAATTCAGGCATTCTATGTTTCCAACACCATTCCCACCAGATGCATGATCTTCCTTCTACTATTGTTGTTTCCACATACTCCCCAAACCTATCTTGGTAGACCCAAAATGAATAATTTTATATTCTTTGTTCCAACAAAATGGTGAATTGAATTTGTGAAAAATAGTTCAGAAAAAGAAATTTTATAAAAATTGCTATATCTTTTTTCAAATGGGTCTGACTCTGCCACATATATTATATAGGAGCTGGCAAGGCTAGAAGACAGAGCATGCTCTCTAGCCTTTCCCATGTCCAATTTGGCTCCCATAGAGCCCAAGATTCTCATAAATTTAAGTCCATACGGACAGTCTGCCCTAAGCCTAGATGGCCTGAAGAGGATCTATGTTGAGGAGTGCTTCTCCACCCCCGTGATGGATAAAAAGAAAATGCTACATCTCAAACAAAAAATCCAGTGAGCACTACAGCAATAAAGACAAGCACCACATAATAATGGTTCTGAAATAAAAACATAACAGAGAGCAAAAAGAAGAAAAAAATAGATAAATAAATAAAACAGATTATTTTGTGCTGTTTTTTTTCCCTCTGCATAGGCACAGTAAACATTGGGGACATTAAAAAGGGGATTCCCTTGGCCTAAGAGATACAGGGTTTCTCCACCCTTGAAGTATACTATCATAATAATAACTACAGGCTCCTTGAATGTTTATTTACTCTCCCCTAGGTGCTTTTGTGGTGTGTGGAAGACTTCTGCTCCATCATGGGTGATAAAATCAGACCTCTGTAGCTAGAGATCTTGGTATCTGCACAGGTTAAGGAATGGAGCTTATGATGAAGTCTGTCTTTGCAGTTCTAGAAGTTCTGTTCCTTCACTGTCGCTGTAATTCGTCCTCTGTAGTTGGTGGTCTTGGTCATTGCGCTGATCCTAGGATGGAGCCTGGGATAGAGCCTTTCGTTATGTTTCCAGAAGATCCATTCAGTTGCAATTGTGTCAGTCAGACCTCTGGAATTAAAGATCTTGGTTGTTGTACAGATTGTAGGGCAAAACCTAGACTAGGGCCTTTTGTATTGTTGTGGTGTTTCGCTTCCTTTTTCCCTTTTCTTTTCTCACACTGAGGTTGAGAGCCTCTAGAAGGACTGCACCCATTTTTGGCTTATTTGATTTTTATCCCATTTCATTGCTTTTCTTTTCTTCAAAAAGAACCACATAACTTGAACCATCTTCTTTCGTCTCTCAAATTGAGGGGGAAATAATGGAGGGTACCAAGACCAAACAGTTGCTATGATCACTAAGTAGTAAACCAGACACAGAGGGGCCCACTCATTCTAGCAGCCTGGGGGGTGAAGGTGGGGGACATGGAATGCAAGATGGGAACGGGAGTGGAGGGAGGACAAATTTGGTGATGGGAATTCCCCTGATTCAATGTTAATATGTACCTAAAATATTACTGTGAAATATATGTTATCCACTTTGATCAAAATAAAAATTATTATAAAAATTTGCTACATCTCACAATGGGGTTATTAAAACCATTGTTTGAGGAAGCAATATTTTTAAACACCATAGCAAACTAAGAGAAACTAAGACACTACAGAAGAAAGTACAGTCTGATTTAATTATAAAACCGTTGCACAGCAGCTTTTCTCATCTTTGAACAATGGCCTTTACATATTAATTTGGCTCTAAGTCCCATAAATTTTGTACCATGTCCTGCAAACCTTTTTTGCCTCTTACTCTTCTCTTTAATTTTATTGTTGAATTGAATTTATTACTCAATACTCATGTGTTATGAATCTATGAGTGTAATGTGAATCTTTTGCTAATATCCACACAAAGATTCTTCTCTACCTGTGACTTGACAACTGAATTCTCCAACCACTTGAGCTATAGACTAATCAAAATCATAGTCTGAGGAAACTTAAGGAGTAGTCCAACTCATGAGAAAAAATTATTTTAATCTATCATATTTTCAACAGTTTTTATAGGTAATATAGTCACATATCTGTGTCAAGGTCCATGGGGAAAAGTTTCCCGAGAGGACTCCTATGAAACACTCAACTAAAATATCAATATTTAGAATATAAAATATAAGAATACCAAGCTTTGCTTCAATTCCTTAGAGCCATTAAATGCATAGGCACCAGTTGTCAGCATAGAGATCAGTATGGAATAAATTCACAGGAAAAAAAAAACATTTGAGAAAGAAATTCAAAGTTCTCCATTTCTATACTTCATAGGAAATGTGAAACACTGCCCTGAACCATACTTAGCTTTTCCCTATTCCTCCTCCTTTGGTAGCAAAAAGAAAAGAACAGTAAGTAGAGCATCAGATTCAGGGCTCATAAAGGGGAAAAAGCAATCTGCTCTTAGAGTAATTTGCAAGCTGGGGTCAAGGACAGAACCACTCCCCTTGGTGAAGAGAAAGAAAATTGTAAGGAAGGCAGAAGAGGAAATGGAACTACTGCAAAAAGAAGGGAGAATTCCCAAAGGGATTCTATAGTTTGAGACATTGTAGAAATGCCTAAGGGAGATATTTCAAGAGGTAGTTCCTAATTTTATTGTAAAAATTTTTTCAATACTTCTTGAAATCTACAATTTCCTAGTAATGTTTTGATGGGAATAGATTTGTGTATGTGAGAAAGGCTGGTACGGGGGAATTAGAGAAAAACCTGACAAAAATGAGAAAATAGTTAAACTACCTTAAATTTTGCAGCTTAAAAATGTGTCTGTAGCACTTTAGGAGATAGACAAATTAGCTATTTTCTATTTAATATTCTTTGTCTTCCTGATAATTTTTGACTCATCCTGCTGACTTTTTTCTGGGCACAAAATCAACTTTCCTCATTCTTTGGTGCTTCTCCAACTTAAGAACTTAACTTCAAATGTTTCCAATGTTACCAATCTATCTTTCATTGGAAAGATCACAAACAAGAAATGACCTTAGAAATATGTGGCAGAGACTGACAACATTTTCATAAGGGTAAAGCCTATTTATCTAACTACCCTCAATGACCTATTTGAGCTACTCTAAGTATAGAGTATCAGGGCTCTCTTTCTACCTGACCCTCAAGCTTACTGCTTCCAGAAGACTGCTTTTGCTCTAACTTAAGCCCTGCATGCAAACAATATGTTTTGGACATTCTTTAAATAATTTGACAATTTTTTAAATTTGTTTTGTATGTGCGTGTGTGTGTGTGTGTGTGTGTGTGTGTGTGTGTGTGTGTGTGTGTAAATGTGTGAGTGAGTGAGTACTTTATAGTGCTCAGGGTTTGTTCCTTGCTCTCTGGTTAGGGATCACTCTTGGTACTACTCAGAAGACCAGCTCGAGAACCTGAATTCAAACCAGGTCAGCTACCTGAGAGGCAATTTCACTAGCTCATTTCACTATTAGCTCTCTTACCAGTTTTTTTAAGTATGCTAATGACATATTGTCAATGTAAAATATTTGTTGTTCCATGTAAATTTCTAGGTTAAGTTGCCATTTCCGTCATTACTAACACATGGTAAAGGAAACAAGGTATGTTTGGACTCCTGTGTTTTGAACATAGTGTTTTGTGTTTGAAAACCTTGTTTTGTTGACTAAGCAACCACAATGGTCAAAATCAAACTTTTGAAAATGGAATATCATAATCAAATGGTTAAATAATTAATTCATGTCCATCAGACATACCCTACACTTTTAACATACTTAATTCATGTTCACAAGACATACTCTACACTTTTAACATACTTTGTTTTTGATACAAAAAAAATCTCATTTCTCTACTAATATTATCTCATATCATTCAGCTACAATACCCAAACCTTAGTATATACAACTAATATATACTGAATAAAGAACTGCCTATTGTAGACATAATTATCTAAAGTATTGACTAAATATTAGAGCTTTTAGACAAGAATACATGTAAAGGGCACTTATAAGCCAATTTAGAAAAGGAAATAAGAGGAAAACCTTGCTGGAAGGTACTAAAAAGTGCAGGAAATAAATTTCTTTTTTTTTTATTGTTCAAGAAAGATTAACATATGACTTGGTTTCTAGCATGGATGGAACTATCTTTGAATGAAAATAACACTGTTGGAAAAGGTAAAGTGATATAAAAAATATAAACCGAATTATACAAAATATATGGGCTCATTATTGCATGCCCTTTTCTTTCTCTTTTTTTGAATAAAATATATTTTTATTTTAATGATTTTTATTGTGACCACAGTGCATTACAAATCTTTCACAGTAATATTTACTGTACAAAGTGACAATGAATGAGGGGCATTCCCACCACCAGTGTTGTCCTCCCTCCACCCCTGTTCCCAGCATGCATTCCCTATGAGTAGAACTTTATTAAAAAGGAACCATCATCAGGGATTGACAATGTGATAATTTAAGTAAGATAGCATTAGAAGAAATGTTTAAGTCTTTGTAATGTAAGTGCAATAAAGTGATAATGGTAAAAACAATGAAACATCAAGGAATAACAATCCAATAAGGTAACTGGTGTATTAGTGAAATTTTCATATTTATAGTTGAAGTGAATATTTGGTAATTAATTATAGCATATTAAACAGGGATAACTAAAAATTCTTTGGAGAAAATTAGTGAAGGATCTTTAAAAAAAGGAAACAGTAAAACAGAAAATGAAAAGGTGTGCGAAATATTGGTGCAACTATAAACAAAATCATATGCTAGGTGTCTGGAAGAAGATTTAGGAAAAATATGAAGAAAGCTTGTCAAAATGAAAAATGGACTAATTTATCATTATACTTTTGAACTCTCAGATTGAAGAGATAGACTGCTTATGTACTTAAACCAGGTTTATTTGCCTATCATTCTGACAAAAATGCATGAGAAAATGTCCAAAATTTGAGAAGTTGGCAACAATATCAACTTCTATTAGTTTTGCATTCTCAATATGATAAATATCATGTTGTTAGAATGCCTATATCAAAGTCAATTCTACCATTAGAAATTGAACAAGAACTTTGCATGCAATTCTTAAGAAATATTTTTTGAATCAACAGGAGAACTTTTTGTTTGCTTTTTTGAGGGGGCCATACCTGGTAGTGTTCAGGGTCTTATTCCTTGTTCTGCACTCAGGAATCACTCCTGGTGGTTCTTGGAAGACCACATAGGATTCCTAGAGTGTGAAACTAGACATTCTTCATTCAAAGCAAATGCTGTTCCTGCTGTACTATTGCCCCTACTCTCACCATGAGTTCTTGATTCTTTATTGCAAAGATCTTAGAAGAAAGCTTCACCATCAAATATAGGGGCCAGAGAGATAGCATGGAGGTAAGGTGTTTGCCTTTCATGCAGAAGGTCATTGGTTCAAATCCCGGCATCCCATATGGTCCCCCAAGCCTGCCAGGAGTGATTTCTGAGCATGGAGCCAGGAGTAACCCCTGAGCGCTGCCAGGTGTGACCCAAAACCCAAAAATATATATATATATATATATAGATAGATATCAGTGATATAATTTAATCTCTACAAAAACAATGTGGAAATTTTAATGCTAGATTGGAAAAAGGCCAGAAGCCCAGGCTATACTACTTGGAATGCAGATTTAACTGCATTTTTAAATCAGTGTTCATAGGCACTGAACAACAGGTACTCAGATTACAAAAACATGAGGAACAAGTGAAGAAAAGTGACATAATACATGAGGAGAGAGGTCCTTGGTCACTTCTAAGAGAACAAAGAAGGTAAAGAATTTAGTAATTTAGTAAATCCTGAATTTAGAAACAGATTGGTAATTTGCAGCAGAATGAGAGGAAAAGATCTGGACTATATGAGAACATAGAGAGACTAAAAGGCTACTTAAATCTCTAACTAAATGCTAAGCATGTCTGAGAAAAAGGTGGTGGGATTTTCAGAAAGACCTTCTAAAAAGAAATTTCTGAAAGTCTTATAAAACCCTAACACAGGGTTAGAGATTGGCTATGTTATCAGCAATAGCACAAAGCCCATAGGTTCTATTTTACTGCATCTGTGCTAAAAGTTAAGTTAGTCCCTAGAACTTGATCTCTGAGCAAAGAACAGGAGTAAGCACACAACCATCAGGTGTAGCCCCTATACTAAAACAAAAAAAACTTGTACACCAAAACATAAAATGCACAAAATCTTACATCCAACTAAAACTTACTAAGCATTAAAAATAGGGCGGCCATTGCCACCTGCAAAGCAGGCCAGGTAAACCCTGGCTCTTGGATCCCGCCTGCCTGTCCATGATCAACAACTTCCAATTTAAGATCCAGACCAAAATCTTTGCTCATGTTTTCACATGGTCAGGGCAGCAGCTCTGCTACTGTCTCCTTGCATGTTCCTGCCCTAGATTTGAGCTTGCAATATTTCCTACCCAGCCTTCTTAACGCTTTGATCTTAGCTTTACATCTGCAATCTAAAAATCTTAAAAGAGTATGGCAATATCTTTTCTCTTTTTCTTTTTTTATGGGTGGATGGCTGGATGGGTGGATGATGGATAGACAGGTGAATAGACAAATGGATAGACGAATGGTTTAATGGATGGAACAACGGATGGATGGATGGACAAACAAAGGGACGGACAGATGGAAGCAATGAGTGTTGGATGGATGGATGGATGGATGCATAGATGTTTGAGTTCTTGATTGGTTCTTTGTTGTTTGGTTGATTGAATAAATGGATGGATAGATGTATAGAAGGACTGGTGGACAGACGGGTGGCTGTTTGGGTGGTTGTTTGTTTGCAAGTATTGATGGTGGGATGTTTGATTAGTTGGTTGGATAGAATGATAAATGGGTAAATGGATGTCCAATGACCTTTTAAAATTTTTCTTTTTCTCTTAAATATCTGTTTTCATTTTTATATGTCCTTGGATACACATGTTACATATTTAAAATATAGAATTAGTTTGATGCTGCTTTGCAGATCTCTCCCTCCAAGCCATCCTCCTCAACTGTTCTTGAGTTTCACAAAATAAATTCCTACCACAAAAGTTTTGGTGGCATTTTTATAATTCTTATCTCTCAGGGAGGCAGTTCACTTGGACTCCTAGCTGGTTCTCTGACTCCAAACCTTCACCCCAGTAGGAGGTGCCCAGAGAGCACAGTGGAGGACCTGTGCCCTCTGCTCAAGGTCCGGCCTGGCTGCAGCCTCTTTTGGGGCTGTGCATAGCCTCTGTGCTCAGAAATCTCTATTGACTCAGGGTACCATATGGGATGCTTGGGATCGAACCCAGGTTCTTCTTGGGTTAGCCACATGCAAGGCAAAAGCCCTACCACTGTGCTACCACTCCAACCCGAGTATAACAACTTCTTGAGAAAAGTAAAATTAGGCTTTCAGATTACCCAACAATCCCACTACAGATAGTTTCTGACATCTTTTCACAGAACAGAGATACATTAATTAAAATGTTTACCTATCTTCATTGCAGCATTTAATGCATGCAATAGCCAAGATATGGAAACAACCAAAACTTACAATGATATAACTGGATAAACAAAATTACAGTGCTCCTATGTTCATTGCAGCAGTACTCATAATAGAAAGAATCTAGAATAACCCAAATGCCTGAGAGATTATTGGAAAAAAGAAACTATGGTATATGGAAGTGGTATATTTACACAATGGAAGTGTGGATGACTCAGAGAAGAGGGATGACATATAATGACCACATTCATTTGTGAGATATAAAAAGTAGTATGTAATAATACTCAAGACAATAGAGATGGTCCATTGTGAAGAGCTTGCCACATGCATGGGACAATGCAGTTAGGGTATAGAAGGGACCACCATGACCATGATAGTTAGAAATTATTACTCTGGACAAGAAGTAGGTCAAGGAAAGAGGTTAAAGTGATATGCATGATAGATATCCCTTCAGTCAAAATATTTCTTTTTTTATTTTTTATTTTTTTGGTGTTTTGGGCCACACCCATTTGATGCTCAGGGGTTACTCCTGGCTAAGCACTCAGAAATTGCCCCTGGCTTGGGGGGACCATATGGGACGCCGGGGTATTGAACTGCGGTTCTTCCTTGGCTAGCGCTTGCAAGGCAGACACATTACCTCTAGCGCCACATCGTCAGGCCCCAGTCAAAGTATTTCAAACCACAATATCAAAAGAAAAATATGGAAGAAAGAGAGACAGAGAGAAAGAAAAAGGTCTGCGATAGGATTAGGCAGGGAGAGAGAGCAGGGGTAGGGCAGGAGAGAAACTGGGGACACTGAGGTAGAAAATGTGGACTGGTGAAGGAAGGAGTGTTGTACATTGTATGGATGAAACTCGGTCATGAACAACTTTATCTTATGGTGACTTTTTTTTTTTTTTTTTTTGGGCCACACTCTGTGACACTCAGGGGTTACTCCTGGCAATGCATTCAGATATCAATCCTGGCTTGGGGGACCATATGGGACACCAGGGGATCGAACCACGGTCTGTCCTAGGCTAGCACCAGCAAGGCAGAAACCTCACCTCTAGCGTAACCGCGCTGGCCCCTAAAATAATGAGCTCTTTTTGGGGGGGCCACACCCATTCGATGCTCAGGGGTTACTCCTGGCTAAGTGCTCATAAATTGCCCCTGGCTTGGGGGGACCATATGGGATGCCAGGGGATCAAACCACAGTTCTTCTTTTGCGGCCCCCCAGGAACCCCGACCCACGGGAGAGGCTGGAGACCACAACAGTTATTCACGAGTCACAAAGAGGATTTCGGCCTGAAAGAAAAGAGGGGCTGGGAAATAAAGAGACTCAAGGCGAAAAGTTCCGATCAAGAGTTCGTTTATTTGGGGAAAGGTGGACCTTATATAGTCAGGCCAAACAAAGAGAAAGGGGGCAAGGCATTCTTGGAATAACTGTAACTTTCCATAGGCACATCTTGTTTTTTCAAAATTAACAAGGTTATACATCATGAGGCTGGCATTCATCAGTCATGAGGCCCACATTGTGTTAGAGCAACAAAGTATAAGATCTAATCTCAGCTTAGGCCCACCAGCCCCTATCTTTATGAGAACATTTTGGTGCCTGTGGTCAACTCCCCTAGCTCTGAGGTATGCAGTAACCCCCTTTTCTTTAGGTCCAAGGGCAAAGGCTACATCTGCTAGCTGCTCAGGCTGGCAGCTCCTGCTAATTGTCACCTAGACACTTTTGCTCAGACTTTCAGAGACTCCATTTTGATTTTAGTAAAAAGGGCTTTTAGTTATGCCAAACAGTCCCCAACATTCTTTGGCTAGTGCTCACAAGGCAGACACCTTACTGTTGCAAGTCAGCCCCTGAAGAGGTTGACCGATGGAGGGATGGAGGATGAGGTCTTTCCCCTCCAGCTCAAAGCATACATCTGCCACCCTGTCCAGCCGACGGTTCTGAGGTGAAACAGCAGGTAAACAGCTCACAGACAGTCAGGCTTATGGAAATATTATCTTTATTTGGTGGACAAGACTGAAGTCCAAAGACTCAGCATCAGTTCTAGCCAATAGCCAAAAAGCCTCTTGCCTTCCAGAGACCCTTGTTTTTATCCCCCAGAAATAGGTACCACCCAATGGTGGGATCAGATACCACTGAATGGTGGAAGCAGACTCAGGTACCACCCTAGGGTGGGGACAGAATGCCAGGTCACACCCTAGGGTAGGGCACAATGACCAATCAGGGTAAGATCAGTAAAATAATAATCCCCTAAACTATTTACATACACAAAACTTACCACTAGCACCACCTCTCCAGCCTCATGGTGACTCAATTAAAATTTATTTTAGAACTATGCCTGCCCAGTGGGGCCCAACTGTAAAAATTGTAAGTGCTGCCTGTGTGTGTCTGTCTCCTGTCCTGTCATGTGAATCTCTTGGGAGTGGGCCAAAAAGAGGCTTCAGAAAACTCGCTCTCCCAGAGGCTCATTCTAGGGTGGGAACACCAAGGAACTGCTTCATAACATGAAAACCTACTACAAGCCATACTTTGCAGAAGCCAGGTCCTCTGTTTGTGATGTCAGGCTGGGAAAATCTACGAAACTACACCTGCCCAGTGGGGCCCAACTGTGAAAAATTGTGAGTGCTGCTTGTATGTGTCTCTCTCCGGTCCTATCACGTGAACCTCTTGGGAGTGGGTCAAAAAGAGGCTCCAGAAGAGCACAGCCACTCTGCTTTGATACACGGCCTTGCGCTCATTCTAAGAAAAGAACACCATCGCAACGAGAAGAAAAAAAATCACACTAAGAACTGTGCTGGATCACTGAAGCCCAGCATTTCTCTTCAGACTGTCTTCTTACTGCGAGCTCAGGCCCAAGATTTGACCCTGTATGAGGCTTCATCCACGGAGGACTCCCCTCCCTTGGAGGCAAGTCGACCCAACCAGAAAGGGCGGAGCCAGAGGAGTGTGGCTGCCTGCACCATATAGCCAATGAATACCACCACAACACATAGAAAAACCCACAATATAAGTGTGACAATGGGGAAACAACGCAGGCCAGCATCAGACATAGAGAATGAAGATGACAATTCTGATGACCAGATTAATGACCAACCAACTAATCAACCTCTCAGATAAGGACTTTAGACTAGCAATATGGAAGATGCTCAATGAACTCAAAGAAACCATGGATCGAGTTGAACAGAACACTAATAAGAACCAAGAAAATATGAAGACAGAAATGACAAAACTCCAAACTGAAATAACATGTCAACTAACAGGCCTGAAGAACTCAGTAAACAAAGTGAATGACAAAATGAATATGCTCTGGGACAGGGTATCAGAAGCTGAGAATAGACTTGGTGCTGTGGAAGATGAGATAAATAACAATTCCATACAGCGGGAAAGATTGGGAAAAAAAACTTAAAGCAAATTAATAGACAATGGAAAAGTTAGTCAAAGAATGGGAAGAGATGAAAATAGAAGTCTATGATAAGCTCAACAGAAAAAACTTAGGAATCATCAGAGTTCCAGAGACCCAGGAAGAAAATTTCCAGGAAGAATCAACGGTCAAGAACATCATTAAAGAGAAACTTCCAGAGCTAAAGAATATATGTGATCAAATCCTGCATGCTCAAAGAGTACCAACCAAAAGAGACCCCAGAAAAAACACCCCAAGACACATCCTAGTCACAATGACGAATCCCACAGATAGAGACAGAATTCTGAAAACAGCAAGATCAAAAAAAGAAATTACATTCAAGGGAGCATCCTTGAGATTTAAAGCAGACCTATCACCTGCAACCTCCCGTGGGGGACCCCCGACCCGCGGGGGTGTGGAAATGAAGGTTGCTAGTTATTAGTGGGTTTGCCCGAGAAGAACCGACCTGTAAAGAAGAACTTGAAAAGTTAGTAAGAAGGGCCCTCAAGACAACACATGCTGTTCAAAAGAGATTTATTGTCGGGGGGAATCAGCTTTTAAGGGCTGAAATACGTCAGAGGGTGTCACAGGTTTTTCCACCAATTACAGTTACAAGCATTCATTAGCATAAGCTGGGGCAGGTAATAGGGAGGGGCAAAGAGGTAGACCTGAGCACATGTTTATACTAAAAGAGTTTATATAGAAAACACAAGATCCAAACAGAGTCCCACAAATTCCACTCAGCAAGCACAAATAAAACATCAGCTGTAATCCTAATAACCTATTGCTAACACAAAGGCAAGTTGCTCTATATTTTTCTTTCTGGCTGGATGTATTGGGCTGCTTTGAATTACTTTAGTATTTGTCTATTTCCTTTGTTCTCAAGGCATGGGCGCCTTTGGTCACGTGGGTGACCAGATTAGGAATTACTGAGGTGTCCTATGTTCTAGGTTGCATCAGCTAGGCTCCCCACAATCACCAGAAACACTCAAGGCCAGAAAGCAGTGGTGGGATATTGTGATAAGACTGAATGAAATGAATGCATCACCTAGAATACTGTACCCAGCAAAACTCACTTTCCGGTTTGACAGAAGAATACATGGTTTCACAGACAAAAAAAAAACAGCTTAGAAACTTTACATACTCAAAACCAGACTTAAGAGAAAAACTGAAAGACCTAATTTAAGACAAGACTAACCAAAAGACACAGCAAATTTCGATATAAAGATGGCATTAAATCCCAGGACAATTCTTTCTCTCAACGTCAATGGACTAAATGCACCAGTTAAGAGACACAGAGTGGCTAAATGGATCAAAAACTTAATCCAACCTTCTGCTGCCTACAAGAAACACACCTGAATAGTCAGAACAAGCATAGTCTCAAAATAAAAGGCTGGAGAAAAATAATCCAAGCAAACAACACCCATAAAAAAGCTGGAGTGGCCATACTAATATCAGATAATGCAAACTTTATACTCAGGAAAGTTGTAAGGGACAAAGATAGACATTTTATATTAATCAAGAGGTATGTAGAGCAGGAAGAAATAACTCTGCTAAACATATATGCACCGAATGAGGGGCCAGGAAAATATTTAATACAATTGTTGACAACTCTGAAAAATAGTATCAATAACAACAATAATTGTGGGGTACCTCAACATGGCTTTGTCAAAACCGGATAGGTCAACCAGACTGTAAAACCAACAAGAATATACTAGACCTGAAAAGAGAAATGGAAAAAAGAGGCCTAGTGGATATATATAGGACACTCCATCTCTAGAAACCTGGATACATATTCTTCTCCAATGTACATGGGACATTCTCCAGGATAGACTACATGCTGGCACATAAAACATACCTCCATAACATCAAGAGGATAGAAATTTTGCAGACTACTTTTGCTGACCACAAGGCTCTGAAATTATTTGTGAATTCCAAAGGGACTCAGAAGAAAAACATTAACAACTGGAAGTTAAATAGCCTCATACTCAATAACCAGTGGGTCCGAGATAAAATCAAGGAGGAAATCAAAAGGTTCCTGAAAACAAATGACAATAAAGACACAAACTATCAGAACTTATGGGACACAGCAAAAGCAGTACTGAGAGGAAAATTTATAGCTTTGCAATCACACATCAGGAAGGAAGAAGGAGCTTACCTGAGTAGCTTAATGACACAGCTCATAACTAGAAAGTGTTCAACAAAAGGACCCAAAAATAGGGAGACAGAAGGAAATAACAAATCTGAGAGCAGAAATCAACGAAGTGGAAACCCAAAAAACAATCCGAAAGATCAACAAAAGCAGTAGTTGGTTCTTTGAAAAAATAAACAAGATTGATAGACCACTGGCAAAACTAACAAAGAAAGAGAGAGAGAAACTTGATAACTCATTAGGAAAGAAAAAGTAGAGATCACTACTGATATGGCAGAGATTCAAAGGGTAATCAGAAACTACTTTGAGAAACTCTATGCCACTAAAAATGAGAACCTGGAAGAAATGGATAAATTCTTGGACTCTTATAATCTTCCAGGGTTGAAGAAAGAGGATGTAGCATATCTAAACACCCCCATCACTATTGATGAAGTTAAAACAGTAATCAAGGGTCTGCCGAAAAACCAAAGCCCAGGCCCAGATGGATTCACTAATGAATTCTTTCAAACTTTCCAAGAGGAACTACTACCAAACCTGGCAAGACTTTTTCATGAAATTGAACAAACGGAAACACTTCCAAATAGCTTTTATAAAGTCAACATCACCTTGATACCTAAACCAGACAGAGACGCTACGAAAAAAGAAAATTACAGACCAATATCGCTGATGAATGCAGATGCAAAGATCCTCAACAAAATCCTGGCAAATAGGATTTAATGCCTCATTAAGAAGATCATCAGTACGATCAATTAGTTTTTATCCCAGGAATGCAAGGATGGTTTAACATCCATAAATCTATCAACATAAATACACAACATCAACAACAGGAAAAATAAAAACCACATGATCATATCAATAGATGCAGAGAAAGTATTTGATAAGATCCAACACCCATTCTTGATCAAATCTCTCAGCAAGATGGGAATGGAAGGAACCTTTCTCAATATAGTTAAGGCCATATACCACAAGCCAGTGGCAAATATTATCCTCAATGGAGAAAAACTAAAAGCCTTCCCTCTAAATTCTGGCACAAGACAAAGCTGTCCTCTCTCACCACTCTTATTCAACATTGCACTGGAAGTACTTGCTATAGCAATTAGGCAAGAAAAAGATATAAAGGGAATCAAGATAGGAAAGGAAGAATTCAAGTTCTAACTGTTTGCAGATGACATGATACTCTATTTAGAAAACCCTAAAGACTCTACCAAAAAGCTTCTAGAAACAATAGACTCATATAGCAAGGTGGCAGGCTACAAAATTAACACACAAAAATCAATGGCTTTTCTATATACCAATAGTCATATGGAAGAAATGTACATTAAGAAAACAACCCCATTCACAATAGTGCCACACAAATTCAAATACCTTGGAATCAATATGACTAAAATGTGAAGGACCTATACAAAGAAAACTATAAAACTCTGCTCCAAGAAATAAGAGAGGACACGCGGAAATGGAAACACATACCCTGCTCATGGATTGGCAGGATTAACATCATCAAAATGGCAATACTCCTGAAGGCATTATACAGATTTAATATGATTCCTCTAAAGATTCTTCAAAGAAGTGGATCAGGGACTTTTGAAATTTGTTTGGAACAATAAACACCCTAGAATATCTAAAGCAATCATTGGGAAAAAGAACATGGGAGGAATTACTTTCCCCAACTTTAAACTTTACTACAAAGCAATATTTATCAAAACAGCATGGTATTGGAATAAGGACAGGCCCTCAGATCAGTGGAAAAGGCTTAAATACTCAGAAAATATTCCCCAGACATACAATCACATAATGTTTGATAAAGGAGCAGGAAATCCTAAATGAAGCAAAGAACGCCTCTTCAAAAAGTGGTGTTGGCACAACTGGCTAGCCACTTGCAAAAAATTGAACTTAGACACCCCAGCTAACGTCATGTATGAAGGTAAAATCCAAATGGATTAAAGACCTCGATATCAGACCCAAACCATAAGATATATAGAACAACACATAGGCAAAACACTCCAGGACATTGAGACTACAGGCATCTTCAAGGAGGAAACTGCATTCTCCAAGCAAGTGAAAGCAGAGATTAACAGATTGGAACATATTAAGCTGAGAAACTTTTGCACCTCAAAGGAAATATTGCCCAGGATACAAGAGCCACCCACTGAAACTATTCACCCAACACCCATCAATAAGGGGCTAATCTCAAAAAAATACAAGGCATTGAAATTTACAAGAAAAAAACATCTAATCCCATCAAAAATGGGGAGAAGAAATGGACAGACACTTTGACAAAGAAGAAATACAAATGGTGGGGCCGGGCGGTGGCGCTAAAGGTAAGGTGCCTGCCTTACCTGCGCTAGCCTAGGACGGACTGCGGTTCGATCCCCCGGCATCCCATATGGTCCCCCAAGCCAGGAGCGACTTCTGAGCGCATAGCCAGGAGTAACCCCTGAGCGTCACCGGGTGTGGCCCAAAAACCAAAAAAACAAACAAACAAACAAAAAAACAACAACAAGAAGAAATACAAATGGCCAAAAGACACATGAAAAAATGCTCCCCATCACTAATCATCAGGGAGATGCAAATCAAAACAACGATGAGATACCACCTCACACCCCGGAGAATGGCACACATCACAAAGAATGAGAATAAACAGTGTTGGCGGGGATGTGGAGAGAAAGGAACTCTTATCCACTGCTGGTGGGAATGCCATCTAGTTCAACCTTTATGGAAATAGATATGGAGATTCCTCCAAAAACTGGAAATCAAGCTCCCATAGGATCCAGCTATAACACTCCTAGGAATATACCCTAGGAATACAAAAATACAATAGAAAAAAAAAAAGAAAACATTTATGGAAAGCGATATAGAGATTCCTCCAAAAACTGGAAATCGAGCTCCCATACAATCCAGCTGTAACACTCCTAGGAATATACCCTAGGAACACAAAAATACAATACAAAAATTCCTTCCTTACACCTATATTCATTGCAGCACTATTTACCATAGCAAGACTCTGGAAACAACCAAGATGCTCTTCAACAGATGAATGGCTAAAGTAACTGTGGTACATATACAGAATGGAATATTTTGCAGCTGTCAGGAGAAATGAAGTCATGAAATTTTCCTATACATGGATGTACACGGAATCTATTATGCTGAGTGAAATACGTCAGAGAGAGAGAAAAAAAACGTAGAATGGTCTCACTCATATATGGGTTTAAAGAAAAATAAAAGATATTCTTGCAATAATAACTTTCAGACACAAAAGAGAAAAGAACTGGAAGTTCCAGCTCACCTCAGGAAGCTCACCACAAAGAGTGATGAGTTTATTTAGAGAAATAACTACATTTTGAACTGTCCTAATAATCAGAATGGATGAGGGAAATGGAAAGCCTGTCTAGAGTACTGGTGGGGGTTGGGTGGGGAGGAGGAAGAATTGTGACATTGGTGATGGGAATGTTGCACTGGTTATGGGTGGTGTTCTTTATATGACTGAAACCCAAGCATAATCATGTATGTAATCAAGGTGTTTGAATAAAATAAATATAAAAAAAGAATATTTAATGCAAAAATAAATCCTGTCAATTCAATATAGACTAGAAAGACTAGATATAAGACCTAAAACTATAAAACTCATGGAAAAAAATAGAAATAGAAATCCCCTTGACATTACTCTTTGGGATATTTTCAGTTTGATAACAAAAACAAGTCAACAAATGCCAAAACAACAAGTGCAACTATATCAAACTAGAAAGCTTTATGTAACAAATTAAATCATTAGTAAAATGAAAGCATATGTTATAGAAGTATATATCAGATAAAGTTTTATATCTAAAGCACATAAAGAAATCATACAATTTAAAGACAAATGAAAAGAAATCTGATTTTAAATTAACAGAGGTTCTAAAGAAGGAATTTTCCAAAGACAAAGAAAAACTATTCAAAGTACAAATCAGACCACAATTGCTTTCACAATGACTTTTATTGAGACATAATATATAACAAATGTTGAAAAGGATATGGGTGAAAAGCAAATGTGGTGTTAAATTGTTGGTGAAAATGAAAATACATAGTCATGGGCCCGGAGAGATAGTGCAGCGGCGTTTGCCTTGCAAGCAGCCGATCCAGGACCAAAGGTGGTTGGTTCGAATCCCGGTGTCCCATATGGTCCCCTGTGCCTGCCAGGAGCTATTTCTGAGCAGAGAGCCAGGAGTTGGAATACATAGCAATTCCTAATAATTAAATAAATAAATAATCTAAATAATTCCTAAATAATCTTTTAAATAGATTAACTCTAATAGTGTGGGTAAGGTGGTCCTCTGAGCCAGGGTAAGGTGGTCCTCTGAGCCAAGATTGATTGATTTCTGTGTGAAGAGGCAGGAATAAGCCTGAGCATAGCTGAATGTGGCACCCCCCCCCAAATTACTTTATAGTACAGCAATTTTTTGTTTGGGGGCCACAAGCAGTGGTGCTCCAGACTTATTTCTGACTCTGCAATAAGAAATCACTCTTGGTAGACTCAGGAAACCCTATGGGATGCCAGGGATTGAACCCTGGTCAGCCAAGTGGAAAGCAAATGTTCTATCGCTGTGATATGGCTCCAGCCCCAGTAAAATAGCAATTCTTATGACAAAATATTTAACTCACTTAAAAGATAATAGACTTTCATAGTTTCTATAACATAATTCAAAATGACTATATGAAAATAATCTTAATGTTAGATGGATTAATAAAGAAAATATAGTAGAATAGAATATTTATATTATTTTATAGAATAGAATGCCAATAATTCATTAAATGAACATATTGCAATTTGAAGCAACTAGTAATATGAAGCAATATGAAGACACTAGTAAGTGAAATAAATCAGAGAAAGACAAATACTATAAGATTTATTGAATATATGGACTAAAAATGTCAAAATAGCAGACATTGGGAAAAATTGGTGCTTGCCATAGTGGGCTAAAATAAGTGAAACATCTAAGATTCAACAGTCAATGTAATATTTAGAGACAGAAGGAGATTATATTTAATGGTTTGTAGTTAACAACATTGTTAACATTATTAAAGCATGTTGGATGGTTGACTTGGGTTTGGTCTCTGGCATGACATATGGTGCCAGACTTCCAGAAGTGATGCTTGAGCACAAAATCAGGAATAATCCTAGAGCTTTCACCAAAAAACTAACTAAGCAAACAAACAAAAAACACCAAAAAGTACTGTTTTGCAAGCCCACATTTTCTGAGAATAGAGTCTAAAATTATCATGCTGCTGCAGGCATCTTGTGTTTCAGCAACTCTAGTGGGGGAAATATCTTTCACGAGAGGAAAACAGGTAACACAAGTGGCTTGGCCGAATATGAAATATGAAATAATGAAACCACACACAAGTATGTGGGGTCAACACATCTTCTGGCGGGAGTGTGACAAGTTTAATCTTCAAGCAGGGGTTTCTATAAGGGGTAAAGACAGTTATAGGCATTGAGAAGAATGTTTACAATCATAAAACAAAGTTAAACAGTAGATAATTCTTAAGCTCTGGGTGTGAGCCATAGAATTCTGAATTACAAAGAACTCACAACTCACAATTCAAGGCAGCTCTTTGCAAACTATCTTCAAATGCAAAATAAGGGATTATTAAGTAGAAAAAAATTTAGGAATGTGATCTTCACTGAGCTGGGCTCTATTGTTTTAGAGGTCAAGTAAAGGAAAGAGCTAAATTTCCTAAGGTGTATGTAGTTCCCATTTTCTGAGAAGAGTCAATAGCCCAGGATCTACTTTCTGGCTATACTCTTGATTACCAGAAACTGAGGCTGCAAAGACATATTTGAAAAAGAGAGAAAATATTGTCTTTGATTTTGGTCCAATTGGTGCTGGGACTTCTGAAAAGAATTTGATTGAAGCCATGTTTTTTGCCAGAGATTTTACAAGGGAGAAATAGCCAAACATGGCAGAAAATGTAATATCGATATCATATCATGAATTTCAAAAATATCTCTTCGGGAATTCCTCAACTATCCACACTGGGGAAGAAGCTTCCACAGTGGGCCTTTTCAGGAACCCCATGGGGGTTATTTCAGCTATCCACACCAGGGAAATCTGGGGGTACAACTGGTGAGCTGAGCTCCCCCTGAATTTATGCATGGCATGACATCATGCCAAGGAATTTGAAGTTATAATTGAAGATAGATTTTAGCTAGGTTTATTTTAGTGACTATTTTGCAACCAAAAAGATAGTAAATCATTAGGTTGAATATCAGAGACAGGTAGCAAGATGTATGTCAATTACTTAGCAATATGTGAATAAGAATAAAGGTAATAAGTCTAGAGAATCAGGAGAACATTTTTGGTTTCTAAATTATTTCATTGCAGTAGTTGGATAACAAAACTATATATATATAACTGAAATCTCTCTTTGTCAGAGTCCTTTGGACCCTCTCAGCCCTTTCAATAATCTCTAATCTCCACCTCTAGAAACCTCAGTTCTGATGTCAGAATCAGGAATTTGTTTTAACTTGATTTGGCTTCTCATAATTCTTATAAACACATCAACTGTTATAATGTTTTCCATATATTTGAAAGGAAGCTTATTGTTTCAAATAAAAGAGTTTTTCTATTTGTAATCCTATTATCTTCTTAAGAATTCCCACCCCCTTTATTAATTTAAAAAATAGGGGAAATATATATACAGGCTTTATGTTGAATTATTTGGAATATTCATTGTGTAATGCTGCCATAATTCACAATTTTGAAGGCTAAAACTTTAAGTCAATAATAATGTTGATTCCTTCAAAAAGCTTCTTCAGAGACTCTTATTATCTGGTGTTTTGTGGCAATCCTAGGCTTCCTTTAGTTTGTAGATATATTTTCCTCAATCTTACTTTTGTATTCAATGGCATTTACCCTGAGTCTGTTTATGTGTCCAAATTCTCCTCTTTATAGGGACAGAGATTGAATCAGGAGCCTATGCTATTGAAGTCTTACTTCATAACAACTAAATCTAAAATAAACTGATAAAGTCACTTTCTGAAGTTCTGATGGGCCTGCGAACATAAATTCCTGTGATTATGAATTCCAGTAGAACACAGTATGATACATCTTGTTGGTGGCATTTAGAAGGGAAGATCTAGATCTGAAATAATCTTTTAGAAACAGTGATCAGGAAGCTTTGAACTTGTCTCTGAGGGTTTGTCACTATATTCTTCCTGTTATGTCTTGTAATCAAGCATTTATATAGATCAAGTCATTCTTCCAGCTGCCCTCTGTCCTCATTGGTGCTGATTTTACTCCTGGAATTTTTCTACCTCCCTTATGAGCAATTCTTACAATCCCCTCATTGTTTGTTCTTCAAAAATGTTTTAATAATATTCATAATTATGAATGGACAGTATGTAGTATTTTGGGGGGTGCATACCCAGCAGCTCTCAGGGATTACTCCTGGCTCTGTGCTCATAATCGCTCCTGGCAGGTTCTAGCAACCATATAGGACTACTAGAAACTGAACCCAGCTCTGACACGTGCAAATCAAACACCCTGCTGCTGTACTGTCTCTCTGGTCCCAGTATGTAGTATTTTTAAGAATCCTTTCATAAATATGCTACTCCCCTTCTGATTGGTATAGTCCACAGAAACACTGTTATGGTAAAATGCAAACCATTTTCTTAAAAAAATTCTTGGGACATCACAAATATATTTTCTTATAAAAACTTTGTGTATATTTATTTTCCTCGTATATAACTGTTAGGTGTTCGGAGCTAAATACAGTGTCTAATTCATCTTAAATCTGTCACAACTTGCTCAATTGTATGGATCTTATTAAACAACCACACAATGACTTTGCTTCCTCCTATGCTTAAAGGCAATTTGTTTTTTTCATTTTTTTAAAAAAATTAAAATCTTTAAGCAAGATTAGTAAGCACGATTTTAGTTGGGTTTCAATCATAAATAGAACACCCCCTTGACAGTTCAACAGTCCTACCATCTATGCCCTCCTCCCTCTTTCCCAATCTCTGCCTGTATTCAAGACATTCATTTCATTCTCTCACTAAGATTGTCATGATAGTTGTTAGTGTATTTATTTCCCAAATTGCACTCACTACTCTTTCTGGTGAGCATCGTATTATGAGTCGGTTCTTCTGACTCTTATCTGAATCTCATCTCTATTGTCTCGGCAATATTACAATGATATCCTTAATTTTTCTTAAAACCCATAGATGAGTGAGACTATTCTTTGTCTGTCTCTCTCCCTATGACTTATTTCACTCAGCATAATAGATTCCATGTACATCCACATATATAAATTTTCATGACTACATCACTCCTGATGGCTGCATAATATTCCATTGTGTATATGTACCACAATTTCTTTAAACATTCATCTGTTGAAGTGCATCTTTTTTCCTTTTTTTTCTTTATTTAAACATCTTGATTACATATATGATTGTGATTAGGTTTCAGTCATGTAAAGAACACCCCCTTCACCAGTGCAACATTTCTGCCACGAATGTCCCAAATCTCCCTCCATCCCACCCCACCCCCACCTGTGCTCCAGACAGGCTTTCCAGTTCCCTCATTCTTAAAAATATAGTGTGGATTATAAAAAATAAAAATTAACTGGCATTTTGTTTGCTGTGTGCCGGTTCTGCTCTAAGACCTTGGTATAAGTTAATCACTTACATTTCATTAAAACCTAGTAAATTGTTCAGTGCTGTTATTCTATCTTAAAAAGGATGTGCTAAAGATACAGGCAGCAATTTGCTTGAGATTACCTAGCAACATGGATTCTGAGCGATAGCACAGTGGAAGGTCTTTTGCCTTGCACACAGCTGACCTGGGTTCCATTCATGGCAACTCATATTATCCCCTGAGCCTGCCATGGGCGATTTCTGAGCGTAGAGCCAGTAATAACCCCTGAGTGCCACTTGGTGTGGCCCAAAAAACAAAAATAAAACAAACGTAAAGCTAAAGGAGAACAGAATACCTGGTAATCAAATGGTATTTTAACTCTTAATGATTTTGCCACACTGCCTCTCAAAATTGTTCTCTGAAGTGGAGTTCCTTATTTTGGAATCATGTTCAGTTCTACCACTAACAAGCTACTCAATTTTGTTTTGTTTTGTTTTGATTTTTGGGTCACACCCGGCAGCGCTCAGGAGTTACTCTTGGCTCCACGCTCAGAAATCGCTCTTGGCAGGCTAGGGGGACCATA
This sequence comes from Suncus etruscus, assembly GCF_024139225.1. NCBI lineage: Eukaryota > Metazoa > Chordata > Mammalia > Eulipotyphla > Soricidae > Suncus > Suncus etruscus. The sequence continues at coordinate 808,123 of NC_064862.1, read as the reverse complement.
TGGGATGTCAGGATTCGAACCAATGACCTTCTGCAAACGCCTTATCTCCATGCTATCTCTCCGACCCAAAGCTACTCAATTTTAATCAAGTTTTTAACTCATCTACACTTAAAGGTTCTTTTTAGCTCTAAAGTGAAAATAATGATGAGTCCATCCATATAAAATGAATATATGTTAAAGCATTTTGAACAGGTCTTTTGCATCATACACACACACACACACACACACACACACACACACACACACACACACACACAAAGTAAGAATTTACGGTAGACTAGCTAATTGAAGCCATACTGCCTCCTGCTGATGATTAATAGTGTCTGGCTTCTGAAGAAGGATGGTATTGGCATATTTTTAGAAAAACATTTTATGAAGGATGGAACTGAGTTGTCACATTTTATGAAAATGAGAAAGAGGAGGTCAGAGGTGTTTTTGATAGCAACACAAAGGACCGTTGTATGTCTTTAAAACAAATTTTAGTGTTAAGAGTTAGGAAACCTAGACTTCTATTGGCTTGCAAGAGTCCTCCTGACCTCTATGTCCTTGTGAAGGGGCCATGGGAAGGCACATAAGAAGGAAGAAAAAAAATTGCAAATATTTTAGAAAACATATACTTGAAAGGAAATTAAAAAATCAAATTTTTTCAATAAGAAAATCCTGTTCAATGAGTCTGTTGAACACTTGTCAACAATTCTTTAGAAAACTGCAACAGTTTACATGCATAGCCAGTTGCTTTCTAATTGCTACAGCAGGCTACCACTGGGAAGAACAAAGGAAATATTTAGCACATCGTAAATTCTTCTATGGCCTGTAGAGTGGCTGGAGTTCAGATTACACGTTTATAACTCGCATTTGAGAGCAATTTCTACTTCACTTTGATAAAGCTGTTGGGAAAGCTGTTGGGCACTGTTCTATGGTTCTGGAGAAATACAGATAGTATCATTCATTTGTTTTGGAGATCCATGAAGACTGAAAAGATGTGACCATGAAGAGATCTCTTTGCAGAGAAGACATACTTTTTAGCACAAGAGTAGATTTCTCAGTGAGTGGACGAAGTATTTTGTGGACACTGGAGGAATGTCTCATAGCTCTCCATCCTAGACAGTGGTCTGCTCGCAAGCCATGAATGAGGCAGTCTGAAGAATAGGCAAGACCTAAGAATAGATCCAATTTGCAGGGTTGCCAGGGAGAGCAAGCAAGAGGAGGCAGAAAATATGCTTCTTGGTACTAATCATGAAAGAGGCACCACACAGCTAGAGAAGAGACCACCATGATCTTGAAAAGACTAGGAAACCACTTAATAAGAAAAATCAGATATGAGTTGAATAGTTCTTGAGGCTATTTATTGAGGCACATTTAATGAATCTGTGTATCTGCAATGACATATTTAGTCTGTTTTTTGGAGATTCTTATGAATTTTAATTTATGCATTTTCCTAGAAAATATATGGTGGAATGAAAAGCAGACTTTTTTATTATTTATAAGCCATATTTGACTTTATATCCCTGTGCTACATAGGCATAAGAACTATCTGACAATTCACCCAGTGACTGATTAAATGTGGCAGCACAGTTGACTCCATGATAGTAAATGAATCTTATCCCAACACATGGTAGAAAAGGTTAAACTTCAGTGTCCTTGATACAGAAAAAATAATATCCTTTTGATATAGTTGAGATTTAAGATGAAATTTTGATATATTTGAAATAATAAAAAATTTTATCTCTTTCAACATAAATTTGATCCATAAGCCCACTATTTTTCCCCTGACGTTATTTAAAATGCAATTTACTTTTGTTTTAAAAATAAAACAGAGATGAATTAAAGTTAGTCCCATTTTAATTTTCAGTTTTTGTTTTAAATAAAAATTCTGAATAAACATATATAGTTTACATTGACTTTGTATGTGTAATTTAATCTCATAGCCACTCTTCATACATCTTTCAAAAATTTGCCTAACTTCTGACATGATGAATTTTTTTAGTATGTCATATATATAGCCTGAATCTCAGAAGGAGATATTCACTCTTTGGTAACTCAGCATATATGATAAACATAACTTGCTAGGTAATTAAGTTTCCTTTTTCATCTGGCATGGTGAAAAGTGCGGAAGACAAATAGAACTTTATTATAAAGCCATAAAAATACCTAATTTTCAATCAGTCTGACACCTACCTAAACTATAAGAATTTATGCTACATGTATTCTGTCACTTCAGAAAATATACATCATGTTTATGTAAATAAGTATATAAATTTCAAATATATATGAAACATGGATAGGAAAAGTTAGTATGATGAAATGAGCAGTATAAATTAAAAGCCTATTGCATAATATTTATAAAGGTATACTGTCAATTCATTGTCACAACAAATTAAACTGCTTACAAAATCAAAATTGTCTAGTATCCAGCCAAATAGTTTCTTGTTTCAAGCAACATATAATACAAAATTATACAATCACTCCTTTGAATTTCTTTAATAAAGTTTATTCAGTATCCATAGCTATCAAAATAGGTCCAGAATAAGTAGTGTCTTTGGGAATTTTGTGGATAATTTTTTGGATTGCTCCTCTATTTGTTTAAAAAAAAAAACAGCAAAGAAATAGTACCACAAGTAAGGAGCTGCCTTTGCACTCTTTCTACTTGGGTTCAATCCGGGCATCCCACCTGGTTCCCTGAGCACTGGCAAGACTGATTCTTGAGTGCAAGCCAAAAGTAACTCCTTAGCATTGCCAGGTGTGGACCAACACCCCCCCCCCCAAAGAAAAGCATGAGATAATAACAAGCCCAATAAACTTAATTCTAAGAGGGAATCTTTTACTGTTCCAGTGCTTACAAAATTGAAGGGCTCATGTTTTAAGAAGATAAAAAAGGAATTCCTTCTCTTCTGTGGAATAAATGGACTATCTCACCCATGAATAATGATTAACGCTCTTTCACTGAGAAAAAAGATTTGTAGGGTTCACACCTGCAGCATTCATGAATTACAGGCCCCATTCCCTTAAAAGAAACTTAATAATCACTATTCACAGGTGAAGTGTGCTTCAGTTGGATATAAAAAGTTAAGATCAAACCAGTCAGGCTTTGTTTCCAGTGCTGTTATGTTCCCAGCATTCCATCCCCTCCAGTCACTGCAAAAATACTTGAGGAGCTTTAAAGCTATCCAAAGGTGATGGTGTAAATACCTTTTCTTCTCAGCTTAGTTCTGTGTTTATCAGAGACTCAGAGGTGGCTTGAAAGGTCAGAAAAACAAGCTGCCTGAAAACTTGGAGCTGAACCCAGGTAATAAAGCCAGTATTTTGACAACGGCCCTCTTCTTCTGCCATCCAGGTCTAAGCTGACGTCAAATTTCCCAAGTCTTAGCCTTAATCTGGCAAATCTGATCTTATAAATATAAATACTACAGATATCCATTTAAATAAAGGTCTAAATTGGACTATAGATTTATATCTGTGATTGAAAATAACTTTAAATAGAATACAAATAATTATATGCACAGAAATGTATTTTTCAATTTGGTAAAAGGTTATTATTTTTGCTACTTTGGTTGTTAGTTTTATTTTGGGAGATGGGAGAGCTCTCTGGTTTGCTCAGAAAGTCTGGATATCCCTCTTGAATATTTTCAACTGAGGAGGCAATTGAATTTGAGGGCCCAGAGTTCTATTTGTTTGTTTGTGGGTCACACCAAGGGTTACTCCTAGCTCTGCAGTCAGAGTCGCTCCTGGCAGGCTCAAGCTGCTCCACATGTCCTCTCATGCACGCTCATATGTTTTCTTGTTTTAAAAAGTATCTTTTGTTTTAAAAAAGCAGATTGTTTTAAAAATATTGATAATATATACCAGTTATAACTCAATGAAATATTGAATGCACTTTCTATTAAAATCTCCATTTAACAATTACTTGAAAAGTCTTAAGCTTTTCAAAAATTCCCATCTAGTGCCTGTTAATGTAGAGTGAACATGAGCTGAGTGAGCTCTAGGCTGCTTATAGATGTGACTTTCATGCATTTGGTAGAGTCTGTAGTTCAACTTCTTCTCCTTCCTGTCCTCCAAAGAAAGAGTGAGCTAGAATAACTGAGCTATGTTTCTTTCTTCAGTCCTACAATCCAATTCCCCATTTCAGTTTTCCTCACTGCATAGATTATCATGACTTCTTAATCTGCTTTTGTGCATACTTAGGCTTTTAGAGAAGAAATGCAGTTGAAGCACAAATTTTTTCTGCTTGTAACTTATAATCAGTTTTGAAATGCAGGGTATGGAATAAACAGTGAAGTTTATAAAAAGGTTATCTGACCTAGGCAGGGTTCAGAAGCATTGGAAGGATGAAGAAAAGGTAGCTATTATATGTACTTGTACGCAGAGAAGTCTTCTGTCCGTAGTGGTTATAATGGAGTAAGGGAAACCAAGGTCAAGGGTGGTGATGGAGAAAGGGAGATTTGAGCCAATGGTTTGCTCTTTTTTGTTTTGGCTTTTTTTATAATCTACGTTTTACATCCATAAGCTTTATTAAGTAAAACAAAGGTGTTTATCAATACGCAAATATATATCTATATAAGTTACAGATAAACTTTTTTCCACTGACTCTTTTTCCACTGAGTTTTTCTTCTCTAGCTTTTAGTTCAACGTTATATTATTCATCACAATGCTTTTGTAAGCGTAACTTAAAATATATATATACTTTATTATGATTTTAGACCATGTATTTACCAAATATAAATTCAGCTCTATTTTAAAATCTTTAGATTTTTCCCTATGATAAAATTTGAGTATATATTGACAAAATATGTGAGAAAAGTATACTAAAAACAGTAAAATGAGATTGCAACTCATACAGAAGCTAATTATGTTAATAGCTAATGTTGAGTCACTATTAGATTTAGTAAAATTAACCTGACCAGATATGGAAAACAAGAGAAATTTTTATTCATGTTTAGAAAGTGAGTTTTAATATTTGAGTGCATCTAATAATATTTAGTTTGATACAACCAAATAGTTCATCAGTATATCAAATGTTAACATTACAGTATTTATATGTGTGGGTGTACCTATTTAAGACTACCAAAAATCCTCAATGTAAGTAAAACATTATCATTTTGAGACAGAGCCTAGATTTTTCATTAATAATTATTTTTGTTCTATAAATAAATTACAACATAAAACCAAGCTTCTTGATTTGAAAAATTAAGTAAGTGGTTTTGTGGTGTTGGTAAGGATTCAAGGGTAGTAATAGTTTATCAGATAACAAAAATGAAATTTGTAAACAATATGAAATACTTTAATGCTTGGAATCAGGATTTGCTTTTAGGTAATGCCATGTTTTATTTTTAATCAAAATCAAGTTAGAAAGCATAATAAATTAAAGTAATTCTCTTCTTACATAGACTCCCTTCACTGAAGTAATGTCACTCATCAGAAGGCATTTCAAGTGCAATCCATACAATTATAGTTAGGCCAACTACTTTCAAGTTGGCAGTTCCTGCAGTGGGTTCAGCTTCCAACCATTACCCGTTTTCGTTTCCTTGCTAGTTGAAGTAGTAGGTCTGCCAGGTCTTTTTGCTCAAACACTTATAAGATTCATAGTTAAGAGGCAGGTCTAAGAAAACTTAAAAACAAAGAAGATGAATTCAAAAGCAGCTGCTCCTGCAGCTTGATCTCAGTATTTCACTGTGAGTCCTGATGTCTTCACAGCAACTTCATACTTAAAAGATTCTGAAAGTTGATTGATTGTTCCCTAACTGCTACATAGTTTTATTTGATTAACCACATATATTTTTGCCAATATGTCTGGCTACCTATTTAAAGTTAGTGCATTGCTGGCAGTATTACAAAAACAGATTTTAAGGATTGGAATCAGATTTGGCAGTAAAGGGTTCAGTTCCAAACTCATAGGTGATCTTAAAATTTCATATGACATTAAAAGAAAACCCTTTGCAGTCAAAAACACAGACTGTACTTTCATTGAAAAAAAGAGAAAAAGCTTCTTGCTTATTTGCCTGTTATTTTTTTTTGCTCTATTAAAAAGCCCATTGATAAAAAGATTTTTGAGTGATATTTAAATATATATAGATAGATACATATACAAAAATTTAGTTCAGAGCATTATTTACCTGAGAAATACATTTTTACTCTTTTAAGTAAGAAAAAAAGACATTTTCAGAAGTTCTTTTCAATAAAAGAATCTTTTGTCCTTCCTCTTGGCATTTTGAGGTTTAAACGAGTTGTTTATATACCTCAATGGGTTGAAAAGACAGATGTATTTTATGTAATCTTCCATGTAAGCTTTTTTCATTTCCCTTATAAATTACTTTTCCATATTTTAAAGCATAGTTACGTTTTCAGGGAAAAATAGCCAAAAAATATGAGTTGTTATTTGTTGGCCACCACGAACCTTTAGATATAGTAGGTATAAATCACAGTAAGCAATAAAATTTCATGCTAAAAATGAACCACAACTTTATTAAAGAAATATTTATTAAAATTCTGTTGTCTAGTTCTCATTTTACCAGAATATGAGTGTATGAACTCTATTTGAAAGCTAACAGTTAACAACCCATGTTTCATATCATAATTAACATTAAAAGTATCTGTTTCAATTAAAGAAAGCAAGATTCTTTAAGATTCAGTGATGAACTGCTTTTATATTTTGTGCCCCAGAGTAGTAAATCATATGTAAGACACAAAGAGAAAGGCAATAAAGAACAAAGATTTCAACCCTGGAATACATAATTGAATAATAATAATTTAAATACACATGTCAAATTGTGTTTGCAGTAAGTTCAAGTCACAGAAGCACAGACCTACGGATTCTTGCATTTTAATGTCTATAAACCTTTCTGCCTGCTTTTAACTCTTAAAAACCTGCATACAAATCAAATATATGAAACTTATTCTTCAGATGGAACTAGAGTCCAGAAGAAAAACAGAAAACAAACGACTTCTGAAATGACTTAAACACACTAACAAACCTATGCTTTAATGGGTGAATTGAATAAAAAGCTCTCAAAACTAGAGGCACAATTAAGCAGATTTCTCTAGTTTACAAATACTTGATTGTAATGAAATAATTCAGCTCAATTTTTCAATTAAGGTAACAGAAATTCCATTATTTGTGGGTTACAAAAAAGGCAATGTGAGAGCTCCCCCTATTGACTCACAATAATTCATAATGGACCCTGAAATATACTTCCAAATTTAAGATACTTAAGGTAATTTTTCAGATGTCTAAAGGATATTAAATGTAATAAAACTTGAAGCAATAATTTTATACTTTGTAAACTGAGTCTAAATTACCTTTCCTATCATGAGATAAATCATAGACAGAATTGGAACTGGAATCTGAAGCCTTTTGTGTCTCGAAGCCATTTTCTTTCGCACTAATACACAATAACCATCAGGTTGCGTAATTCAGAAGAGTCTAGACTAGTAAAACCCTTTTGATCTATCTGGTCAAAGGCTAAGGGACCTAGATAATTGTACTGCTTCTTAGTAATACTCATGGAGTTATTGAGGCAGAAGTGAAAACCCAATTATATGCCCCATTCTGTCTAATTTCTATTCTGTTTTGTTTTGTCCTAATCTGTAGGTTTATTAATAATTAAAGCTTTCTTTATTCAAAATGAAATATTATTAAAAATTCTGGAAGTTAATTAATATTACTTTAAGATGAAGAATACTAATAGGGACTTTTTGTTTTCTATTATTCATTTAAATCTTAAAATATTTACAGCACAGTATGTGTAATTAAATGAAAAGTTGTAAACTTTATTCTTAGGACCTCAATGCAAATAAGTAAAATTTATAGAATATATTTAATCAAGTCAATTTATTGAGTTCTAAGATTATATGCTCAAAATAAAATTTTGATTATCAGTTCTCATGTTTGACTTTCCCTTCCAAAGAAGTTGAAGTAATTATGGTTCTTTCATTTTTTTCTTGTATAGATACATAGGAACTCGGTGCTTCCTTAAAAAGGAAGAAGTTTAATAAAAAAAGTTCAAAGTTTAGCATAAAATAGCTAATAAAATATAACTTTCTGGGGTAGAGGAGATTGCCAATGGTTGGGTTCCATGAAGTAAACCGAGCTTTTATTCTGGGCACTGCATATGATTCCCTAAAGTCCCAAAGAGCTCAGACCAAATATACAGTATACATAATAAAATGAGTATAACATACCATTCTACTAAAAATATTTATTTTACTGCATTATTTTTGTCAATTATTCATACTCTTGTTTACTTCAGATACATTTTTGGTATTACTAAATTCAATGGACTATGTGTAAATGTATTGACTTTAGCTTCTAAATTTCCAGAAGTCTTCTTGGAATTTTGCAATAAAAAGTAAAAATTAAAATATATGCATGTAACTTCAATGGTGGAAACTTTAAAATTTGAAGAAAAATGAAGTTAACCAACACCTGATAGACATTAGTACATTTTACAGTACATTAAATAAAATTAATGACCAGGAACTTGATTAGGAGAAACTGAATCTGATGATAGAGTCAAGCAAAAGCAAGAAAAAGGAAGATGATGCAAGATTAAGTGATGGAGGTAAGAAGTAAAGTGAAAAAGTGAAAGGGGACTTACATTGGATAAACATTCTAATCCTCATAGAGAAAAATTAATGGATTTTATCTGTATTTCTTCCTTGTGATTGTGAAATTTTTACATGGTGGGTAGGGATTGGGCTTTATTCGGGTCATTAGCATATTCAAGATATAAGGGACCTAGAGTACAATCCAACAATCAACAGTTCTGTAAGCACAGTGCTTAAATAAAGCAATTAAAAATAAAAATGATTTTTAAAAAGATATAAAAGCGCATTAAAAATAAATAATTAATTGTTCCATACTTGCCTAATAGTCTTTAAATTAATTAAAAATTAACATTACCCAAACTCATTACATACTCATTTGTGAGGTGAGCCTAGATTTTGACAATAGATATTTCAGGCTAGTCATAAAACCTTATTTTCTAATTGAAACATTTTAGAATAACTGTATTTAGCATGCAATATGGTTAAAAGAACTAAATGAAATAAGTCATGTAACATACCAAGTAGGCAGTAAATTGTAATATGCTTTTCAGATGAGCTTAAACTACACATGAGGACATAAGAAATAAAATACTATCTCATTATTTTTGAAGATTTACAAAAATACAATTAAGGTTTGATGCATATATGTATCATAAATTATCACCCTAGAAAATTTATATATCTGACTGGGAGGGGGAGAGGAAAAATAAAAGAAAAGTTATATATCTATCTACTCATAAAATTATATTTTCCTTATTTCCTTTCATATTGTTCTTAGAGGACTTTATTTTATTTTGTCCCTAGAGATCAATCTAGTTTGATAAAGAGATGAAATACTAATGAATATTAAAGGATGAAATAACAATAAGAATTTTCCTATGTATGCATACATATACATAATTAGGTGGAGGATAAAACTTGCAAATCTGAGATAACCAACTAAACTAAAATATTGCTAATGATTCAAAAGAAACTTTACATTTTAAAAGAAAACAATTTCATTTTCACAGTCCTCTCTTCATCTAAACATTGTATTACAGAGTGAATAAATGTTTACATAAAATTTTACATTTTTATTAATTGGATTAGATTGTGCCTAAGTCAAAACTAAAAACAAAAAACATAAATTAACTACAGAGTTTAACTATGTTAAATATATAATACATTTCTAAAAATCTGAAAGAAACAAAATGACTTCTTAATCCTCTTAACAGTCTTTTCTTGTATAATCTTTAGGTCACAATTTTTTTTTTTTTTTTGTTTTTGGGTCACACCCGGCAGTGCTGTCTGCTCAGAAATAGCTCCTGGCAGGCACGGGGGACCATATGGGACACCGGGATTTGAACCAACCACCTTTGGTCCTGGATCGGCTGCTTGCAAGGCAAACGCCGCTGTGCTATCTCTCTGGGCCCCTTAGATCACAAATTTAAAAAATAATTTTATTTACATGTTTATTGATTTTAGAGTGTTACAAAGATAGTGCATTATTAGCCTTGGGTTTAAATGCTTAATCCATAAAGAAGTATTTAGATTATGGAAGTATTCACTTTGGTTATGCATCCCAAATTCTAAAAATACAATATATTTTTCTATTTTAGGAGGTTAAAATAAATTAATCTTACATATTAAGACTTAATAGTTTTTGATCATGTAATAAGATCTGTTTAACTAACTAGTTTGGTTTTATTGTTATGAATATTTTTATTATTATGAATATGAGAATAGAAGTCAATGACAAATCTGTTCTCTTTCTATACTATACTTTATTCTTAGTTCTAGATTTTGACTTTTTATTTAAGTTTCACTTCAGTAATTTGTTAATTTGACTAAAATGTGTTTTACTAAAAATGATGTTAATTCTTTACTACCTACATTTTGGAGTATACAATTGTATCATCTGAAATAAAGGATCAGGTAGAGTTGTCATGGACAATATAATTTAAACAAAAATCATTAGTTTTTATTTTACTTTAAATTTAGAAATAATGTTCTTAAACTTATCTGAAACCTTGTTGAACATACGTTATTTATTAACTGCCATAATCACTCCAAGTATCATCATTCTTTCACAAAACTTCCCAATGTACTCAAAACAAAATTTAAACTGTATGACAGAAATATTCATAATTTGATGGAAAAACAGTTGGTTTTCATGATAAGATGATATGTTCTTATAATAAAGTTAAGTTTTGTGGGAATCAGAACAAGTAATTGGTTTCCTTTTGAGTTTTGGATACACTTCTGAAGAAGCAAATTCATAGTGGAACATAGGCAAAAATATTTACAATAAACTTTAAACATGGGAAACGTGAACCTCCAAATTTAAGACATGTAGCAAAAGTAAAATCTGATTTAGCAAATATTTTCTTATCTCTTAAAATTGCGATATAAAAAGCGCCTATAGATGTTTTATGAGATAACAGAGCTTTATTAAATTATTTGCATGGATAGTTTCTGTACTTTTGTTTTTGACTAAATGCTACTTAGACATCACTTTAAAAATGTGTCTTTTAAAAATTTCTAAAAATGCCAAATAGAAATATTAATCTAACTTTTTAAATGCTTAACTACTCTGGCAAGAGCTAAATGAGGAAACTGCATGGAGACCAAAAAGAATAAAAGCATAAATCCAGAGATTAGGTCTAACATGGACAGTTGCCCAAGGTGCCATCTATTAGATTTGGTGGCCCAAATTTGTTTTTAATAAATCGTGAGAGTTGGCAACGGATGGTGACTAACGGACTAATCAGGACTGATCATGGACTAATAAGGGTGGGAAATTTAGCTATACACATCCTTCTGATGCCAGAACCTGCAAAATACCAACATCTTTAGTAAAGAATGAACTAGAGAAAGTACCACATCGAAAGGATCAACTAAAAATTTTGGCTGTAGTTTGTACAACAAAGAAAAGCCTCAGAATTTGTAACCACAAGCAAGGCAAAGCTCAAGTTCTGAGCCAGAATTCATTCTGTTTGTGTGGTCTAAAAACCTCAAGATCAAAATTTAGTTTAATTTGCTCCTGGCTGCTAATGTATTTTGCTACCTGGCAAAAGCTACCATTTAATTTCTGTAGAGTAATAGCTCTTGAATCAGGGTCACAAAAAATGTCCTTATAAAATCTCAACTCAAAAATTATAAAATTTCAGGCCCAGAGCAGTAGTGCAAGTGGTAAGGCATCTGCCTTTCCCACGCTAGCCTAGGACAGACCCATGTTCGATCCCCTGGCATACCATATGGTCCCCCCAGCCAGGAGCAATTTCTGAGTTCATAGCCATGAGAAACTCCTCAGTGTCACCTGGTGTGGCCCCCAAAATAAAATTATAAAATTTAGAAAGACTATGAATTTACATATTTAAAACATATGCTCTGGGTACTTGAAAGAGACTATGTAAAAGAAATAGCACACTGTCTTAAATGTTGTAATATATGTGATAAGAAGCAATGCATATATAATAAATAGCAAGTCTTTTAAATAAAAAAATGAGATGATAGTTATAACTAGTATAAGACATGTTAATAAGATTTGACACAGCTAAAGAGAGGTATATTACAGGTATACTAGATTGGAAGATAGATAAGAAATGATATCATTTGCAGAACCAAAAGATTTAGAGCTACTAGTAATAACCATATTGTACGAAATATCTAAGGTCTGACTAGAAACAAAAATTAGATGAGAAGGTTGAAAGAGAAGATAAATCATGTATATTTCTAAATGACAAGATTGAAGAAAATATAGAAAAAGCAATATGGAAAGAGGTATTATTTAATAAATTTTCATAATTGATAAAAATATATTAATAAATTAGAAGTATCTCAAGAATTATAAACAAATATGTACATATTTGAACATATATGAAATCCACATTGAAAAATTATAGGAAATATTATTTTATCAAGGTAAAAAGTAAAAATATTTCTTAAGGGGTCTAGGCCACTTGTCCTACATATGGTCAACCCTGGTTTGATCCCAAGCATCCCATTTGATCTTCGAAGATTTCCAGTAGTAACCACCTTGAGTACCTTTTGATCTGGCCACAAAATAAAAATAAAGCAATAAGTCATACATTGAAAACTTAAGAATTATACATAGTACAAACCAAAATTAATTATGTGGGGCCAAAAATATTCCCTTGCATAAAGTCAACTTGTTTTTAATCTCTGGAATGATTCCTGAGCATAGAGCCAGAAATTAAACCTAAGCATAGTGAGTTGTGACCCCCAGAACATAAAGTAAACAAGCAAAAAATTTTAAAAAAATCACTTAAGTTCTAAAACCTAGATATATGTCTTCAATAGGAAGAGAAAATATCCGGGAGATGGCATGGAAGCCATATAGATATATATGAAAGAATTGCTATAAATCTTCGACATAGAAAAAAGGGTTTATATTGTCATGGGATTAACTAGACTCCTTTTTGGTTCATTTGCTCTCACCTTGGTGCTTTTGTGGTGTTTGGAAGACTTCTGCTCCGTCCTGGGTGATAGAATCAGACCTCTGTATCTAGAGATCTCGGTATCTAGGTCACACCCCCCCCCCCCCAAAAAAAAAAAGAAATAGAAATATATGTGCTCATATATATATATGAAAGAAAGAAAACAGATTTTTAAAAAATGAAGTAAAAAAGTAATTAAAAGAGCAAAATGATGCAAGAGACTACCTTACAGCTGGGGAAAAGCAGGTAAAGAGGTAGTGTAATACAGGTCTTATACTTATGATGGAAGTATAGGTTTCCTCATTGTCTTTTGAGGTTTTCTTGTGGTGTGTGGGTTCCCGGGCTCCTTTTCATCACACAACCTGACCCTCTTGAGAATGGCAAAAGATCTGCGGCAGGGAGGTCTTGGGAAGAGTTCTTGCACTGGCGCTACTTTTATTTATTTTTTTTTTCTTTTTTTTTTTTCTTTTTATTTTTTTTATTTTTAACTTTTTTTTTTTAATTTTTTTTTATTTAAACACCTTGATTACATACATGATTGTGTTTGGGTTTCAGTCATAAAAGGAACACCACCCATCACCAGTGCAACATTCCCATCACCCAAGTCCCAAATCTCCCTCCTCCCCCCCACCCCCCGCCTGTACCCTAAACAGGCTCTACATTTCCCTCATACATTCTCAATATTAGGACAGTTCAAAATGTAGTTATTTCTCTAACTAAACTCATCACTCTTTGTGGTGAGCTTCCTGAGGTGAGCTGGAACTTCCAGCTCTTTTCTCTTTTGTGTCTGAAAATTATTATTACAAGGGTGTCTTTCATTTTTCTTAAAACCCATAGATGAGTGAGACCATTCTGCGTTTTTCTCTCTCTCTCTGACTTATTTCACTCAGCATAATAGATTCCATGTACATCCATGTATAGGAAAATTTCATGACTTCATCTCTCCTGACAGCTGCATAATATTCCATTGTGTATATGTACCACAGTTTCTTTAGCCATTCGTCTGTTGAAGGGCATCTTGGTTGTTTCCAGAGTCTTGCTATGGTAAATAGAGCTGCAATGAATATAGGTGTAAGGAAGGGGTTTTTGTATTGTATTTTTGTGTTCCTAGGGTATATTCCTAGGAGTGGTATAGCTGGATCGTATGGGAGCTCGATTTCCAGTTTTTGGAGGAATCTCCATATCGCTTTCCATAAAGGTTGAACTAGACAGCATTCCCACCAGCAGTGGATAAGAGTTCCTTTCTCTCCACATCCCCGCCAACACTGTTTATTCTCATTCTTTGTGATGTGTGCCATTCTCTGGGGTGTGAGGTGGTATCTCATCGTTGTTTTGATTTGCATCTCCCTGATGATTAGTGATGTGGAACATTTTTTCATGTGTCTTTTGGCCATGCGTATTTCTTCTTTGTCAAAGTGTCTGTTCATTTCTTCTCCCCATTTTTTGATGGGGTTAGATGTTTTTTTCTTGTAAAGTTCTGTCAGTGCCTTGTATATTTTGGAGATTAGCCCCTTATCTGATGGGTATTGGGTGAATAGTTTCTCCCACTCAGTGGGTGGCTCTTGTATCCTGGGCACTATTTCCTTTGAGGTGCAGAAGCTTCTCAGCTTAATATATTCCCATCTGTTAATCTCTGCTTTCACTTGCTTGGAGAGTGCAGTTTCCTCCTTGAAGATGCCTGTAATGTCCTGGAGTGTTTTGCCTATGTGCTGTTCTATATATCTTATGGTTTTGGGGCTGATATCGAGGTCTTTAATCCATTTGGATTTTACCTTTGTACATGATGTTAGCTGGGGGTCTAAGTTTAATTTTTTGCAAGTGGCTATCCAATTGTGCCAACACCACTTGTTGAAGAGGCTTTCCCTGCTCCATTTAGGATTTCCTGCTCCTTTATCAAAAATTAGATGGTTGTATCTCTGGGGAACATTTTCTGAGTATTCAAGCCTATTCCACTGATCTGAGGACCTATCCTTATTCCAATACCATGCTGTTTTGATAATTGTTGCTTTGTAGTACAGTTTAAAGTTGGGAAAAGTAATTCCTCCCATATTCTTTTTCCCAATGATTGCTTTAGCTATTCGAGGGTGTTTATTGTTCCAAATGAATTTCAAAAGTGTCTGATCCACTTCTTTGAAGAATGTCATGGGTATCTTTAGAGGGATGGCATTAAATCTGTATAATGCCTTGGGGAGTATTGACATTTTGATGATGTTAATCCTGCCAATCCATGAGCAGGGTATGTGTTTCCATTTCCGTGTGTCCTCTCTTATTTCTTGGAGCAGAGTTTTATAGTTTTCTTTGTATAGGTCCTTCACATATTTAGTCAAGTTGATTCCAAGATATTTGAGTTTGTGTGGTACTATTGTGAATGGGGTTGTTTTCTTAATGTCCATTTCATCCTTATTACTATTGGTATATAGAAAGGCCATTGATTTTTGTGTGTTAATTTTGTAGCCTGCCACCTTGCTATATGAGTCTATTGTTTCTAGAAGCTTTTTGATAGAGTCTTTAGGGTTTTCTAAGTAGAGTATCATGTCATCTGCAAACAGTGAGAGCTTGACTTCTTCCTTTCCTATCTGGATTCCCTTGATATCCTTTTCTTGCCTAATCGCTATAGCAAGTACTTCCAGTGCTATGTTGAATAGGAGTGGTGAGAGAGGACAGCCTTGTCTTGTGCCAGAATTTAGAGGGAAGGCTTTCAGTTTTTCTCCATTGAGGATAATATTTGCCACTGGCTTGTGGTAGATGGCCTTCACTATATTGAGAAAGGTTCCCTCCATTCCCATCTTGCTGAGAGTTTTGATCAAGAATGGGTGTTGGACCTTATCAAATGCTTTCTCTGCATCTATTGATATGATCATGTGGTTTTTATTTTTCTTGTTATTGATGTTGTGTATTATGTTGATAGATTTACGGATGTTAAACCAGCCTTGCATTCCTGGGATGAAACCTACTTGATCGTAGTGGATGATCTTCTTAACGAGGCATTGAATCCTATTTGCCAGGATTTTGTTGAGGATCTTTGCATCTGCATTCATCAGTGATATTGGTCTGTAATTTTCTTTTTTGGTAGCGTCTCTGTCTGGTTTAGGTATCAAGGTGATGTTGGCTTCATAAAAGCTATTTGGAAGTGTTTCTGTTTGTTCAATTTCATGAAAGAGTCTTGCCAAGATTGGCAGTAGTTCCTCTTGGAAAGTTTGATAGAATTCATTAGTGAATCCATCTGGACCTGGGCTTTTGTTTTTGGGCAGACATTTGATTACTGTTTTAATTTCATCAATGGTGATGGGGGTGTTTAGATATGCTACATCCTCTTCCTTCAACCGTGGAAGATTATAAGAGTCCAAGAATTTATCCATTTCTTCCAGGTTCTCATTTTTAGTGGCGTAGAGTTTTTCAAAGTAGTTTCTGATTACCCTTTGAATCTCTGTCATATCAGTAGTGATCTCTCCTTTTTCATTCCTGATACGAGTTATCAAATTTCTCTCTCTCTCTTTCTTTGTTAGGTTTGCCAGTGGTCTATCAATCTTGTTTATTTTTTCAAAGAACCAACTTCTGCTTTCGTTGATCTTTCGGATTGTTTTTTGAGTTTCCACTTCGTTGATTTCTGCTCTCAGCTTTGTTATTTCCTTCTGTCTTCCTATTCTTGGGTCCTTTTGTTGAGCATTTTCTAGTTCTATTAGCTGTGTCATTAAGCTACTCAGGTAAGCTCCTTCTTCCTTCCTGATGTGTGCTTGCAAAGCTATAAATTTTCCTCTCAGTACTGCTTTTGCTGTGTCCCATAAGTTCTGAGAGTTTGTGTCTTTATTGTCATTTGTTTCCAGGAACCTTTTTATTTCCTCCTTGATTTCATCTCGGACCCACTGGTTATTGAGCATGAGGCTGTTTAACTTCCAGGTGTTAAAGTGTTTCTTCTGAGTCCCTTTGGAGTTCACAAATAATTTCAGAGCCTTGTGGTCAGCGAAGGTAGTCTGCAAAATTTCTATCCTCTTGATCTTATGGAGGTATGTTTTATGTGCCAGCATGTGGTCTATCCTGGAGAATGTCCCATGTACATTGGAGAAGAATGTGTATCCAGGTTTCTGGGGATGGAGAGTCCTATATATATCCACTAGGCCTCTTTCTTCCATTTCTCTCCTCAGGTCTAGTATATTCTTGTTGGGTTTCAGTCTGGTTGACCTGTCCAGTGTTGACAAAGCCGTGTTAAGGTCCCCCACAATTATTGTGTTGTTGTTGATATTATTTTTCAGATTTGTCAACAGTTGTATTAAATATTTTGCTGGCCCCTCATTCGGTGCATATATGTTTAGGAGAGTGAATTCTTCCTGCTCTACGTACCCCTTGATTAATATAAAATGTCCGTCTTTTTCCCTTACAACCTTCCTGAGTATAAAGTTTGCATTATCTGATATTAGTATGGCCACTCCAGCTTTTTTATGGGTTTTGTTTGCTTGGATAACTTTTCTCCAGCCTTTTATTTTGAGTCTATGTTTGTTCTGACTATTCAGGTGCGTTTCTTGTAGGCAGCAGAAGGTTGGATTGAGTTTTTTGATCCATTTAGCCACTCTGTGTTTCTTAACTGGTGCATTTAGTCCATTGACGTTGAGAGAAAGAATTGTCCTGGGATTTAACGCCATCTTTATTTCAAAATTTGGTGTGTCTTTTGGGTAGTCTTGTCTTAGATTAGGTCTTTCAGTTTTTCTCTTAAGACTGGTTTTGTGTCTGTGAAGTTTCTGAGCTGTTTTTTGTCTGTGAAACCATGTATTCTTCCATCAAACCGGAAAGTGAGTTTTGCTGGGTATAGTATTCTGGGTGAAGCATTCATTTCATTCAGTCTTGTCACAATATCCCACCACTGCTTTCTGGCATTGAGCGTTTCTGGTGACAGGTCTGCTGTAAATCTCAGGGAAGCTTGCTTGAACATGATTTCCCCTTTTGATCTTGCTGTTTTCAGAATTCTGTCTCTATCTGTGGGATTTGTCATTGTGACTAGGATGTGTCTTGGGGTGGTTTTTCTGGGGTCTCTTTTGGTTGGTACTCTTCGGGCATGCAGGATTTGATCACATATATTCTTTAGCTCTGGAAGTTTCTCTTTAATGATGTTCTTGACCATTGATTCTTCCTGGAAATTTTCTTCCTGGGTCTCTGGGACTCCAATGATTCTTAAGTTGTTTCTGTTGATCTTATCATAGACTTCTATTTTCGTCTGTTCCCATTCTTTGACTAATTTTTCCATTTTCTGCTCATTTGCTTTAAGTTTTTTGTCCAATCTCTCCTGCTGTATGGAATTGTTATGTATCTCATCTTCCACAGCACCAAGTCTATTCTCAGCTTCTGATACCCTGTCCCAGAGCTTATCCATTTTGTCATTCACTTCGTTTACTGACTTTTTCAGTCCTGTTAGTTGACATGTTATTTCAGTTTGGAGTTTTGTCATTTCTGCCTTCATATTTTCTTGGTTCTTATTAGTGTTCTGTTCAACTCGATCCATGGTTTCTTGGAGTCTGTTGAGCACCTTCCATATTGCTAGTCTAAAGTCCTTATCTGAGAGGTTGATTAGTTGGTCAGTCATTATCTGGTCCTCAGAATTGTCATCTTCATTCTCTATGTCTGATGCTGGCCTGCGTTGTTTCCCCATTGTTACACTTGTATTGTGGGTTTTTCTACGTGTTGTAGTGGTATTCATTGTCTATATGATGTAGGCAGCACACTCCTCTGGCTCCTCCCTTTCTGGATGGGCTGACTTGCCTCTAAGGGAGGGGAGTCCTCCGTGGATGAAGCCTCACACTGGGACAAATCTTAGGCCCGAGCATGCAACAGAGAAGACAGTCCAGAGAGAAATGTTTGCTTCTGTGATATAGCGCCATTCTTAGTGTGATTTTTCCTTCTTGTTGCAATGGAGTTCTTTCCTTAGAAAGAGTGCACGGCCGCGTCACAGCTGAGCCCCACTGGGCCGGTGTACTTTTGCGGATTTTCCCCGCCTGGTGTCACACACAGGGAGCCAGCTTTTGCAAAAGTTAGCCGGTTTTTATGCTCTGAAGTCCCTCCCTGAAAATGGCGTCTGGGCGAGCGAGGTTTCTGGAGGCTCTTTTTGCCCCACTCGCAAGAGTTTCACGCAAGAGGACAGTAGACAGACATAGACAGGTCACACTCACAGTCTTTCACAGCTGAGCCCCACTGGGCCGGTGTACTTTTGCGGATTTTCCCCGCCTGGTGTCACACACAGGGAGCCAGCTTTTGCAAAAGTTAGCCGGTTTTTATGCTCTGAAGTCCCTCCCTGAAAATGGCGTCTGGGCGAGCGAGGTTTCTGGAGGCTCTTTTTGCCCCACTCGCAAGAGTTTCACGCAAGAGGACAGTAGACAGACATAGACAGGTCACACTCACAGTCTTTCACAGCTGAGCCCCACTGGGCCGGTGCACTTTTGCGGATTTTCCCCGCCTGGTGTCACACACAGGGAGCCAGCTTTTGCAAAAGTTAGCCGGTTTTTATGCTCTGAAGTCCCTCCCTGAAAATGGCGTCTGGGCGAGCGAGGTTTCTGGAGGCTCTTTTTGCCCCATTCGCAAGAGTTTCACGCAAGAGGACAGTAGACAGACATAGACAGGTCACACTCACAGTCTTTCACAGCTGAGCCCCACTGGGCCGGTGTACTTTTGCGGATTTTCCCCGCCTGGTGTCACACACAGGGAGCCAGCTTTTGCAAAAGTTAGCCGGTTTTTATGCTCTGAAGTCCCTCCCTGAAAATGGCGTCTGGGCGAGCGAGGTTTCTGGAGGCTCTTTTTGCCCCATTCGCAAGAGTTTCACGCAAGAGGACAGTAGACAGACATAGACAGGTCACACTCACAGTCTTTCACAGCTGAGCCCCACTGGGCCGGTGTACTTTTGCGGATTTTCCCCGCCTGGTGTCACACACAGGGAGCCAGCTTTTGCAAAAGTTAGCCGGTTTTTATGCTCTGAAGTCCCTCCCTGAAAATGGCGTCTGGGCGAGCGAGGTTTCTGGAGGCTCTTTTTGCCCCACTCACAAGAGTTTCACGCAAGAGGACAGTAGACAGACATAGACAGGTCACACTCACAGTCTTTCACAGCTGAGCCCCACTGGGCCGGTGTACTTTTGCGGATTTTCCCCGCCTGGTGTCACACACAGGGAGCCAGCTTTTGCAAAAGTTAGCCGGTTTTTATGCTCTGAAGTCCCTCCCTGAAAATGGCGTCTGGGCGAGCGAGGTTTCTGGAGGCTCTTTTTGCCCCACTCGCAAGAGTTTCACGCAAGAGGACAGTAGACAGACATAGACAGGTCACACTCACAGTCTTTCACAGCTGAGCCCCACTGGGCCGGTGTACTTTTGCGGATTTTCCCCGCCTGGTGTCACACACAGGGAGCCAGCTTTTGCAAAGGTTAGCCGGTTTTTATGCTCTGAAGTCCCTCCCTGAAAATGGCGTCTGGGCGAGCGAGGTTTCTGGAGGCTCTTTTTGCCCCACTCGCAAGAGTTTCACGCAAGAGGACAGTAGACAGATATAGACAGGTCACACTCACAGTCTTTCACAGCTGAGCCCCACTGGGCCGGTGTACTTTTGCGGATTTTCCCCGCCTGGTGTCACACACAGGGAGCCAGCTTTTGCAAAGGTTAGCCGGTTTTTATGCTCTGAAGTCCCTCCCTGAAAATGGCGTCTGGGCGAGCGAGGTTTCTGGAGGCTCTTTTTGCCCCACTCGCAAGAGTTTCACGCAAGAGGACAGTAGACAGACATAGACAGGTCACACTCACAGTCTTTCACAGCTGAGCCCCACTGGGCCGGTGTACTTTCGCGGATTTTCCCCGCCTGGTGTCACACACAGGGAGCCAGCTTTTGCAAAGGTTAGCCGGTTTTTATGCTCTGAAGTCCCTCCCTGAAAATGGCGTCTGGGCGAGCGAGGTTTCTGGAGGCTCTTTTTGCCCCACTCGCAAGAGTTTCACGCAAGAGGACAGTAGACAGACATAGACAGGTCACACTCACAGTCTTTCACAGCTGAGCCCCACTGGGCTGGTGTACTTTCGCGGATTTTCCCCGCCTGGTGTCACACACAGGGAGCCAGCTTTTGCAAAGGTTCCACATACATTTTCTAACGCAGGTGACTTGAATCGGCGCTACTTTTAGCGCTAAGTCCGGTTTCAAGAAACAGTCCACGTTAGGAAGGGTTGATAAGGAGGACCATGCAGCATGAGTCAGCAGGGGAGTTGGTTGCCTTTTCTTGCAGGGGACGAGGTGTGGGTTTGACTGGTTGTATCTCTTAGGCCAAAGGAATTCCTTTTCGAATGACCCCAATATTTACTGTGCCTGCCCACTTAGGCATTCAACTATTTATTTTATATTGATCTGAAAAGAATATATAGTCTTTCTAAAGTCATTGTCCAAGGATTAACTGATATCTTAGGTGCTAATAGAGCCTTCTGTGATAATTGTTTTTTGCTCTTTGAACTTATTGGGCCTTCAAGCTACGTAACCATTTAATTTTCTGTATTCATTAGGGGCTGTGAGTACTATAAAATTTGGAAAAAACCACAAATATAGTACCACATATGTGGTTGTGTGCTTCAGGAGATTATTGGAATGATTTAGTAACTTGATCATAGCTGGGCTCTTTATATGGTGGTGGAGATAGGAAAGTAGGTGTAGGTGTGGTTGTAGAACTAGGCCCAACAGGGTGGAGACTCAACTTGCTCCATCTTGAGAAAGATCCAGAGATCAGAGCCTGGCGTGCCTAGTTTGAAGCAGCTGTGAATTCTCTCCCATGTTGATAGTTTAAAATTCTTTTGTAACTAGACAATACCAACTAAAACCCTGACTGTATTTTATCAAACTTATTACTATAATATCTAAATATATTTTTAGAGTGAACATCAGTAATGTTGAAGTGTTAATAGTCTTTTTAAATTCAGAAAAAAATGAAAATGCCTACCATGATCACTTTTATTCACTATGGAATTGTGATATCTCATATATAATAATATGAGAAAAACAAACGAAATTGCAAAATTGGAAAAATAAATCAGAACTCTTGTTTGCATATAGATTTATCATATACATAAGAATCCAAAATAATTTATATGTGTATATAGTAGGTTTGAAGTTCATTTGCTAGATGAAAAATAATAAACTGTTTTGTAAACCAACAACAAATAAGAGGATATAGCTTTATAGAAGATATTGTTTTTTAAATTTAATTTAATTAAATACATTTTTTTGTTTTGGGGGGCCACACCTAGCAGCCCTCAGGGTTACTTCTGGATCTGCACTCAGAAATCACTCCTGGCATGCGTGGGGACCATATGGGATGCCAAGAATCAAGCCCATGTCTGTCCTGGGTCAGCTGCATGCAAGGCAAATGTTCTATCACTGTGCTATTTCTTCAGCCCAGATACTATTAATTTTAAGGTAATGTACTTAAAATGATATGCTAGAGATAAATTTTTAAATATTTAAACTCGTTATAGAAAAATAATAAGCTTTAAAATATGACACTAAAGACAATGCTAAAGATATATTGTATTAATAAGTAGGAAGAAAGATACAATATTTGGAAGATATTATTTTCCCTAAATAATATATTTCATCTTGCAATTAATTTCCCAAGGAAATAAACATGATAATAAAGAGAAAATATAGGACTTTCTTAAATATCATAGATATCATGATTCATAAAACAAATCCAATTTAATGAATCTTGTACAGTGCAGAGACCAACACTGGTAAGAATAGAGACCTCAAAGGATTGATTGTATACTTGGAAACTTCATAACTAAATTAAAAGATAGGTCATTTGGGGTTAGAATTTAGCAAATGTAAAGAGTCCACATGTTAATAAAACTAATTGCATATTTATGCTATCTCATAGAAATTAGGTTATAGAACCGGAACAATAGTACAGAGATAGGGCATTTGCCTTCCACACGGCTGACCCACGACCTACCGGAGTTCTATCCCTGGCATCCCATATGGTCCCCTGACTCTGAATGCAGAATCAGGAGTAATCCCTGAGTGCTGCTGAGTGTGGCCCCCCAAAACAAAATAAATTGGTTATATTGTAAGTTAAAACAAGTTCCAGATGAATTATGAACATATATGGAAAAGAGTTTTAAAGACATTATAAGAAAAATATTTATAAATAATAACTATAATATAAATAAAATAATAAATCAACATACAAATATACAAATAAATGTATTTCTACCACTGAACCACCCATTCACATTACAAATAAATGTATTTACAACCTGAGTATAGTATAGGTTTTATAAATAAAGCATGTAAAACACAAATAAAAACTTGTTAAAGTGTATTAGTTTAACAATTTAAAACTGAAAATTTTATTATCAAAGCATACTTTATATAAAACAAGATGAAAATAGGAAGAAAACCAGTTTTGTCATTTGTGTATATATCTAAACTATATCTTACTAAAGTTATTTTTAGTAACTGATTAAATAGAAATTGCTTCTTTAATCTTTAAAATATTAAAAATGCTATTGCATGTATTACAGAGATTTGGACGGGATCTCTGAAGCATTATGATGAACCACAGTGTGGATATTGTCTGATTATTAAAACACAGTCACTAATAAGTACCTCTGGAGATGTCACATTAATTCATTAGTTTATTATTATTATTATTATTATTATTATTATTATTATTATTATTATTATATTGGTTTATGAGTCACACCCAGTGGTGTTCAGAGCTTAGTTCTAGATGTGCATTCAGGAGTTACTTTTGGTGATTCTGGTTAGGCTTTACCTTATGGAATGCTGTGGATAGAATTGATGTCAGTCAGCTGCATGCCAACCAAGAGTTTTATCCTCTGTACTATCTCTCTTGCCACTCATATACTATTTTATATTTTTAAAGAATTTCTTAATGAAATTCTAAACATAAGAAGTGTTTGAGGGGCCAGAGAGGTGGCGCTAGAGGAAAGGTGTCTGCCTTGCAAGCGCTAGCCAAGGAAGGACCGCGGTTCAATCCCCTGGCGTCCTATATGGTCCCCCCAAGCCAGGGGCGATTTCTGAGCGCTTAGCCAGGAGGAACCCCTGAGCATCAAATGGATGTGCCCCCCCCAAAAAAAAAACAAACAAAAAAAGAAGTGTTTGGAAACTATTCTCATAAACATTTATATCACTCTAACTCCTATATTCTGATAGATAAGCTTTTTTCCTTTTCTTTAATGACATGTCAATAAGTCATTGATTTTCTCTTACACATGATGGTGATTAAGTATACTTGTATGTTTTATTGCTTAATTAAGTAGGTGGAAAACTGGTAGTTCTTATTCAATATTAAGCAAGGACATTCAGCAAAAGCACTGTTTTCATTCTGTTTGTAGAATAGGCCAACAAAGGACAATGTTTTGTGGTGTAGAATATTCCATACACAGAAGCATATCTAGTAGGAAAAAAGATAACCAAAATGTCAAATAAGAGCATCTAATTTGGAGGGTAAAAATTTATTTGTTGGAGATGCAAATCAAAACAACGATGAGATACCACCTCACACCCCAGAGAACGGCACACATCACAAAGAATGAGAATAAACAGTGTTGGCGGGGATGTGGAGAGAAAGGAACTCTTATCCACTGCTGGTGGGAATGCTGTCTAGTTCAACCTTTATGGAAAGCGATATGGAGATTCCTCCAAAAACTGGAAATCGAGCTCCCATACGATCCAGCTATACCACTCCTAGGAATATACCCTAGGAACACAAAAATACAATACAAAAACCCCTTCCTTACACCTATATTCATTGCAGCTCTATTTACCATAGCAAGACTCTGGAAACAACCAAGATGCCCTTCAACAGATGAATGGCTAAAGAAACTGTGGTACATATACACAATGGAATATTATGCAGCTGTCAGGAGAGATGAAGTCATGAAATTTTCCTATACATGGATGTACATGGAATCTATTATGCTGAGTGAAATAAGTCAGAGAGAGAGAGAAAAACGCAGAATGGTCTCACTCATCTATGGGTTTTAAGAAAAATGAAAGACACCCTTGTAATAATAATTTTCAGACACAAAAGAGAAAAGAGCTGGAAGTTCCAGCTCACCTCAGGAAGCTCACCACAAAGAGTGATGAGTTTAGTTAGAGAAATAACTACATTTTGAACTGTCCTAATATTGAGAATGTATGAGGGAAATGTAGAGCCTGTTTAGGGTACAGGCGGGGGTTGGGTGGGGAGGAGGGTGATTTGGGACTTGGGTGATGGGAATGTTGCACTGGTGATGGGTGGTGTTCCTTTTATGACTGAAACCCAAACACAATCATGTATGTAATCAAGGTGTTTAAATAAAAAAAAAATTTATTTGTTGAAATAACAGCAGCAATTATGTTACAGTAAAGTTTCAAAAGCAATATGGAGTAATGACTTATTTAACTTGGACTAGAGATATGTCTAACACCTGAAGTTATGTTTTCTAGGTTTATTTGCTACAGATCTGGGATATTCATGCCAAAGAAAATAGACTTTAGACTAGCCAATATAGGTGCTAAATCTTCTAATCTTTGCTTTCTGGTATTTCATAGAATTTAGATAGACTGGTGAAAGGCAATAATCTTTACAAGCCATTTAGATTCTACTTTGTGCAGAGTTTTTAAAAACAACTAACTTTCCTATAATGTACATAGTATTTTATTTCTAGTTGTAGCTTAATGTCAACAGTAAATATGGTTTAAACTATTTTTTGGGGGGGCCACACCCGTTTGGCGCTCAGGGGTTATTTCTGGCTATGCGCTTATGCCTTTGGCTTGGGGGAACTATATGGGATGCCGGGTGATTGAACTGTGGTCCGTCCTAGGCTAGTGCTTGCAAGGCAGAAGCCTTACCTCTACCACCACCTCCTTGGCCCCTGGTTTAAACTATTTAAAAAAATACGTTTTCTTAGATTATTGTGTTATATCAGATCTACTGCAACAAATGCTATAAATGAAATAATATTTAAGCAATTCTTATGTCTAGACATGGCAAAACACTTAAAATGTATTTATTGACTGACACTCAGCCTAACCTTCACAGCCACGTTGCTGCTTAAGAATATTATTGTCACGAACCTTACACCAAAGCATTGTAGATGGATCGCATCACTTTCATTCAGGACATCAGAAAAGTGGATAGGTTTAAAAGATGTGGGGATGGGAGTGTAGGTGAGCAGGGGATTGCCAGTTCGGTTCACATTCAAATAAAGTTCTTCTGAGACATTGGGTAGCCAGCAGCCTTATACAGTAACTCAAGGATAAAAAGCTCCTTTACATTTCCTTGGGATTTTTCCCCCTATACTACTCAGCA
This sequence comes from Suncus etruscus, assembly GCF_024139225.1. Lineage (NCBI taxonomy): Eukaryota > Metazoa > Chordata > Mammalia > Eulipotyphla > Soricidae > Suncus > Suncus etruscus. The sequence goes on along the minus strand of NC_064862.1, from coordinate 781,833 downwards.
TGCATCAAAGTATCTCTGCATTTACCTCACCCATGTGAGGGAGACACTGAGCCCACCATGGTTCTTAGTTCCTAGTGTGACTTCTCTGCCAATTTTATACACTAAAATCAGGAGACCCAATCTTCTACCACTAAATTTTAAAAAGTGCCTATTATGACGGTAGGCTGGGCCTAGGAGGTGGGGAGGTCAGAAAGTAGAATGCCTGTCTCAAATACAGGGGTGGGGGAGAATTGCTTTGGTGGTGGGAATATTGCACTGGTGAAGGGGGGCATTATTTTATGACTGAAACCCAACTACAATCACAGTTGTAATTATGGTGCTTAAATAAAGACTTCATATAGTAAAAAAAAAAAGTGAAAAAGAAAAGAAGGTGTGAGATGACAGCTGTAGGGTGTTGCCTTGCACTCGGACCTGGGTTCTATTCCTGGCATCCCTTATGGTCCCCGAACTTCCCAGGGGCAATTTCTGAGTACAGAACCAGGAGTAACCCCTGAACACTGCCAGGTTTCCCCATCAAATCCAAAAACAAACAAACAAAAAAAACCAAACCAAAACAAAAAACAATAACAAAGAAAAGAAGGTATGAGATGGATTCCAAAAACATTGGTTAAGGGAGCGTGGCACTGCTGGTGGTGGAATTGGTGCTGAAAGATTGTATTGCTAAAACTCAACTATAAATTACTTTGTAAGTCTTGATTATTTAAAAATGAAAGAACTAGTAGTAAATTTATACTATAAAATTAATATTTATACCAGAACTAGGTAGAGTGGAAATTTGTCCATCTATTTTATTTCACTCATCATAATAGATTTCATGTACATCCATGTATAGGAAAATTTTATGATTTCATCTCTCCTGACAGCTGCCTAATATTCCATTGTGTATATGTACCACAGTTTCTTTAGCCATTCATCTGTTGAAGGGCATCTGGGTTGTTTCCAGAGTCTTGCTATGGTAAATAGTGCTGTAATGAATATAGTTGTAAGGAAGGAGTTTTTGTATTGTATTTTTGTGTTCCTAGGGAATATTCCTAGGAGTGGTATACTTGGATCTTATGGGAGCTCGATTTCCAGTTTTTGGAGGAATCTCTATATCGCTTTCCATAAAGGTTGAACTAGACGGCATTCCCATCAGCAGTGGATAAGAGTTCCTTTCTCTCCACATCCCCGCCAACACTGCTTATTCTCATTCTTTGTGATGTGTGCCATTCTCTGGGGTGTGAGGTGGTATCTCATCATTGTTTTGATTTGCATCTCCCTGATGATTAGTGATGTGGAGCATTTTTTCATGTGTCTTTTGGCCATTTGTATTTCTTCTTTGTCAAAGTGTCTGTTCATTTCTTCTCCCCATTTTTTGATGAGATTAGATGTTTTTTTCTTGTAAATTTCTGTCAGTGCCTTGTATATTTTGGAGATTAGCCCCTTATCTGATGGGTATTGGGTGAATAGTTTCTCCCACTCAGTGGGTGGCTCTTGTATCCTGGGCACTATTTCCTTTGAGGTGCAGAAGCTTCTCAGCTTAATATGTTCCCATCTGTTTATCTCTGTTTCCACTTGTTTGGAGAGTACAGTTTTCTCCTTGAAGATGCCTTTAAGTCTCAATGTCATGGAGTATTTTAACTATGTGTTGTTCTATATACCTTATGGTTTCAGGTCTGATATCGAGGTCTTTAATCCATTTGGATTTTACCTTTGTACATGTTATTAGCTGGTGGTCTAAGTTTGCTTTTTTTTGAAAGTGGCTAACCAGTTGTGCCAAGACCACTTGTTGAAGAGGCTTTCCCTGCTCCATTTAGGATTTCTTGCTCCTTTATCAAAATTAGGTGATTTTATGTCTGGGTGATTAGGTGATTGTCTGACTATTCCACTGATCTGAGGGTATGTCTTTATTCCAATACCATGCTGTTTTGATAATTAATGCTTTGTAATACAGTTTGAAGTTGGGAAAAGTAATGCCTCCCATATTCCTTTTCCCAAGGATTGCTTTAGCTATTCGAGGGTGTTTATTGTTCCAAATTAATTTCAAAAATGTTTCATCCACTTCTTTGAAGAATATCATGGGTTTCTTTAGAGGGTTCACCCTCTAGTCTAAAGGGAGGCATTACATATACACAATGAAATATTATGCAGCTGTCAGGAAAGATGAAGTCATGATATTTTCCTATTCATGGATGTACATGGTATCTATTATGCTGAGTGAAATAAGCCAGAGGGAGAGAGAGAGACACAGCATAGTCTCACTCATCTATAGGATTTAAGAAAAATAAAAGACATTCTTGCAATAATTTTCAGAGAGAAAAGAGAGGCCAGGGCTGGAAGGGACAGCTCATGACATGAAGCTCACCACCAAGAGTGATGAGTGAAGTTAGAGAAATAATTACATTGAGAACTATCATAACAATGTGAACAAACGAGGGAAGTAGAAAACCTGTCTAGAGCACAGGCGAGGGTGGGATGGGGAGGAGGGAAATTTGGGAAATTGGTGATGGGAATGTTGCACTGGTAAAGAGGGTGTTTTTTACATGTCTGAAACCCAACCACAATCATGTTTGTAATCAAGGTGTTTAAATAAAGATATTAATTAAGAAAAAATATGATTTTTTTCTGGCTTTAATGTTAACTAGCAGCCATTTTTAATAAAAACAATTATACCTGAGGTATTTTTTTAAATTTATACACTGTGAAGTCAAAGTTTAATGATGTACCCAACTAAGGATACTAACAACTTAAACTTTGTGTAAACACAAACACATTATTTTTAACCAGCGTTCTAGGGTCAAAGCAATATTCTGTAAACCAATAACAAAAACCTGAACTAATTTATCCCCCTTTTCTCTTTCCCAATCTCATCCTCCACCCCTTCTCTCCAAGTACTTGGAGGTACTTGGTGCTATCTCTTAATTTGTCAGTTTGCAAAAAAAAAAAAATAACAGGGAGATCTGGGGCCTGAGCGATAGCACAGCAGTAGGGCATTTGCGCCTGACCCAGAATGGACTTGGGTTCAATACCAGCATCCCATATGGTCCCCCAAACCAGGAGAGATTTCTGATTGCATAGCCAGGTGTAAACCCTGAGTGTCACCAGGTGTGACCCAAAATCCAAAAAAAATAGTGGGGGAATCTATTAAGATCTTTTATCCTCCTCCCAACACATAATGACAAAAGAAGTTACTGAATTTCCTCGGAAGAAAACCAATTACTGTCAGAATTGAGAGCAATACTATAGCAGGTAGTGTCTTGCTGCATGCTGCCAACCTAGGTTCAATCTTGACATCCCTTTCTGGTTCCCAAAGCACTTTCAAGAATAAGTCCTGCTGTGGAGCCAGGAATAACTCGAGCATTCCTGTGTATGGCCTCCAAAGAACAACTTAGAAAGGGAAAGAATCTTGCTTTTTAAAAGAGCATTGCTCTTTAGCATGTGTTTACTATTAATACAACAAAGGCACATGTTTTTTATACACTTTAGTATCACTTTAAAACTTCTCCAGGTTAGTAGATACTTATTTATAAAGAAATGAAAGGCAGATTCCTTTGAAAAGAGATGCTATTAAGCACCAACTATTACACATTAATCCCTTGTAATAGTGTTAAAAATATTTTCAAGGCTATAGTTATTTGTGGACCTAGTAGAAGGGTTCATTGTCTTGTTACCCTGTGACAATTTTCATGTTACAGAGTTAATACACATTTATCTATCTACTAACATTAATGAAGTTTGATGCCCTAAGCATGATCATTTCTGTCACTTTGTATCTCATTAGGAATTGCTATTGAATTGTGACACCTTTAGACTTTGCCTAATTTCATTCATCATTTCCAATATATGTTAGCCAGTGTTAACAAACCTAACTACATAATCAAAATCTCTTGTGTTATAATGTAGAAATGTATCTTATTGAAAAGTCCTTCCATTCCCTAAGGGAAGAGTGATAAAGTGCTAATTCATTAATTAATATTAGTGTATCATTAATAAAATTCTTCATCAAAATGAAAAATTAATATAGTAGGTAGGTTGCATATGATTGATCTGGGTTGATCCCTTGTACTCTATATAATTCCCTGAACCTACCAGAGTGATCCCTGAGTAGAGTCAGGAATAAGTCTACAGCACTGCTACATGTGGCCCAAAAATAAACAATAAAAAACTTTCCCAACTTAACTATTAAATTCTATAATTCTATATCAATTCTATAAGAATCATCATCTTGATTTTTACTGTCCCAATATATTTTCATCATTGTGCTCACCGGACTGATTTTCTGGCCCTATTGCTCAAACCTCATCAGGACCTCAGGATGTTACAGAAATAGGAGTTATGAAGAGATAAAACTTCTTTTTTGGATGGTGAATACACACACACACACACACACACACACACACACACACACACACACACATATATATATATATATATAAGTACCATAGTTAGAATTGTTCATAATTGAGTTTTGTATAACAAAATAAGTATATATACTTACATATAATTATAATAATAATAAGTATAAGAAAGAATAAGAATGTACACTACCCTACACTAGTGAACTTTTCCCACTACCAATCGCCCCAGTTTTCCTCCCACATATCGACCTCTGCCTTCAGGTAAGGACTTCTCTCTCGTCCTCATTTTCTCCTTCCTTCCCTCCATCTATATCTTTTTCCTTTTTAAGAGTGTTGTTTGCACTATTTTTAATGAAAGAGATCATGCATATCACTTTGTCCCCTTCTAGCACTCAGTTCTTGTCTAGACTGATCAGTTCCTGCTATCATTGTTATAGTGGATGATTCTCTTTCCTAACTGCATTCACTGATCTTTGTGACAAGGTTTCTACAATAAACTGGTCCTCTGGCCCTCATCTCTATTGTCCCTGGATATTATTACCATACACTCTTTTATTTTTCTTATATCCCACAAAACAGTGACATTATTCTATGTCTATCTCTGACTCATTTCATTCAACTTAATAAACTCCATATCCTGCCATGTATAAGCAAATTCCATGACTTTATTTTTCCTAACAGCTATATAGTATTTCATTGTATACCATTGTTTCTTTAGCCATTCATTGATTCTTGGGCACTTGGGATTTTTCTAGATTTTGGCTATTGTGAATAGTGCTGCAACAAACATAGGAATGTGGAAGATTTTCTGCATGGTATTTTGGGGTTTCTAGGGTATATCTGTAGTTACTGGTATTGCTGGATGATAGAGAGGCTCAATTTCTTGTTCTTTTGAAGAATATACATACTTTTTTCCAAAAAAGAAAACAGGAAATTAATCTTGACTGGCAATAAATAAGAATGCCTCCCCCCACCAATGCCCCAACACTGGTTGTTCTTGTTTCTGTGTTGTGTTTCAGTCTTTGTTGTGGTGTAAGATGATACCCCATTGCCGTTTTGATATGCATCTTCCTGAGGATTAGTGATATAGAGCATTTTTTTCATGTGGTTTTTGGACATCTGTATTACTTCTTTGAGAAAATGTCTATTAATTTCTTCTCCCATTTTTAGCTGGGTTAGATTATGTTTTGCTAAGTTCAATCAATGCTGTGTATATCTTAGATATTAACCTCTTATTGGATGAGTACTGGGTGAATAGTTTCTCCCATTCCGTGGCTTGTCTTTCTATTCTAGTCATTGTTTCCTTTGAAGTGCAGAAGCTTCTCAGTTTAATGTAGTTGCATTTGTTTATCTTTGTGTGGCCAGTGGTGTTTTATCCATGAAGATGTCTTTACTTTCAATGCTATTAAGTATTCTGCCTAAGTTTTTCTCTTTGTACTTTACAGTTTTAGACTGATATCAGTTCTTTATTTCATATTTATTTGACCTTCATGCATGGTGTTAAAGATAGATCTGAGTTCACTTTATTACATATAGTTGCCAGTTTTTCCAACACCGTTATTGAAGGTCTTTCCTTGCTCCACTTTGTATCATTAATCAAAGGTTAATTAATCAAATATCTGAGAGCCTTTCTCAGAATATTCAAGTTTATTCTATTGATCTGAGGGTCTTTTTAGTGACTACTACTTCATAGTATAGTTAAAAGTTGTGGAAAGTGATGCCTCCCTTCTTTTTCTCAAAAATTACTTTAGGTTGGTTTTCAGTCTGTAAAGTTTCTGAGCTGCTATGTGTTCATGAAGCTATGTATTCTTTCATACCTGAATGAAAGTCTGAATGGGTAAAGTATTCGTAGTGAAGCATTTATTTCATTGAGTTTTGTCACTATATTGCACTATTGTCTTTGGGCCTTGAGGATTTCTTGTGATAAATCTACTGTAAATCTTAAGGATGCACCTTGGAATGTAATTTTGCTTTTTGGTCTTGCTTATTTTAGTATTCTGTCGTTGTCTGTGTTTTTCATCATTGTGACTAGTTTGTACTTCGGAGTGCTTTACTTTGCGTCTCTTTTAGGTGGTATTATCCGGGATGTGATTGCATGTACTTCTTACCTCTGGGAACTTCTCTGCAGGGATGTATTAGACAGGTGACTACTCACTGGGGTTTTCTTCCTCTTGGACGCCAGTGATTCTTATGTTGTTTCTACTGAATTTATCCCAGAGTTCTATTATCATCTGTTCATTTATTTTGGTGACATTTTCCATCTTCTGTTTATTTGTTTTGACTCTCTGACAAAACATCTGTTGTATGGGAGTGTTGTGCAGCTCATCTTCCAGCTCATTGATTCTGTCCTGAGCAGATGTTACTCTGCTAGTGAGAATTTTTCATGTCATCTACCAAATTTTTCAGTCCTGTTCTTTCTGTTTAAAGTTTTTTCTTTGCATGGTTTCTTTCAGTTCCTCTCTAAAGTATTTATCAGAGAGTTTATATAGGAGGTCTATACTAGTTGGGTCTTCATCTTCATTCTCTAACCATGGTGGGGTTCTGTGTGGTTTCCCCATTGTGACCAATGGTGTTACATTGTGACACACCAATGTGGTGTTTTTTAATGTGCTGTGCTGGAGCTCATCGACTAGAAGAAATGCATGGCCACAGAGTAGGGTAGTTGAACTATTCTAGTGGTGCACTTGTTGGTCCTGCCTCGTTCTTGTCACTTGCCGGGTTCTTCTCTCCTCACAGTAAGTGCTACAATGTGTTGATCAACATGCCCTGTGTCTCCGATCAGGCTCCCAGATCCCCTTATAGAATTTTCTGGGGCTCTTTGGTCCCACCTCTTTCACTTCATGGGTGGGGCTCTGCTCACCTCACAGAAAACCCCTTGGCATTCTGGCCACATATCTCACCAAAGATATAACTTTCTACATATGTATAGTGATCAGTTCATTTTGAGCTTTGCAAAATATCCAAAATTATTCTTGAAAACTAAGAATTTTAAGTAATTAAAGTGCCAAAATATATGATGCCAGTTAAGAAAAATCAGGTACTACCGAGCCCCCTCCCCCATTCCTCCGGATCTCCAGGTGGGTTCCTGGGAGGAGCTGATGGGGCACCCGGGGTTTTCCCCACTCCCAGGCCGGGCCGGGCCGGGTCCCTGGCCTAGGGTGGGGAGCAAATCCCTGAACTCCGGGCCTGGGAGGGTCTCCCTCCCTTCCCGGAGCAGGATTTTTAGCCGGCATGGACAGGCCTAGGGTGGGGCTTAGGGGGTGGAGTTTGATTTGGTGGGTGGCAGATAGCTGCTTAGTTATACTCAGTCTGTCACTGGTAATTTCATACCAGTCTACATTTTGCAAACACTTGCTCCTTCCAACCATCAGTACCCCAGATTTACCCTTCTTAACTTCAGTAACACATAGTTCTAATCTCTGACTTAAGACATACAGTATATGTAACAAATCCCAGAACTATTTAGAAGGACATAAATTGAACACATATATCTTTTGAATATTTTAATGGTATTTTCTTTACCTGATATAACACTCTATATAGTCTTCTACCATGATGTTTCTATTCACTTTTCATCTTGTCTTTTCTTTGTAAGCTGTTCAGTAAGGATTGTTGGTGGAACTGTCCCCCAGTTTGATGCCTATGATTGAAATATGTCATGGAAATTGCGGGTCTTGTTCCTAGTGCCTCTAGATGCACCAATAACGCCCCATGGCATTGATTCTTGTTTGCATAGACACATTAAAATGGGAAAACATCATACATACAGATAAGTTCTTATCTAATAAATCTCAGTGCAAGGTACCTTACACCCTGAACATTGATATAATGACCTGGCACAGGCCTCAGAAGAATGGGCATCCTCCATTCATGCCGGAACCAGGCAAGCTAACTACGAAACATCCAAGGTCTTTTACAGCAACAGCTGGAAGCAGTCCTCTACCAGGAAAGACACTACCAAGGGTCTGACATCGACCTCTTAAAAAGAGACTTCCGTTTACACTGAGAAGACTTGACAGCAACAATGACCTGCTCTACAGGACATGGTTCTCTCTAGTCCCCCTTAAGTGTGAGGTGAAACGAGAGGATGCTCTGCACCTCCCCGACTGCAATATGGGAGATGCAGACTCCAGGATCTTTAATACAGAAGCATGATACCAACAACAGAGACTATGTGAGGAATGGAGGTGTATTGCCACTACAGACGATGACTTGAATTGAACAAACTAATTTGCCTGGAGCCTAGAGTCAGTCCTGTGCCAGGAAACTTCAGGGGTAAGGTCTCCTTGTATTTAGACCATAATTTGTCTTTCCATGTCCCTTATGTTTTGGTGGGCCTATGCAAACAAATGCCACTTTAATTCCATTTTTTACTATGTTCCCTTGACTCCAATTCTTAAGAAAAACAAGCCACTAAAACTTTTGATGTTAAAAAAAAAAAAGAAAGAAAAATCAGGTACTTCCAAAATGCTAATGCATTTCATTAGATACTGCAATTTAAAATTTTCCTTTAATCTCTTTCTCATCTCTATCAAAAAACTACTTAGCTGAAAATTTAGTAATTTTAGGTCAATATTTTCCCAAATCCTTTTGCATTTTGTATTTATTTTGATATCATAGGTTATGAGGTAGAAATCAACTATACTAATAGTTTAGAACAACTTATATGTCATGTGCATGTCTATTTGTATTCTTTAAATAAAGTGAAGAATTCTTCCAAACAAACTGTCCAAAACTTCTTGCCAAGAGCCATAATACAGCACATAGGATGCTTGTCTTACAAGCAGCATACTTGGGTTCAACTCCAGATAGTCTCCAGAGCCCTGCAGCTGTTGTACCTGAGCATCGAGTGGGTAGTAGATCCTGAGTACTGCCAGATGTGCACCCCCTCAATAAAAGTGCCAGAAGTAACATGATAAATTAGATCCCCAATTATTTGCATTTCTGTACATGGACAGAAGTTTCGTGGCCTTTCTTTCGCAATGGCAGCAAAGTAAGTGAGATATAAAGTGAAAAGTTCACGCCTTCGATGGCCACCTGGAGGGTGGTCTATTCATTGTCTCTATCATGTAGACTGACGCTATTCTGCAGAAGCTTCTCCACTGGAGTATTTCTTTAGTTTATTTCTTTAGAGGAAAATGGCTTACTGAAATCAATGCCTCTTTCTCACACAAGTTTATATATTCTCTAGGTAACTGTTTCCTTAGAGGACTAAATCCAGAGGGAAAACAAAATATTGTGAAAACAGTCTACAAATTATTGACTAGTTAATAATAAAATTTCAATATTTATGCAATTTTCTCTGACATATAGTGAATTTCTGTCATGATTAACAAAATATTAAAAGTTGAAGCAACTCAATTTCAATATTATTAAAAATGTAAGAATTTTAGTGATAACATTATGTAAAAGTTTATGAAATTTTTATACTTATAGTAACATCTGTATGTGATAAAATTTATGATCTACATACCTTATATAATGTTTTTATAATATTTTAATATTAATATATTATAAAAGATTTTAAAAGTTTGAAATTAATGTGAATCTATTCAATTACATTTTTCATTGAGAAAATATATAATATTTTACAAAATTGTTGCTACTTATACAGAATTACCTTGTAAAAGTAGATGATCAATATCTGATTCACTTAATGTATTTTAAAGTAAAAGTAAAAGCTTCATAGAATCAGCTGCTAATTTGACTCATGATGAGACATAAATTCATTTGCAAAGAAATCACTGAGAAAACTATTGGGATGTTTCGGACAGGGAGAAGATTTGCAGGGCTGGAATCCCTGCTTTACTTTGGGATTCCTAAATCAGATCCCAGACCTATGATCCCTGGGAGTAGCTACTGGATGCCCGTGCTGCACACCAAAAGACATGTACTTTTAAATGATTTAACATCAAATATAAAATCTTCAGAGAAAAAACTATTTGAATATTTCAAAATAATACATGATAATAGTCTTACAGGTTACAGTAAAAACTCAGAGAAAATTAGTTTACTTATCTTCCATTAGCATCCTTATAGCTCATCTCTGTACCATGTTTAGCACAGAACATAAGTTGTTCTTTAAAGAAAGTTTCTTAACTTTCATGTAATTATCTACTGCCACAGGCTTTCCTTGACATTGTGAGCATTCCAGGTGCAAGCATAGACAACTCAATGTATATTAGCATCACAATAGCATATGCAAGCAAGCTTTTTGCTTGAAACCCTTCTGAATTTATTTTGCAATCAACAAGCAATTTGTCAACTATAACTACTTATTAAGCACAGCATTTCTGATGAATTGATGATAGGCAAATAAGTGCTTTACACAACTTCCTCCTTTCCCATCTATTTTCCCCCCAGCTCCCTTGTGTGTTTGATTCACTGCATGGGCACAAAAAGATCTTCCCTGGGTTATGTGTTTCAGAGAGAAAAATAAAAAGATGTTTAAAAAGGAAAAAGAAGCAAGTGACAGAGGAACAATTAAGATGAATTTTGATCATATTTAAATACACTTCATTGTCCTGATTTTAGAAAGATAAATCATGGTAATTGCAAAGCTAGACATTTACCATTTCCCACACAGTTAAAGAAAATATAAAGTACAAACAGATGATTTGTTTTCCTTTAAATAAATTTTGGCACTTAAAAATTAAACTTGATGTGGGGAGCTTAGGCATAGTCTGCAGGGCTGTTTTGCATAGATTCATCAGTTATGTGAACCGCTATGGTTCTCCAGAGAGAAAAAAGGGAAATCAGGCTCATTGCACCCTGTCTAGTAAAAGAGAAAATTCCACGTTTGAATCAGCCTGGGGGTTAATAGAGAAAAGAATCACATAAATGCATTTCTTTTCCCCAAGGCTAGGCTACTGTCAGCAGAAGATGATTGAGTTAGCAAAGGCATTTCCTCTTCTTTTTCTAAAATTTTCAGCATCATGAATTTCATCCATGCATATAGACCTTACTCTTCACTCACCCACACACCTTACAAAGCATCTAGCTCTGCCAATTGTGTAAACATTCACAAGGAACTATACCAAATTTCTCATCACAAACATAACATAATGGGAAAAAAATCACTGAAATTGATTTAAATGGTTTACAAATTAGCATTCTATCTACTGGTAGAAAAGGAAAACTGGGAATACAAACATCCCAGGTAATTATGCTCTTGTTGCATCTATTTAAAAAGGTTCTGACAACTTACTCAGAGAAATATTATTGTGTTTTACCTAAATATTCATAAAACTATTGCTCTATATACTTTACAGTTATTGATCAAAGCTAGGATATCACAATTGGAGAATGTATTTGCCCAAAGTATTAAAATAAAGATTGACCACATTCTGTGGTCAACATCTTATTCTTGTTAACTGTTCAAATAATATATATAAACAATTACTAAATACTTATTTAATCAATTTTAATGCAAACTCTTGTGTGTTTTAATACTCTTAACATTTATTTTAATAACATGTACTAGAAAAAGAGAAATGATAACTGTGTATGGGTAACTCTAATAATATCCAATTTTTTGTTTTTGTTTTTGTTTTTTGGGTTCTTGGGCCACATCTGTGATGCTCGGGGGTTACTCCTGGCCATGAGCTCAGAAATTGCCCCAGGCTTGGGAAACCATATGGGATGCATGGGGATCGAACCCTGGTCAGTCTTAGGTTAGCATGTGCCAGGCAGATGCCCTACCTCTTGTGCCACTGCTCTGGTCCCTGATATCCAGTTCTTATAACATATCTCCTCTACATATATACATTTCACTTAAAATATTCTAATATATATCTGTCATGTTGGCCACAGAATATTATAAATTTTTTTTGGTTTTCATCTTTTGAGGTCACACCACACCTAGCAGCGCTAAGGGGTTACTCCTGGCTCTACGCTCAGAAATCGCTCCTGACAGGTTCGGGGACCATATAGGATGCTGGGATCTGAATCACCGTCCTTCTGCATGCAAGGAAAATGCCTGACCTCCATGATATCTCTTTGGCCACATATTATAAGTTTTATTATATATTAATGTTTATATTATTATTATTTCCCCCATCAGTAATACTCACAAAGAGTATTTTTTCTTAATTTTGGGTTTTTTGGGTCACACCTGGCAGTGATCAGGGGTTACTCCTGGCTCTATGCTCAGAAATCGCTCCTGGCAGGCTCAAGAGACCATATGGGACGCCGGGATTCGAACCACCGACCTCCTGCATGCGAGTCAAATGCCTTACCTCCATGCTATCTCTCCGGCCCCGCACAAAGAGTATTTTAAAATGTTCTGAAACCATCCGACATCCTCCAGATCATGAGTTTCAGGAGGGCTGTGCTACCCAAAAAGGACTTGATTAAATAAGCGTTGCTTATTTAAAATATTTTCTTTGGTTGGGTTAGTACTTGTTTTAAAAACTTGAGAGTTCCAGTTAAAGATTTATTATGCCCATTAGTATTGCTTTGTTGAAATCTAGTATGCATTTTAACAAGTATCTACAATTTATGACGGTTAAGTTCAAAGTTGTATAATTATTGTAGTAATTTCCAACTCATTCACTTGTCAGTTTTTATTTCCAGATCTTCCCACAAAAATGTACCAAATTGAAATGTTTCTTTTTCAACTTGGTTATTTTCAAATGTTAATAATTTTTGATTTTGGTGAAGCAAAAAATCTACCTTAAAATATTATTGGCTATTTCTTTTTCCTATTTAACATAAGAAGGATGCTTCAAAGCCTCAAAATACTGGAAAAATAAACATTGAAAAGTCTGATTTTTGAGTGTCATTATTTCAGTATGTAATCATTTTGACTATTTTTATATTGATTGACATTTTAATATGTCATATTAAATTGTTAAATTTAACAATTATTATTAAAATTATTATTAACATTATTATTAATAACAATCATCATTATTAACATTAAATCTAATGTCAAATTTAATTGACATATTAATATTTATATTATATTGACAATTTTTATGTTGATTGAAAAAATGGAAATACAAAAGAAAAGAAAAAAAGAAAAATGGAAATCAAGTAAGCTTTTTTCAAGATGCTTTTGAAATCCCACTTTAGAAAAGAACTTGTCATATTACAGTGAAATGCAACTTTTAAATTCTTTTTAGACTTGTGCTCCTTTACATTTATTTTCTCATTTAACTACTGTACTTAGGATGAAATATCTGAGGCAACATCGCCACAAATAACATCTATAGGAGTATTCTGATCTCTTGTGATTGCGTATAACTTCATCCACAGAACCAATTGTACAGTCAATAATTTGACTTCACGGAGGAAGCCCATGAATTAGCCTTTGAATTCAATAGAGCACTTCGTCTTTGTTTCCATGATGTGCCTCTTCTCAAGTAATAAAATCATCTTTGGGTTGGAATAGAAGAACAACAATGTGATAAATTGGCATTTACAATGTAATGGTGCAATGTAGATATTGCCTTTTTCTTGCTATGGAAAATTCTTGAGTTTTGAGAAAAGAAATAATTTTATTAATATAAAGTAGTAGTATCATTTATTAAACACTTTATGATGACCCCTAGGTCATTTATATCTATTTTTCAAACATATATTTGTCGTAGACTTCTAATATTTTATTATTATATATTCTTGGTGCTAGGGAGATAGAATAGTGGGTGAGGATCTTGCCTTCCATGTGGAGGACTCAAGTTCAATCTCCAGCATACATATGATTTTTTGAACCCTACCAGTAGGTAATCCTTGAGCACAGAGCAAGAAATAAGCATGGAGAATCATCGGGTGCTTATATAAATATTATATACAGCTATAATACAAATCAGTATTATGTTAAATTATATAAAAATTTATATCTAACATATAGCAATGTGAATTAAATATTCTGAATAAAGTGAAAGGAGGTCATACTGATAGCACAGCAGGTAGGGTATTTGTCTTCCATGTGCAGACCATGGTTCAATTCCCGGTATCTTATATGGTTCTCTGAGTCTGCCAGAAGTGATTTCTGAGTTCAGAGACCGAGTAACCCCTGAGAGCCACCAGGTATGGTCCAAGAAAAAAAAAAGAAGAATTCAAATCCATCAGCTGTGCCCTACTTTTTCTGTTCAAGAAAGTTTCTGAGAGGTCAGAGAGAAATGACAGCATGTGGGGGACTCTTCTTGCACTTGCAAGCCAGTTTGATTCCTGGCACCCTATGTGGTGTCCTGAGCACAGGTAAGAGTACACTACTGTAAATCCTAAGTGCAACATCAGGAGTAAATTTGGGCCACTACTGGGCATGAGCCCAAAAAAAAAACAGTGCTGAGAACAAATGTTATTTTCTGATGAAATTCAAAAGTGGTTTTGAGATCTATAAAGTAAGATCTTCTTGAAATTGATTTTTTACAGTTTTTATGTCATTCTTTTGGTTTTAATTGTTCCTATCAGTTAATAGTCATGTGGAGGTATATTTTCACACTAAATAACATCAATGAAAATAATATATGCTTTTATCATTCCAGAGATAAACTCAGATATAACTCAATGACCATATCGTAATCACATATTCAAAACATATTGCATCTATTTTTAAATCTCATTTATCATACTCTAAAAATCAGAATTATCTAGGTATTACCAAGATTGTTCAGATAAAATGTAACAAGTTTAGGATATGATCTTTTAAAAGCCTTAGTAATATTTTTATAGTACCAAGATATCTTAGTCATGTATAGAACAAATAAATGACAAAAACGTAATTTCCTTCCAAAAGAATGGTTTTATAACAAAAATCTCAAAATAGTTTAGCATTTCTAAAATGCCATATCCAAATTGCATTTGGATATGGATAAAAAAATGATAAGTAAATGCCCTACGGCTGGCAGGGCATTTGTCTTACTCTCGACTGATCCAGGTTTGATTCTTGACACCCCATATGGTCCCTCAAGACCACTAGTGATGATCGCTGAGCACAGAGCTAGCCATAAGCACTGCTGGATGCATGCCAAAACCAAAAAATGTTCAACATTCTGAAATGTAATAATCCCATGATAGATCTATTATTCTTTGTGTTTAATTTTGTTATTGGATACACATGCCACATATTAATGAATTTTATCCATTTTTTATTTCAACATAATAAATTATTTTTTAATATTTGGTTACATCTAATAGTAATCATGGCTTATTTCTAGCTCTGCACTCAAAGCTCACTGCTGGCAGTACTCAGGAGACCGAATGTAATGACACATGGTCATCCATGAGGACTTAAAGTAACTCTTGGGAACTAAAAATATTGTTTTTAATTAAGTGTTTGTATTAAAATGGGTTTCCAAAATATGTGAAAATTATGCATTAGAAAATATTGTCTTAATAACATAAACATTACTAAATACTTCTTTTATGGATCTTAGTAGTCAAAAGATTATTTGAAAGTCAGATATGGATTATTGTTAATGTCTTTTAATACTGAATTTATTAGCTTATTAAAATACATTAGTCGATGTATACATTTGATAAGAACATAAGAATATGTCTAAACAAGAGTAATTGGATTTATTTAGCAAGTAGTTCTAAATGCAAAAAAAAATTATAAATGCATTCTTCACTTGCATTCTCATACATCTATACTTACCTGTAATCAGTCACAGGCAAGAAAAATAAGACAGGGGCCGGTGAGGTGGCGCTAGAGGTAAGGTGTCTGCCTTGCGAGTGCAAGCCAAGGATCAGGACCGCGGTTCGATCCCCCGGCATCCCATATGGTCCCCCCAAGCCAGGGGCAATTTCTGAGCGCTTAGCCAGGAGTAACCCCTGAGCATCAAATGGATGTGGCCGAAAAGCCAAAAAAAAAAAAAAAAAAAAAGAAAAATAAGACAACAATAAACAAATTTAACCATTCTGCAAAGCTATCTTTTGCACGTTTAGTAAATAGAATATAAAACATAAAAAGTAGAGTTAGTTTCCTTAAATGAGGGGTAAATTCAAATGGAAAATTTTAGTTGCTTAATTGCTGATTGCACTTTTAACTGTTCAATAATACATGTGTGCAATTATTTAAATTTAAAACTCTTATGTATCAATGTTATAAATTAGAGCTTACTCTTAACTTTTTTGTTGTTGTCGTTTTGGGTTTTGGCCCACACCCAGTGACGTTCAGGGGTTACTCCTGGCTATGTGCTCAGAAATCCCTCCTCGCTTGAGAGACGATATGGGACATGGGGAATCAAACCGTGTTCCTTCCTAGGTCAGCTGCTTGCAAGGCAAAAGCCCTACTGTTGCGCACTGCTCCGGCCCCATCACTCTTAACTGTTGAATGTGTATAAACCTGTGAGACTTTCTTAAACATAAGAATGATTTCAGAAATTTATGATGATGTATGTCTGGATAATATAAGTTGGGTAGAACAGTGTATAAAGTGATTTTTAATGAAAGATCTATTAGTTATTTGGTTATATTGTCTGAAGTATATGAAATCTTGTGCTTTGTATCTTGTAAAAGAGAATAAATATTTTTCTAAAATGTAAAATTAGAAATCTGTATAGAAGTATAGGGTGTTTAGGTAAATCTCCATGGTCAATTATATGTCAAAGATTATTTATATGTACAAAGATTATTTATATGTACAAAGATTATTTATATTCAGCTTTGATTTTTCTAGAATATAAGGTTATATATATAAAGGTTATATATATATATAAAGGTTATATAATTATTTAAAATATATTTAAAATAACAAAATAGCCAATAAATAATTTTCAAATGTTTATTTTCTGAATACAAACTAAGTCCTAAGGAATAATGTGAAATATATGCTCTGGTAAGTATATAGATAGAGACTGTTAACTCCTAGATCTCATAGCAGAAAATCTAATTAGGGTTCTGGTTGAGATAAGTTCCAATAGTACATTTGATAAAAGAAAGAATTAGCTTCAAGAAGTAAACTTAATTCAACT
Organism: Suncus etruscus; assembly: GCF_024139225.1. Lineage (NCBI taxonomy): Eukaryota > Metazoa > Chordata > Mammalia > Eulipotyphla > Soricidae > Suncus > Suncus etruscus. Next base: position 764,576 of record NC_064862.1, on the reverse strand, counting down.
TCCTTCAGGCTGAAGCCTAGATATTTTTCAGCAAGATTTTATACCTGGAAATTGATGATGCATAATAAAATGCGTCAAGGTTATATTACTAATATTTTACATACAATCAAAATGGAAAAGAATTAAATTATTATTAGGGCCCTCGTGCATAACCCTGGGAAGATGGTTGGGTAAGAAAATTTTAATCTGTGGACCAACTCCCAAGACAAAACTTTTGTTTGTATTATTATCATTTTTGTAAAAGGTTTACAAATGTTAACTTTTATAGTATTAATAGTTACTGTACCACCAAAGTGCACAATTCACAACTTCTGTTTCTATGTCACAATAATACCTAGTTCACATCTTTCCAAGGATAATATATCTTTGCATTCAAATATCAAGTGTTGAGCTGGAGTGATAGCACAGTGGTAGGGCATTTGCCTTGCAAGCGGCAGCCCAGTCAGACCTCGGTTCAATCCCCAGAGTCCCATATAGTCCCCCCAAACAGCCTGGAGTAACCCCTTGAGCGTCACTGGGGTGTGGCCCAAAACCAAAACCAAAAAAAAAAAAAAAAACCCCGACAAAAATCAAGTCTTTGTCTTCATTAAATACTGTCCACTTCCTAGTTTTTTTCAATATACCAGAGCTGAGTGAAATCATCTAGTACTTTTGATTCTATGGCACATTTCACATAACAGTGTATCCTGCTGTTTTATTCAAGTGGAAGCAAGCTGCAAAATTTTACCATTTTTAGGGCTACATAATATTCTGTTGTGTATGTGTATATATATCCCATTTTCTTTGCCATTTTTCTGTGACTGTACAATGGTTTGTTTTCGTATTTTGCCTATTGTACTAAGCATTGCAGTGAACATAGTTATACACATATATTGTGAGTTACTGTTATTGCATTCATGGATAAACAAAAGTATCAATTTTGATTAGATGATCAATGAAAAAAGGATTGTTCAAATTCTATGGTTTTGATAAATTACAAAATAGAGAAAAACAAGAACAACTTTGGGAAACTGGAACTTTGGTGAATACTTGTGCAGGGTGGTTCTCCTCTTTGAAGAATGACTTCTTTACACCTCTATTCTGATTGGTAATCCTGCCTACAAATCTCTTTGAAACTCAGTCGAACTCTAGTATTTTTATTCCTTTTCCTTTCTCTTTAAGATGTGAGTTTTACACAACCCATTCATGCCAATACGTAGTCAATAACCAAGAATCAGTTTAGCCGTCAGACCTAGCCCTAGGTTCCTTTCTTCTGCATGTAGAGCCAATAACCCCAATTTCCCTCCTTACAAGGGAATTTAATTTTGGCAAATGGCTTCATCTCACAGCATTTGTAATTTGTTAGTGAACGAAGAAGTAATTGTAACAATACTGACATCCTACTATAGATTTAATTAAATATTTGTCTTTGTGAGTTTGTTGAATTTCTACTAGGGGTAAGTTACTATTTTGCTTTTTTTTGGTTTGTTTAAGAATTTACATTAAGTAAAAAGAATTTATCTCATGTAATAAAATGATTGTTGATACAAAGGCAGATGTTAACATGTCTTTGCAATATAGATAGTCTAGCTAGAGTACTGATAGTCCTGAAATAAAAATGTTTACTCTAGAGATCCTTTTCCATTAGATTTTGTAAGAATTCTGTTGCTCTGACCCTTAGGTTACATTAGATCCTAAAATTAGGATTTATTGTTATCTGTAGTAGATTCTCAGTAGACATCTAATAGCAAAATAGCACTATCATGTGCTTTGCCACACTGGATTGCATTAAGTTTGTGTTTTGAATGCACTGTAGAGGTCCAAGTTAGTCTTCCGTAATGCTTGTGACATGTGATCTATAGTATGAATGAGACTTTATATAGCAAAATTTAGAAAACGAATTTTATTTACTTGTTATATAACACCCTTCCTTTTACATATGTATGTATGCTTGAATTCATTTAAAACATATATACACACAACTCACAGAGGTTCCTGAACAATCTCACTTAAAATTTAGCCTCTTTTTTTAAACAGATAGAATTGAAAGCCATCTCTTTGTTCCCAGAAGCAGCATGTAACTAGGAATTTTTTCATGCATAGAAAACTGGAATTTACTCAACTTTCATGAAGTTCTGAAGTTCTTTTTCTGAAGTTCTTTTCTTGTTTGAAACTAGAAAATTCAAACTACATTATAATAATGTTTTCATTATTTAATGAGATCGAAGAAATTTATCTTATTTTTGCATTTATTTTTGCAATTATATTTATTTTTTAAATTACTTTATTTAAACTGTGGTTTTAAGGTTGTTGATAATACAGTAGTTTTTTTTTTAGTTACAAAATTATTAATGGTTGTATTTCAGTCATACAATGTACAACAACCTTCACCAATTCACACTTTTGGCCCCCAATGTCCCCAGTTTCCCTCCAACCATATCTACTGCCCTCTCTCACCTCTGGGACAATTTTTGCCTCTCTCTCTGTCTTCCTCCCCCACTCTCTCTTTCTCTCTTTCACTCACTCACTCACTCACTCACTCACTCACTCACTCACTCACTCACTCACTCATTCACTCACTCACTCACTCACTTACTCACTATCTATCTCCCCTTTAGTAACAATTTTTATCTTCTATTACAACTTGGGATTCAGCCTTGGAATTTGAACTTAAACTTCCAGTCTTAGGTCAGACCCATAGCACAGCAGGTAGGGTTTTTTTGCCTTTCACGTAGCCAACAAGGGTTCAATCCCAGGTATCCCATATGGTCCCCCAAGACTGCCAGGAGTGATTTCTGAATGCAGAACCACTAGTAACCCCTGAGAACCATCAGGTGTGGCCCCAAAAACAAAACAAACAAACAAACAAACAAAAATAGCTCCTTCCAATCTAACCTTTAAAATACAAATAAGGCATTTTTTTTTAAAAAAATTGCTCTGCTAAAATGTTATGTTAGATGACATTCTCTAAATAGTCTTTAAAGATATTTTCCTATTGGTATGTCATATAATAACCGACCACCTCTACAGTTATTCACTCTACTATGGAAATACTATGGAAATGTAAAAGTTTTGAGATCAAGTAATATTAAATCTGTGTTCTTCAAATTCATTCTCTCTCATAATAAGTGGTATAAAATATCACCTTTATGTATACCTAATAGCTACACATCAATTATTATCTTAACCCTACAACAAAATGTCTTTATTATGGTACTTATGCTATCATTTCAAGTAAATAATATATCTATTATTCTAAGGGTCAATAAAGTCTGCCACTTTTGTTCCCTAGTTTCCAGCACTTTGTGAATAACAAAATTTCCTTTCTTCTGCAAATTTTACCTTTAGTTTGCTATTCTATTTCTAATCCCTTAAAATGCAAAGTTATCATATTAATTTAACATTTATTTTTAATGTAGTTATTATTTACCTCTCTTCTGTTTTTGGTATATTAAGTAAGTTTGTGTTTGTCTTTGATTCATCTCATAAGCATTTTTTAATTATACCTTGTGATTTTTTTCTTTGCCTCATTGATTCTTTGAGTTTATTGTTAATTATCACATATATAAAATTTCAAGATTTTCTTCTGCTATTGACTTCTAGTTCATTTATATTGTTGCTGAAAAAGACATTTTACACTGTATATTACAAATTTGTAAACACTTGTTTTTATTATACATATGTTCTATTATGATAAATATACTCTTGAGGTGAATAGACTTTATGCTATTGTTGATTGTTGGATGCATTGTTCCATTGATGTGTATTCAGATTAAAATTTATTTTGACAAATGTACAAGACAATTTATGGGGAAGGAATATAGTATTATTAAATTTACTGATTAAAAATCTAAATAAAAATGTATATCAGTACTTTACATAACATCAAAACATTAACTCTAAGTGCCTCATGTTCATAAGCACAAAACCTAAAACTACATGCTTCTAAACATAAAGGGCAGATAATCATTGTTACCCTGATTTAGGCTAAAGTTTTATAAAAAAAAGACACAAAAGCATAATCTGTAAGAGAACAAGTTGAGAAATTTTATTTAAAGTTAGAATTATCTGCTCTTTGCAAGACAAACTAAATCCCCCTAAAATTTTTTCAGGTTAAACATTTGGTGAATGACTTGATTCAGTATATATATATATATATATATATATATATATATATATATATATATATATATATACACACACATATATATGTGTATATATATGTGTGTGTATGTGTGTGTAGAAACTGAAACAAATGCTTTAATGACTATACTAAAAATAAATGGACAAACATTTGAAAAAAAATAACATATTATAAAAGACAGTCAAGTAGCTGAGCTGGACCAATAGTACAGAGGTAGGACATTTGTCTTGCACATAGCCAACTCAGGATGGGCCCCAGTTTGATCCCCAGCATCCATAGGTACTGCAAGCCTGACAGGAGTGATTTCTGAGCACAGAGTCAGGAGTGACCACTGAGTGCTTCCAGGTGCTATACACCCTCCAAAAAAAGTTACACAAGTAGCAAAGAAACACACAGAAATAATTTAATATCTGTAATCAACAGTGAGATGCATATTCAACCACAGTGATCAGCACAAAAGCAATTTACATTAAAATTGATGCAATTTGGAAGTCTTTTTTTTTTTTTTTTGGTTTTTTGGGTCACACCTGGTAACGCTCAGGGGTTACTCCTGGCTATGTGCTCAGAAGTTGCTCCTGGCTTGGGGGACCATATGGGACACCGGGGGATCGAACCGCGGTCCGTCCAAGGCTAGCGCAGACAAGGCAGGCACCTTACCTTTAGCGCCACCGCCCAGCCCCTCAATTTGGAAGTCTTAATATATTGAGTGTTGATATTGGAGTGAGTGCTACTTATTATTGATATGACTGAAAAGTTATACACTTCAAAATATTTAGCAATCTTTTAAAAAGTTAAATATGGCCTCTATTATATGATCCAACCATAATACTTATAGGTAATTGTCTGAGAAAATGAAAGTGCTTGCTCTTATTAAGACCTACACATCAATATCCAGAATGACTTTATTTATAATAGCCAAAACTAGGAATAAATTTTATATTTATCTTTAGGCAAATAAACAAATTCTGTTATGTCCATATCATGAAATGTTACTTAGACCCAACAGAAAAAGAGATAATACATTAATGAACTTCAAACTAATTATTCAAATTAAAGAAGGCTTACAAAATATATATGATCCATTCATTAAAAATCTAGAAAATGTTCTTCTATAGTACTCAAAACAAAAACAAGTATTAAGTGGTGCTGCAAATGAGAGAGAAGGAAAGAAAGAGAGAGAAAGAGGAATAGAAAGAGATCAACATTGAGAATTCCCTACATAGATAAGACTACTTTAGTCAAACAAAGAAAGCTTAATTTTAGTTCAAGTTCCCAAAATAACTTGACCTGGATTCAATTTTATTTATGTTTCTGGAGCCTATTTCCTATCTGTTAAGAAAATTCTTATAACTAATGATGTGTATAAACAATCCTTGTTTTCCACACAACAAAAATGTTCTGCTACACAAATTGAGGGGGAAATAAAGGAGGGTACCAAGACCAAATAGGTGTATGAACATTGAATAGAAATAAAAAATGATCAGACTTAAATGCCAAACCCAAAGCCAAGGACAACAGAATCAAAACTCAATCTACAACAAGCTAGACACAGAGGGGGGCATTTATACTAGCAGTCTGGGGGTCAAAGGAGGGAATATGGGATGCATGTTGGGAACAGGGGTGGAGGGAGAACAACACTAGTGGTGGGAATGCCCCTGATTCAATGTCACTATGTACCTAAAATATTACTGTGAAAGATTTGTAATCCATTTTGGTCAAATTAAAATTATTTAATTAAAGAAAAGAAAAATATATAAAATACTTAAAACTAAAAAAAAAAAGTGCTATGTGACTTAGAATTCTTTTGAGTTTTGGTTCAAGCTCTGGCTTTGTGTGTTTTGTGTGTGTGTGTGTGTGTGTGTGTTAGACACAACAAACATATTAATTACTATTTTAGTATCTCAATTTGTCTTCCTTTGGAAATTTCTGAACTTTTGTCAGGTCTTCTGAGTTTGGTCCTGAAAAAAAGGAGCATAAAGAAAATATATGATATACATGCTTGTGTATATATGATATATATGCTTGTGGTGTTCCATGTCAACAAATTGTTGTATGTTAATAAAAATCTCAATTGGAGTGGGTGTGGGCAGCCTTTCCCACCATCTTGTACTTCCAAAATCCCTGTAGCCCCACTCTACAGCTACCCCCACGTTTTCCACAGAACTTGGAATTCCTGGACCATATGCTCATATTTGTGGCAATATGACACTTCCAAATTTTTAAATACTGACATCCCAGTAGAAATGCATTAAATTTAATGTCAAAGTAGCATAGAAGCCACCTCAGGTTAATGAACAAAGACAATAACAAAATGATCAATTAGCAACAAACAGCTTAGTAAACCTTCAGAAAATGGCTTCATGGTCGACCACCCCATTTTGAGATGTAATTATTTTCACAAATTTTCTTTTGCTGTAGTCCATTTTTGATAATTCCATGCCACTTATTTGTAAACAAGAAATGTAAATTATTTCATGTTTGTCAGGAGGGCAGACGAGGGTAGGTGTAACAATGGTGGACAGAATTTTGTACCGGTCATGAAATTGTTGTTGGAACATTTAATGTCAGAAACAAAAGTATTATGAGCAATTATGTAAACCACACTGTGTAAATAAAGTAATAAATATTTTAAAAATATCACAATTGAACTGCTTAAAAATAGTAAAAGAGGGCCAGAGCAGTGGCGCAAGTGATAAGGTGTCTGCCTTGCCCGCACTAGCCTAGGACAGACTGCAGTTCCATTTCCCCCATCTCATATGGTCCCTCAAGCCAGGAGCAATTTCTGAGCACATATCCAGGAGTAAACCCTGAGCGTCACTGGTTGTAGCTCAAAAATCCCTCCAAAATATAAAATAAAATAGTAAAACTGGATCACATCAATGTCCTGGTTAAAATTAGTCGGCCTATATTTCTTAAAGGGCTATGTATAACAAACAACCTAAATTTCCAGCGATGAATGGATAAATAAAATGAAGTGAAAAGACATGTAGAAATACTATGAAGCTAAAAGAAAAGGCAAAATCTATAGCTAGTGGTGCAATTCAGTAATAAGAGTGCTTTCTGGGGCCGGAGAGATAGCATGGAGATAAGGCATTTGCCTTACATGCAGAAGGACAGTGGTTCGAATTCCGGCATCCCATATGGTCCCCCGAGCTTGCTGGGAGAGAGATTTCTGAGCGTAGAGCCAGGAGTGGCCCCTGAGCACTGGCAGGTGTGACACAAAAACAAAAAGAGAAAAGAAAAAAAAAGAGTGCTTTCCTAAAATGTGTTTCACGTAGATTTTATCCCTGGTACAAAAAGATTTTTTCAACAAAATTAAAATAAAGCATTTTTTTCAACAACCTGAGTGGAACTATAGTAGCTAATATTATCTGAAAAAAGTCAAAAGGAAAACAATAAATGTCACATGATCTGATTCATATGTGGGATATAAACAAGCAGAGAGAATGAGGAGACAAACAAAAACAAAACTATGGGCCCGGAGAGATAGCACAGTGGCGTTTGCCTTGCAAGCAGCCAATCCAGGACCAAAGGTGGTTGGTTCAAATCCCGGTGTCCCATATGATCCCCCGTGCCTGCCAGGAGTGATTTCTGAGCAGACAGCCAGGAGTAACCCCTGAGCACCGCCGGGTGTGGCCCAAAAACCAAAAACCAAAACAAAACAAAACAAACAAATAAAAAAAAAAAACTAACTGCCTGGCAAAATTTACCAAAAGAACAGAGAAAGTAGGATAAAGGGGGGTTGCCGAGGACTGTTTTGGAAGGATAGTACTTTGGTACTTTGGTACTTTGTAATTCTCAAATGAGTAGTTTTTATTTCTATTATAAGGAACAATTTTCTCCTAATCCAACAAGATGTAAAGAGTTTTTGATTTGGTTGAATGTTGTTTTGGGTTGCATCTGAATGTGCTCAGAATTTACTCCTGGTTCTGTGTTTAGGCATCATTTTTTGTGGTGTTTGGAGGACCATATGGGTTACCAGAGATAAAAATGTGTTTCTTCCCTGCTCCATTTAGGATTTCCTGCTCCTTTATCAAAAATTAGGTGATTGTATGTCTGGGGAACATTTTCTGAGTATTCAAGCCTATTCCACTGATATGAGGGCCTGTCCTTATTCCAATACCATGCTGTTTTGATAACTATTGCTTTGTAATAAAGTTTAAGTTGGGGAAAGTAATTCCTCCCATATTCTTTTTCCCAATGATTGCTTTAGCTATTCTAGGGTGTTTATTGTTCCAAACGAATTTCAAAAGTGCCTGATCCACTTCTTTGAAGAATGTCATGGGTATCTTTAGAGGGACAGCATTAAATCTGTATAATACCTTGGGGAGTATTGACATTTTGATGATGTTAATCCTGCCAATCCATGAGCAGAGTATGCGTTTCCATTTCAGTGTGTTGGCACAACTGGATAGCCACTTGCAAAAAATTTGAACTTAGACCCCCAGCTAACATCATGTATGAAGGTAAAATCCAAATGGATTAAAGACCTCGATATAAGACCCAAAACCATAAGATATATAGAACAACACATAGGCAAAACACTCCAGGACATTGAGACTACAGGCATATTAAAGGAGGAAACTGCACTTTCCAAGCAAGTGAAAGCAGAGATTAACAGATGGGAATATATTAAACTGAGAAGCTTTTGCACCTCAAAGGAAATAGTGCCCAGGATACAAGAGCCACCCACTGAGTGGGAGAAACTATTCACCCAATACCCATCAGATAAGGGGCTAATCTCCAAAATATACAAGGCACTGACAGAAATTAACAAGAAAAAAACATCTAATCCCATCAAAATATGGGGAGAAGAAATGAACAGACACTTTGACAAAGAAGAAATAAAAATGGCCGAAAGACACATGAAAAAATGCTCCACGTCACTAATCATCAGGAAGATGCAAATCAAAACAACGATGAGATACCACCTCACACCACAGAGAATGGCACATATCAGAAAGAATGAGAATAAACAATGTTGGCGGGGATGTGGAGAGAAAGGAACTCTTATCCACTGCTGGTGGGAATGCCATCTAGTTCAACTTTTATGGAAAGAGATATGGAGATTCCTCCAAAAACTGGAAATCAAGCTCCCATACGATCCAGCTATACCACTCCTAGGAATATACACTAGGAACACAAAAATATAATACAAAACTCCCTTCCTTACACCTATATTCATTGCAGCATTATTTACCATAGCAAGACTCTGGAAACAACCAAGATGCACTTCAAAAGATAAATGGCTAAAGAAACTGTGGTACATATACACAATGAAATATTATGCAGCTGTCAGGAGAGATGAAGTCATGAAATTTTCCTTTACATGGATGTATACAGAATCTATTATGCTGAGTGAAATAAGTCAGAGAGAGAGAGAGAGAAAAACGCAGAATGGTCTCACTCAGCTATGGGTTTTAAGAAAAATGAAAGACATTCTTGCAATAATAATTTTCAGACACAAAAGAGAAAAGAGCTGGAAGTTCCAGCTCACCTCAGGAAGGTCACCACAAAGAATGATGAGTTTAGTTAGAGAAATAACTACATTTTGAACTGTCCTAATAATGAGAATGTATGAGGGAAATGGAGAGTCTGTTTAGAGTACAGGCGGGGGTCGGGTGGGGAGGAGGGAGATTTGGGACATTGGTGATGGGAATGTTGCACTGGTGATGGGTGGTGTTCTTTATATGACTGAAACCCAAACACAATCATGTATGTAATCAAGATGTTTAAATAAAATAAAATTAAAAAAATGTGTTTCTTCAAAGGCAAGAAAATTGCAAGGCACCTCTGTGCTATTGATATAGCTCCAATTATAAGAATTCTATTATTCTCAAAGGGAAGTTTTTCCTTGTTATAAAGGCTCTTTCAAGTCATGTAGAGAAATACCTGTTTGTCACTTCAAAACTTAATTTTAATCTTTTTTGTCAAATGTTCTGCCCAAGGTGCTAAACCAGGGCATAGGCATTGCTCAGTGTCTACCTGATTAGGACTATACTCTTTTTTTAAATTTATTTTTATTATAAATATATCTTTATTTAAACACCATGATTACAAACATGACTATAGTTGAGTTTTCAGTCAAAAAAGAACACCCTCCCTGTGTTTCTGAATCCCTGAAGATCTCCTCAGAGGCCTAGGGAGCGCACCCCCAAACAACTGCATTTTGAAGCTGTCCAGTAAGTAAATTCTGGCTGGGGGGGGTCACCGTCTAATAAGCTGAGCTCTCTGGCCTGCGGAGGCTCCGCCCTGCTGTGCCTTTGTTCATTCTGAGGACTTCAAGTGAAACTTCTCCTGCCTGTGCCTGTCTGCCTGTGTTTCTGAATCACTGAAGGTCTCCTAAGAGGCCTAGGGAGCGCACCCCAAAAAACTGTCAACTAGAGGAGCAGCTGCATACTCTTTCTAACCAATGAACCCCACCACAACATGCAGGAAAAACCACACTACAAGTATGACAATGGGGAAACCTCGCAGGCAAACACCATGCACAGAGAATGAAGACAAAAGCTCAGATGACCTAATAAATTCCAACCACCTGATTAACCTCTCAGATAAGGGACTTAAAGTAGCAATATGGAAGATGTTTGAAGAACTCAAAGAAAGCATAGATCGATCTGAACAGAACACAAAGACAGAAATCAGAAAACTCCAAACTGAAATAACAGATCTGAAAAACATGGTTGCTCAACTGAAAACGTCACCACCAGGGGATCAGCAGCTGAGGAGAGAATTGGAGTACTGGAAGATGTGATGCAGAAAAATTCAACACAATAGAAGACATTGGAAAAGAACCTTAACACAAATGAACAGGCAATGACAAAAATACTCAAGAAATGTGAACAGATGAAAATAGAAGTATTTGATAAACTCAATGGAAACAACATAAGAATCATTAGAGTCCCAGCGACCCAGGTAGGAAATCTCCAGGAAGAATCAACTGTCAAAGACATCATCAAAGAGATACTCCCTGAGTTAAAGACTACATGCAATCAAATCCTGCATGCCCGAAGAGTACCAGCTAAGAGAGACCCAAAGAAAAACACCCCAAGACACATCCTCATTACAATGACAAATCCCACAGATAGAGATAGAATATTGAAAGCAGCAAGATCAAAAAGGGAAATTACATTCAAAGGAGCAACCCTAAAACTTACAGCAGATGTGTCACAAGAAACTCTCAAGGCCAGAAGACAGTGGTGGGATATTGTGACAAGAATGAATGAAATGAATGCCTCCCCAAGAATACTGCACCCAGCCCGACTCATGTTCAGGTCTGAAGTAAGAATACATAGCTTCATGGATAAACAACAGCTCAGCAACTTCACAGATGATAAACCAGCCTTAAAGGGAAAACTGGCAGGTTTACTCAAAGCAAGAGAGACAAACAAACACAGCAAACTTATCTACAAAGATGACATTAAATCCTATGACAGTCATCTCCCTCAATGTCAATGGACTAAATTCACCAATTAAAAGACAAAGAGTGGCAAAATGTGTCAAAAAGATGAATCCAACCTCCTGCTGCCTAAAAGAAACACATCTGAATGGTCAGAACAAACATAGACTCAAAATCAAAGTCTGGAGGAAAATCATCCAAGCAAACAACACCCTCAAAAAAGCTGAGGTGGCCATATTAATATCTGATGACACCAACTTTATACTCAGAAAAGTTGTAAGGGACAAAGATGGACACTATGTACTAATCAAGGGATATGTGCAATAGGAAGAAATCAGACTATTAAACATATATGCATCCAATGAGAGACCAGCAAATTATCTAATACAATTACTGACAAATCTGAAAGAAGACATCAATAATGACACAATAATTGTGGGAGACCTCAACAGGGCCCTATGAACACTTGATAGGTCAACCAGACTGAAACCCATCAAAAATATACTAGGCCTGAAAAGAGTAATGGAAGAAAGAGGACTAGTAGATATATATAGGACACTCCATCCAAAAAACATGGATACACATTCTTCTCCAATGTACATGGGTCATTCTCCAGAATAAACTACATGCTGACACATAAAACATACCTCCATAAAATCAAGAGGATGGAAATCTTGCAGGCTACCTTTGTTGACCACAAGGCTCTGAAATTAGATGTGAACTATAAAGCCACAAACAAGAAAAACTTTAACAATTGAAAATTAAACACCCTGCTACTGAACAATCAGTGGGTCAGAGATGAAATCAAAAAGGAAATCAAAACTTTCCTGGAAACAAATGATAATGAAGACACAAACTGCCAGATTCTATGGGACACAGCAAAAGCCGCCCTGAGAGGAAAATTTATAGCTCTACAAGCACACGTCAGGAAGGGAGAAGGGGCATACCTGAATAACTTAATGATGCAGCTCAAAAAATTAGAAAATGACCAACAAAAGGAACCAAAAATAGGGAGACAAAAGGAAATAACAAAGCTGAAAGCAGAACACAATGAAGTGGAAAATCAAAAAACAATCTGAAAGATCAACGAAAGCACAAGTTGGTTCTTTGAAAAAATAAAAAAAGATTGATATATCATTGGCAAAACTCACAAAGAAAGAGAGAGAGAAATCTGATAACCCGTATTAGAAATGAAAAGGGAGAGATCATGACAGATATTGCAGAGACTACTTTGAGAAACTTTCTGCTACTAAACATGAGAACCAAGAAGAAATGGAAAAATTCTTGGACACTTATAACCTTCCACATTTAAGTAAGGAGGATGTAGCATATCAAAACACCCCAATCACTACTGTGGAAATTGAAACTGTAATCAAACATCTGTCCAAAAAAAGATCAGGCTCAGATGGATTTCCAAATGAATTTTTTCAAATCTTTAAGAGGAGCTACTACCAATCCTAGCCAGGCTCTTCCATTAAATTAAAAAAAAAAACGGGAACATTCCCAAACAGATTTTATGAATCCAACATCACCTTGATACCAAAATCAGTCAGAGATGCTGCCAAAAAAGAACATTACAGACCAATATCCCCCATGAACACTGATGCAAATATTTTCAACAAAATCCTGGCAAATAGGATCCACTGCATCATCAAGAAGATCATACACTATGACCAAGTAGGTTTCATCCCAGGAATGCAAGGATGGTTTAACATCCGTAAATCTATCAGCATCATACACAACATCAGGAAGAAGAAAAATAAAAATCACATGATCTTATCAATAGATGCAGAGAAAGCATTTGATAAGGTCCAACACCCATTCTTGATCAAAACTCTCAGCAAAATGGGAATGGATGGAACCTTTCTCAATCTTGTTGAAGCCATCTACCACAAGCCAATGGCAAATATTATCCTCAATGGAGAAAAGCTAAAAGCCTTTCCTCTAAATTCTGGACAAGAGAAGCCTGTCCGCTCTCACCACTACTTTTCAACATAGTACTAGAAGTTCTTGCTATAGCAATCAGGCAGGAAAAAGATATCAAGGGAATCCAGATAGTAAAGGAAGAAGTCAAGCTCTCATTGTATGAAGACGACATGATACTCTACTTAGAAAAACCCTAAAGACTCTACCAAAAAGCTTCTAGAAACAATAGACTCATATAGCAAAGTGGCAGGCTACAAAATTTACACACAGAAATCAATGGCCTTTTTATACACCAATAATGATAGGGAAGAGAAGTAAGTCAAGAAGGCAATCCCATTCACAATAGTGCCAGACAAACTCAAATATCTTGGAGTCAATTTGACCAAGGACATGAAGGACCTATACAAAGAAAACTACAAAACCCTGCTCCAAGAAATAAGATAGGACACATGGAAATGGAAACACATACCCTGCTCATGGATTTGCAGGATTAACATCATTAAAATGGCAATACTCCCCAAAGATTATACAGATGTAATGCGATCCCCTTAAAAATACCCATGACATTCTTCAAAGAAGTGGATCAAACACTTATGAAGTTCATCTGGAACACTAAACACCCTCAAATAGCTAAAGCAATCATTGGAAAAAAGAATATGGGAGGAATTACTTTCCCCAACTTTAAACTGTACTACAAAGCAATAGTTATCAAAACAGCATGGTATTGTAATAAAGACAGATCCTCAGATCAGTGGAATAGGCTTGACTTCTCAGACATTGTCCCCCAAACATAAAATTACCTAATTTTTTACAAAGGAGGAAGAAATCCTAAGTGGAGCAGGGAAAACCTCTTCAACAAGTGGTGCTGACAGAACTGGTTAGCCACTTGCAAAAAAGCGAACATAGACCCCTAGTTAACATCATGTACAAAGGTAAAATCACAATGGATTAAAGACCTTGACATTAGACCTAATACCATAAGGTATATAGAACAACACATCGGTAAAACACTCCATGACATTGAGACTAAAGGCATCTTCAAGGAGGAAACTGCACTTTCCAAACAAGTGGAAGAAGACATCAACAGATGGGAATACATTAAACTGAGAAGCTTCTGCACCTCAAAAGAAATAATGCCCAGGATATAAAAGTCACCCACCAAGTGGGAGAAACTATTCACCCAACACCCATCAGATAAGGGCTATCCAAAATATACAGGGCACTGACAGAACTTTACAAGAAAAAACATCTAATCCCATCAAAATATGGGGAGAAGAAATGAACAGATGCTTTGATAAAAAAGAAATACAAATGGCCAAAAGGCATATAAAAAATGCTCCTCGTCACTAGTCATCTGGGAAATGCAAATCAAAACAACAATGAGATACCACCTCACACCACAGAGATTGGCACACATCACAAAGAATGAGAACAATCAGTGCTGGCGGGGATGTGGAGAGAAAGGAACTCTTATCCATTGCTGGTGGGAATGCCGTCTAGTCCAACCCCTATGGAAGGTGATATGGAGATTCCTTCAAAATCTGGACATTGAGCCCTCATTCGACCCAGCTATTCCATTCCTAGGGGTATATCCTAAGAACACAAGAACACAATACGAAAACCCCATCCTCACACCTATATTTATTGCACCACTATTCACAATAGCCAGGCTCTGGAAACAACCAAGATGCCCTTCACAGACGAATGGGCAAAGAAACCGTGGTACCTATACACAATGGAATATTATGCAGCCATCAGGAGAAATTAAGTCATAAAATTTTCCTATACATGGATGTACATGGAATCTATTATGCTGAGTGAAATAAGTCAGAGGAAGAGAGAGAGACGCAGAATAGTCTCACTCATCTATGGGTTTTAAGAAAAATAAAAGTCATTTTTCAACAATCCTCAGAGACAATGAGAGGAGTGATTGAACTTCCAGCTCACTTCATGAAGCTCACCACAAAGAGTCGTGAGTGCAGTTATAGAAATAACTACACAGAGAACTACCATAATCATGTGAATGAATGAGGGAACTGGAAAGCCTGTTTGGAGTACAGGTGGGGGTGTGGTGGGATGGAGGGTGATTTGGGACATTGGTGGTTGGAATGTTGCACTGGTGAAGGGGGTGTTCTTTACATGACTGAAACCTAATCACAATCATATATGTAATCAAGATGTTTAAATAAAGAAAAAAAGTTTCAAAAAAAGAGAAAACCCTCCTTCACCAGTGAAATATTCTCAACAACAATACCTCTCATCACCCTACTCCCACACCCCCTGCTTGTATACAAAAGAGGTATTCTACATTTCTCACACATAAACATTGTCTCGGCAGTTGCTTGTGTATTTTTCTCTAACTGCATTCACCCCTACTTAGTTGAGCTTCATATCATGAGCTGGTCCTTCTGGCCCTCATCTCTGGGTATTATTATAATAACGTCATTTATTTTTCTTAGAAACCATAGATGAGACTATTAATTAATATTAATAGATGAGACTATTCTATGTATGTGTCTCTCTTCCTCTGAATTATTTCACTCATTATAATAGTTGCCATGTCCTTCCATGTATAGGAAAATTTCATGACTTCATCTCTCCTGATGGCAGCATAGTATTCCATTGTGTATATGTACCACATATACACATATTGTGTATATGTACCACCCTGTTGAAGGGCTTCTTGGTGGTTTCCAGAGTCTTGCTATTGTAAATAATTATGTGATGATTATAGTTGTGAGGAAGGTTATTTTTGCATAGAAGTTTTGTGTTCCAGTTCCATAAGAGCTGGACTAGATGGCATCCCTACCAGCAGTGAATGAGAGTTTCTTTCTCCTAACATTCTCGTCAGCAGTTATTGTTGTTGTTCTTTGTGATGTGTGCCAGTCTCTGTGGCATGAGATGGTACCTCATCATTGTTTTGATTTGCATCTCCCTAATGTGATGTGGAACATTTTTTTCGTGTGTCTTTTGGCCATTTGTATTTTTTCTTTGAGAAATATTCTGTTTACTTCTTCTTCCCATTTTGGGTGGGGTTATATTTTTTTCTTGTTAAGTTCTGTCAGTAACTTGTGTATCTTAGATATAAGCCCCTTGTCTGACAGGTATTGAGTAAATAGTTTCTCCCATTCTATGGTGGCTTTTGTATCCTGGACACTATTTCCTTTGAGATGCAGAAGCTTCTGAGCTTAATATACTTCCATATGTTTATCTCTGCTTTGTATGTTTGGAGAGTGCTGTACCCTCCTTGAAGATGCCTTTAGAATCAATGTCATGAAGTGTTTTACCTACGTGTTATTCAATATATGGTTTTGGTCTGATATTCAGACCCTTAATCCATTTGGATTTGACCTTTTTGCATGGTGTAGATGAAGGTCTGAGTTCACATATTTGCAAGGGGCTGACCAGTTGCACCAACACCACTTGTTAAAGAGGCTTTCCTTGCTCCATTTTGCATTTCTTGACCATTTATCAAAGATTAATTGATTATATGTCTGGACAATATTCTCTGAGTACTCAAGTCGATTATGGTCTGTCTTCATTCCACACCATGCTGTTTTAATGTTTATAGCTTTGTTATACAGTGTAAAGTTATGAAAAGCAATGCTTTCCATACTCATTTTTACCAAGGGTTGTTCTAGCTATTCCTGGGTGTTAATTGTACCAAAATAATTTCTCTCTTTGACTTATTTCACTCAGCAAAATAATTTCCATGTCCATCCATATGTAGGAAAATTTCATGACTTATCTCTTCTGACAGCTGCATAATATTCTATTGTGTACATGTACCACAGTATTTTAGCCATTCATCTGTTGAAGGGCATCTTGGTGGTTTCCAGATTCTGGCTATTGTAAATAGCACTACAATGAATATAGGTGTGCAGAAGACATTTTTGTGTTGTGTTTTTGTGTTCCTAGGTGTGGTATAGCTGGATTATATGGGAGCTCAATTTTCAGTCTTTTGAGAATCTCCATATTTTTTCCATAAGAGCTGGACTAGACCACATTTCCACCAGCAGTGAGTGAGTTTCTTTCTCTCTACCAGCACTGATTGTTCTAGATCTTTGTGATGTATGCCAGTCTCTGTGGTGTGAGATGGTACCTCATTGTTGTTTTGATTTGTATCTCCCTGATGATTAGTGATGTGGAACATTTATTCACGTGCCTTTTGGCCATTTTGTCTATGTAGTATTAATATAGAATGGATAAAAATCATCATATATCTCTTGATACTTAATATTAGTATGTCCATTTATATCTTCATAAATATGTGCTTGAGAAGAAATACCATAAATTTAGAATATAGATATCTAAAAGATAGAAAACTTAAATTATTAGGAAAAATAAATCTCCAATGGAAAGCTATGATTTAAATGAAGGCAGAGATCATATGAGGTGCCTTTTTTCATTGGTCATTCATGAAGAAAGTGTTTTCAATTGCCTTAAGTCACAATTTTCAGAATTATAGCACAATGACATAAGCTCATAAGGCTAATCAAAGAGAATTTAAAAAATTAGGACCGAACAGGTGCAAGACTACTAAGTATTAGGCTAGATACAGAGGGAACAACATATTCTGGCAGCCCTAGGGGTGAGGAAAGAGCATATGGGAGGTAGGACAAAAATGGAGGTGTAGGGAGGACAAATTGGTGATGGAAATCCCCCCTAATTTTATGTAAATATGTACCTAAAATATTATTGTCAACAATATGTAAGCCACTATGATCAAAATAAAAATTAAATTAAAAAAGTCATCTTAGGAGCTACTAATCTTAAAAATTAGAAATACTAAATTTTCCAAAGATACATTATGCTACCATAGTACTATCATAAGCTATCATCTAAGAAAGAGTATCAAAACAGTATCATTGAGAGTATTACATGGGACCAGAGCAGTGGCACAAGAGGTAAGGCATTTGGCTTGCCCATGCTAGCCCAGGACGGGCTGCAGTTTGATCCCCTGGAGTCCCATATGGTTCCCCAAGCCAGGAGGGATTTCTGAGAGCATAGCCAGGAGTAACCCCTGGGCATCACTGGGTGTGGCCCAAAAAACAAAAACAAAAAAAAGAGTACTACATGTTCTTAAAATTTTTATAACAGATCTCATAAGAGAAATGTAGCTCAAAGGAAAGAAATAAACTATATACATATCATTTTTACTAGTTTCTAAAGATAGATTGAGGTAGGTATAGAATTATTTTTAAAATCATGTCTTAAGCATATTCTGATATAAATGGCAGATAAGTCTGGTGTACTATATGCTGAAAAGCGACCCCTCCTCCAGTAAACTCCCCAACCCAAGGCACTCTATCTGAACACAGTTCAAATTGCTTCTGTGGGGATAATTAATTGATGATGATGGAAGGCTGTATGGTAATTGATTACTTTGCTGAGGGCAATGCTGATGGATGGAGCTTGATTGAGACTTATGGCTGCATGTAGTTTTATATAATTTGACTTTGGTACATTTTAGTAACTAAAGAGACACACTGTAAAACAAATTATCTGACTTCATTAAACATTCACAGAAAAAACAAAACAAGGTAGATAAAGCAAAACAAACAAACAACAAAACCCAAACAGCAAAGCTATAATGTGTGAATCTTTTTTAAACTGGATCTTGTATTAGAGAGGTTGGGGATAAATATTTAAAAATAGAAATCTTCTGTTGGTGATATGAAATCCTGAACTTATTCCTCATTTTCTCTTTTTACATTTTTTATTAATAATATATTTTTATTTTAAACATAGTGGCTTACATATCGTTGACAATAATATTTTAGGTACACATTAACCTAAAATCAGCCTTGAGTCCTGGAATCCCAGACATAGAAACAACACAATTCTTCACAACAGCTACAGGAAACAAATCCCATCCGGGACATCCTTAATACTGCTGGGACACCAACAAGTGCCAGCTCTAATATGATATCCTGACAACGAGGAAATTGGGAACAACTTGACCTAAGAGCAGGTTATCCTACCTCACCAGCAAATGATAAGACACAATCAGAAGACTTGTCACCTTTTGGTCTGTGCAAAGGCCAAGATCGTGATCTTATTCCTCATTTTCTTAAAAGCAATCAAGAAATGTTGTTATGCGTTTCTCAGGAAATTTTCCCTTCTGCTATCAAATGAAGTATCACAATGTCTGAGACTTTATTTTTATATAGAAATACTTTGTCTGAGAATGTATACCAGAAAAATGAATGTGATTTTTTTGCCTGTGTTATTTTTGCATATGGACAAATGTGACAGTATATGAATGAATGTGTAACCAAAACACTGAGTGAGCAAATACAACAAATAAGAACAAATTTTAGCCATTGCTAAATCCCACTATACATGATCAGTTTTTCCCTTCGACATTGCTTTTATAAAAAATTTCTAAACAAAAGAAAGGACACTAAAACATTTTTAAACTTAAATAAAAAAAAAGATGGAGGAAAATGATTGCTTCACCAGAGATTTGACTTTTTCAGATTCCTGTTGCAATGTTGTGGAAGTTGAGATGGTATAGGAATGCTGTAGAAAATGTGGAAATAATGGGTCTGAGACGATGAAGGAGTTATATTCTCACACACAAAACCCGTGAACAGTAAGCCTCTTCAATTTTGTTCTTATATGGCACACATTTAGAAAATTTGGGAGTGTCCTGCAAACTTGCAACAGCTGGTCTGCGAATTTGGGCTTGGGGGGTGGAGATGGTTGTATGTTGGAGGATTTCTGAAGTCTCTGAAAGTTTTAGAACAAAGCCCCAACTGCCTGGGAGCCCACAGTGTGAGAAACGAGCCACTGCACGGGCCCTGACAGGTGCTATGAAAGGGTGGAGTTAAGCGCCTTTTTCAGGATATTAAACCAGCATCCTAACTGGCAAAAAAAGGAATTGTCACTGACATTATGTCGGTCCATTGGAGACCCTCTCTGCTACTTTCCGTGATCTGGGAACCATTATGGATGGGAGGTGGATACACTCCTGGGCAGGGATTTAAATAATGGTTTCTAATAAAACCTATTTTAAACTGTTTGGGGCAGTGGTTAGAGGCAAGTCTCAAAACATAATGTGTTTAAAGCCACTCTTCGTTTCTTTCTCTCTTTTATTAAAGACCTGAATAATAGAAATGAGATCAGGTGATAAGGGACCAAAACAGGAGTGGGGGCTTTGGTTCTGGGCAATCTACTTAGCTAATGGCTGTAAACTGACACCCTAGTGAAATAAAAATGTCTCAGTTCAAGTGCATAGCTGCACGATTGTTAACAACCCTGAACTCTGGCTGAGATCCTGGTGATGGGCACTAAGTAATGCACTCACAAATTTCCCATGACTTCCTTCCTCTCCTCCCTGCCCAGGTCAGCAAACAAAGGAATCCCATGCAAAACTGAAGGGCACAGTAGCATGAGGGCTGCAAGCCAGGGTGACAGTGGGTTTGAGAGTTTTTTGTTTTTTGTTTTTTTGTGGCTTTTGGGTCACACCCGGCAGTGCTCAGGGGTTACTCCTGGCTCCATGCTCAGAAATTGCTCCTGGCAGGCACAGGGGACCATATGGGACGCCGGGATTCGAACCGATGACCTTCTGCATGAAAGGCAAACGCCTTACCTCCATGCTATCTCTCCGGCCCCGGGTTTGAGAGTTTTGATCTCTTCTCTCAGCTCGTGAAAATGTACTGCTAGTGTTTCATGTCAAACCTGAGGGTCCTCTTCAGAGTTGGCCATTTTCAAAAGCTGCAGGTGGAATAGAGACGTGAAAGGAGTGTACCCTAGAGAGTGTCATGGCCCCATTGATCTGCCCATGGCCTGGCCTCACCATGTTCCTCGGAGCTCTGTGTTGCAGAGGCAGGCCGAGAAAAGCCCTGATCAAATGTGCTAAGACTGCATGGCTGTGGTTAAAATGGTTTCCCCTGGCTCTCCCTCACAGCTTGCAGTTGTCTGATTTCAATCAGTGGCAGTTCCCTCCATATGTCCAGCCATCAATCTTCAGCTGCCCCTGGATGAGTCTGTCACAGCACGGGGCATGTTCCAGTTAAAAAATAGCCTTTGCCTCCACCTTGCCTCCTCAGCCACTGATAACCATTTCTTTGATATTTGTATTAAAAATGAAAGCAAACACATTGGGCAATAGCTTTCCTTTTGTACCAGCGCACAACAAAGCTCCAGAGGTGGAGATGGACAGAGATCTCTCCGAAGGGAAAGCAAGGAAGAGGAATGAGATCTATCTTGATCATTCCCAAATTTTGCCAGGTGAACAAGGCTGGTTCTCAGAGAATAGTCTCTGCAATTTTTACTAGGGTGTGCTGCTGATCGGAGAGAATCGGGGGCTTTTCACACAAGTAGCAAGGTATCTCCTGTTCCTCCAGGGCAGGGTAAGAACACATTTTCGGAAAAGCATGGTTTTAAAGTGCAGGAATGGGCAGATTGGTTCTTCCAGCTATTAGCTTTTCCTCTCCCCTTCTGGTGGTTTTGAGAAACTGAGAGATGAGATCTCTACTGCCTCTGGGCAGTTTGAGGTAGGCAGGGCCAAGAGGCAGGCAAGTGACACTGCCAGGCAGGTCACTCTGGGCTGACCTCCTAGAGATGCCTGCCCACTTACTCAGCCCCAAAACTACAGTTAACAATCTGTGGCCAGGTCCCCAGTGACTATTTTAAGAGGCTGCTTCAGTACACTTATCAACAGGAGACCTTCTAGCCTTCCTGACTAAGGTACTATAGACACTTTGGAGAATTTATAGAACAGGGATGCACTCACTCTTTCCCAACTCTCTACCCTTCCAGCATTTGGCCCATTTAGAAAACTAACGATGTTCTGGGTGGGATTTTTCCTACTTTCTCATTTCTTTCTTTTGTTTGTTCATTTGGTTGGTTTGGTTTGGTTTGATTTGATTTGGGGCCATGCCCAACTGTGCTCAAGGCTTGCTTCTTTCTCTCCACTCAGAATCACTCCTGGCACCAAACTGACCACAAGCAATGCAAACACCTTATCTGCTCTACTATGTTCTACTTGATTTTATAAATGAGGCTATTTGTGCTCACTTCTGCAGCACATATGCCAAAATATAAATAGAGTTATTCATTCACTGTAAGGGGGGGGCTTTGACATTATTAAGTCTTGGACCTTGTAGTACAGAAGACAGGATGTTTACCCTATAAGCAACCAACTTGGTTTTGATCCCCGAAATCAATGGAAATCGATGGAAACATCCCATGTATTTCCCTGAACAGCTCTAGGAATGATCTCTGAGTGTAGAGCTAGGAGTAAGGCCTGAAAATTGCCAGGTGTGTCCTCCAAGCCAAAAACAAATAATATTTAAATATAAAAGCCTTAATACCAGATAGTGATACAGTCTTCTTCTAATCATGATATAGATGATTAATGTAGCTTTCTAAAATGATTTGCATGGGGCCTGAGAGATAGTATGGAGATAAGGCGTTTGCCTAGCATGCAGAAGGATGGTGGTTCGAATCCCTGCATCCCATATGGTCCCCAGCCTACCAGGAGCGATTTCTAAGTGTAGAGCCAGGAGTAACCCCTGAGCGCTGCAGGGTGTGACCCCCCCCAAAAATGATTTGCTTGAATCAAAAACTGAGTAATAAGAAGAAATGAACCAGAGAGGCATCTCAGAGAAATAAAATTCCATGTATAAAAAACCCAGCTTATATGTAAGAAAAGGAGTCGGTGGAGATCAGATAATTTTAAAATCTCATTTAACCAGAATAGAGGTGGCTTCAGGACACAGTGTTTTTAGTGGTAAAATAAGAAAAGACCTGGGCAAAAGAATGGTCCACCCTATGTGTTATTGACATACGAAAGGAAAAATTATAGTGAGGATGAGTTTGGTGAATTAGAAAATGAACATTTAGAACCCGCGAGGTTGCAATTATTTTATTTGGAGATTGACCAGAGAATTTTGTAAGATATCTCTAGATTGTAGGCTCTTATTCTAGAAGAGGATTCTACTGTATAATGACTTTACTATGTGAATTGCTTAATTTTGCTATTTAATAGATATGGGTCTTAGTTTAGCGGTGTTTTCATGCATGCTTTCCATTTGGAGGAATTTTAGTAAAGTGAAAATACTACAAGTTATAATGGGCAGGCTTTGTAATTTGCTTCAGTTGCTACACAAAATTCAGTAGCAGAATGAATCATTTTTCAGTGGGATCATGAGGAAGGAAGGTTCATCTGTGAGTGTCTACTTTTGTTTGTGAGAAACTGGTATATTTTATTCTTATAGGAAAATTTTCAGTTTTATAGTGGTGTTATATTGTTAAATTTTATAGTGTCGATGGAAACATTAGAACTATGACATTGCCTTTGAATTACTTGGATTACGTTGTAATGTGCTTATTATGAAATCCATTCTGGTGAGTATGAGTAGTTAGAAAAAGGCATAAAGCAAGATGAAAAATATAATGAATGAAAACAATAGCAATTGAATAATGTCATTTTGTGGAACATTCATTTCCTGTAGTAACCTTTTAAAATTTTCTGGAGATATTAAACAATGCATTCATAAAAGGTAATTGGGCATGATCTTCTGATACATTTGACTTTGTAATTTCTCTCGGCTTCCAAATATCTCAGATTGATGTTTATCTGACTTCTTTTTGACATTGTTTGGCATTTGTCTATGATGAGTGACAGTCACATCTTTAGTTGAATGTGAAATTGTTCATATATATCCTCATTATCTTATAAACAACATTACTCTGGAGCCCATGGAAAGCTCCTATTGATCACTTTCCTGCAGTTTAAACCTGCCTCTTTGGTACTTGGTTCTGAAAATCTAGGTGTGCTGAGATCCACCAGGTTCATAGATCTTAGTTCAGGGAGAACAGTTCATAGGTTGTTAGAGATTAGATGGTGATTTTCTTCATGGAAGGCATGACTCTTTTCCTCTAAGCTACCTTCAGGCAGTTGTATTGGACTCAAAACAAGTACCAAATTGTCATAAATTCGACCTGTTTAGTGAATCACTGCATAACTTGCTTCTTGAAAATCTATTTCTGTTTTATTTGATAAAATATGAATATTTTGTATAAAAGACTATATGGAATGTAATGACATTTAGTACAAATTGTGGTTCAATCTATCTGATTAGGGAGTATAATTTTGCTTGACTTGATTATAGAAAACTACTTATTTAATGACCATAATTTACGTGTATAAATTGTGAACTGTGCTTTTCAATGAAAAACTCTGCTTTGATACAAATCTCTTTTTACTCTCAGATTCTGAAAACCAACACTTCCCAACAAGTATTCATCAGAGATAGAGTGACATGTAGCCTATAATTGCCCATGTCTTTTGTGGCACAGAATTGCAAGCATTTCCAAATGGCTCTGATATCACAGGAAAATAACCCCAGTTATTTTCTGGCTTGATCCATAATAGATTTACCTTCTAGGAATTTAAGGCTGGACAAAGTAGCAATCTCACCGAAATCTGCTTTAAATACTAACAAATAGTATATGTCCGTGTATTATCAAATAGTGCTTATGTCCTTAAAGTCTGCATTTGAAGAAACATGTGAAAGGAATTTCAAATAGTGGGTAAATTATCTGGTGTGTATAAGAATATCTCATAAATATTTTCAGTCAACATAAATTCACTTTATACAGTAATATCTAATGTGTAGAAATTTAAAAATAATTCTTAAAATAAAATGAGAAAAATGGCTTAAATCAAGTTGTGCACTTAGGAAAGTATAACTTAGTCAAACAAATTAAAATATCAGATATTATATTCATGGGTCAAATAATAAGTAAATGTTTGAATTTTAGAAAAAATCTCTAGATCAATAGTAAATCTGGAAAGTAAAGACCTTAGAATAAGTTATGTCTCTGAGTTGCAAGAAAGAAAATCTAATTCAAATTAGTTCAAGCAAGAGAAAAGTTTTTGGGTCACTTACCTATACCAGAACTAGTTTCAGGCTAGTTGGATCGACACACTTAATTATGTTATCACAGGTTGTTCTCTCCCTTCATTTTTTCATTCTCAGACAGTCTTTTTCCATATGAAAAAAAAGTTAACCATAAGCAACACCAGGCTTACATGATTTGAAATGTAAGATGTATAAATGTTCTATCTCCTCTCGCTCCATAAATGTTCTCACAAGCATTTCTGATTGATGATGTTGGGTTAAATGCTTGAACTAGTTAACTATTTCACTAAAAGGAATACATTCACGACTCTAACATCTTATTGAGAAAGTGTGAAAATGATAAAATGAAATTAAAAGGGAGAGGTGGGACACTAGGTAGTTTAGTTAATTTAATTGATCCTTCCATATCTCTTCCACCAAAGAGGAAGCCAAAACATATAGTTAATGGAAATGACTGGACACAGGAAACAGTATGATATAAAAGTTGACTCCATTCTGTCAAGTTCCTCTTTAACAACTCATGTGGTACCAAGCTGATGGCAAGCAAGAAAGAGAAGTTCCTATGCCCTGAGTGATAGCGCAGAAGGAAGGGCATTTGTCTTGCATGAGACCAACTCATATTCTGTGTCTGACATCCCATATGGTACCCTGTGCCCCACCAGGAGTAATTTTTTTTATCATCTTTCCACACATTTATTTATTGATTGATTGATTTTTTTGACGTCTTTATTTTGGTGTAGATATTGAAGTTGATATCTCCAATTTTATTTTATTGCATTTTATTTTATTTTATCTTATCTTTCTCTTTCTTTTTGCACTCCGCATGATTTGATTTTAGAACCGAGACTATTGTGTGGTGTTTGTCTTTATTGCTGTAGTGCTCATTGGATATTTAAGTTGATATTTCTTTCTGTATTGTTCTGGTGTTTCAATTACCTTTTTCATGTCCTCTCTCAACCTGAGGTTGAAAGCCTCTAGAAGGCCTCCGCCCATTTTCAAAGTATTTGACTTCTTTTTTTTCTTATTTTGTACCCCATTCTATTGCTTTTCTTTTTTTTTTTAATTTTTTTTATTTTTAATTATGAGAACAAAAATGCAAAGAAAGAGGACAAGGTAAAGTTACAGTGGAAGGACAGTCACCCATAACATAATTCTCAGGAAAAGTCCCCTTGCTGATACCTTAACTTTGAACTTTCAGCCAAAGAACATTAAGATAAATAAAACAGAATCCATGTACAATTACTTTGTCCCTCAAGTCCCCAGATTGTAACACATTATAATATTTCTTAACAGCACACAAGGCAATCTAAAGCCATAAAACTTACATAACTCCTTAAACATTAGAGGCATAGTATTTTTTACATTTCCATGTACATACATATTAGCTTAAGTTAACCTCAAATTTTAAGTGTTTTTTTTTTAAGGATTAGAGTCAAAGGAGCACAGTAAAAACGGTGTTACACCCACCTTGTCTGGCCGCCTGGGCTGCTACCCAGAAGGCCTGGAGGCCGGAGGCAGAAGAGGGGAAGGCTGGGGGCCTATCAAGGCTCCCAGCGCACCCACTTTAGGGAGAAGGCCTACCAGGAGTGATTTTAAGTGCTGAGCCAGGAGTAAACCCTGAGGGCTTCTGGGTCTGAGATAATCCCTTCTTTCAATAGTTCCAAGGCATATAGTCTGAGGACAAAGAGTTTGGACATGTTTCTACTGATTCACACGCCTTGGAAGTTAGCCCCATAGGGCGCTCGCCAAAGTCTACAAAGCAGGAAGGTCCAGGAAGGAGTCACAGTTTCCATATCTGGTTCCGGTTTCCACGCCTTAAATTTGGATGTTGCATGAGGGACTGAGTACAACCTAGGACAGGATGATCATTGTACATTCTATAGAGGACTGACTGCAAAGGGACAAGGATTAGTAATGTCATGGTTGAGTAACAATAGACAGATCTGAGTATCAGAGAGAGAGAGATTCTGAACTACCTACTTACAATGTACAATAAATTACAAATTCATTAACATTTGAATTTTTGTATTCATATTCTCATATGTCACTCAAAAACACACACGCTCAGAAATCGACCCAGTTTTGCCCTGACAATAATCATGGTACGAGGAAGAATAAATAGGACAGGAAAATAAATCAAATCATATATTTACTACCAGGGATAAACACTTTTTTGTATTAGATATTTAAAAAAAAAAAAAAGAATAGTCGCTGAGAGAAAAGCCAGTAGTAAGTCCTGACTACCTTTGACTATGGCCCCAAATCATCTATCTGTCTGTCTGTGTATGTATCTTGCATGGAAAGATTGAATTTTAAAGAAATATTTTATTGAAAAATATTAAATACAAATGCAACAATTATCTATGTCAAAGGCTTAAATAACAGGTGTGCTCATGGATTACACTATGTCTGATTTTCGTTTGTTTCTTTGACTGATTTTGGGTCACACCAGATAGCGCTCCTGGCTCTGCACTCAGAAATCACTCCTGACAGGCTTTGGAGACTATACAGGATACAGAGCATTAAATCTGGGCCCATCCTGGGTTGGCCGCATTCAGATCATATGTTTTGCCATTGTGCTATTGACTGGACCCCTTTGTCTGTCTTTGGAGTCATTACCAGTGCTTCATGGCAGTCCATGCAGTGCAAAGGACTTAACCCACACACATCCTTTGTGCAGAACATGTTCTCAGCCCTCTGAGCTATCCTTCCAACCCTGGGACAGTAAAACTTAAGAAAAACTATTAAAGACAATAATAGTAAGTTAAGTGGGAAATACTTAGAAGAAAGTAGAAAAATAAAAAGTATCAAAAGTTAGAATAGGCTTGGTAAGAATTTCAAAATAAATACTGTGCAAAGTAACAGTTAATAGAGATGAGAAAGATAACAATATAAACAATAAATAAAAATTTTAAAAATAATTCAAGAAAATATAGAAGAAAATGAACATTTATCATTTTAGTCTTGGTAGAAACTGGAATATACCAAAATATATAAAACAATAAAATGATAATATAATAATAATAAAAGTAAAATCATTTAAGTTTAAAAGTCAATGTCAGATCATTTGTTAGTAATATTTGAAAGACAAACATTTTTAGAAAAGTGTATGGGCTTTCATAAATAAATAGCCAGTTGTACAGTTAGGTCAATATATTCATTTTAGCTAATAAAATCATTTTTCATATATCATCAAAGTAATATTAATATCAAAAACCAAGAAATGCTTAGTAAGAAATGCCTAGTAAGTATTGGAACTTTAAATAGAAAATACACCTAAATTTTAAGTGTCCACTCATTTTTTATAAATTGTAACCACAATGGATCAGAAAAAAAACTCATTACACTTCAATGCATAAAATTAATACAAAAATAAAGCCTTCAAAATGAAATGATACAAGAAAATAGCAATAAAATATGACAATGTCCTAGATTAGAAAGTTTCTTTTTTGCTTGTCTGTCAGACCCAGTGCTGCATTGGGATAGAATTAGGGGATTTGGGATCAAATCTGGGAATCCTGAATGTAAAGTATGGGCTTCAGTGCTTTGAACCATCTCACTGTCCTATAATTAAAAAGTGCTGAGTAACTTGATCAATATAAAACTTAATCTGAAATTACAAAATTTACAAAATATTATAATAAAGTACTCAGTATTAGTAATTCTGAAAAAGCTAATGTCCAGAGAAAATATTCTAATTAACTATATTACCTACAAACATATTTAAGATAAAATTATGAATCTAAGTTAATAGCTTACTTGCTGTACTATTGTTCTAGCTTCTATATTTTAATCATGTATTCAGATATATTTTTGTTAACATATAGAATTCGTCTTTAATTTAAAAAAAAAGGTTTTTTTTTTGGTTTTTGGGCCACACCCAGCGGTGCTCAGGGGTTACTCCTGGCTGTCTGCTCAGAAATAGCTCCTGGCAGGCATGGGGGACCATATGGGACACCGAGATTCGAACCAAACACCTTTGGTCCTAGATCGGCTGCTTGCAAGGCAAACACGGCTGTGCTATCTCTCCGGGCCCAATTTTTAAAATTTTGTACCACACCTGGAAGTGTACACAGTCCACTTCTGGCTCTGTGTTCAGGAAACAATCCTGGCAGTGTTCAGGGAACCACATACTATTCTTGGGAACAAATCAGTATAAACCTTATTCCCATGCAAGTGTCCTTACCCCTATTCTATCTTTCTGGCTGACTAGTTTTGATTCCTATCACAACATATGGTCCCCAACACACTACTAGGAGATATCCCTGAGTACTACATGATGTGGGCCGATACAAACAAAAAATTAAATTTAAAAATCGGAGACTATAGATGATAATTTAGCTATCATCTGCTTGGTCATTTATATTTTTCTTTTGTTCTATGATACTTGTTCAAATGATACTTAGAATATGCATATTGTATTTGCATAATTCATAGTGAAACTATATTGTTGACCTAGATGTATCCTGATTTTTTAACTTTTCATATTTATATTCTGATTTAGGATATGTTACCAGGGACATTCTCATTCAAAATCATTTTTCAAATTGTTCAACTCTGTTGAATCTATAAGTGTAATAAGAAACTAATGATCTTCAACAAGGATTTTAATGGAATGACTCGCCAACATTTCAACAGGAAAACTGACACCCTTAATTCAGTATTGTCAAAATAGATCATGTGGCTGTTTTCAACTGTTTCTATAAAAACCCAGTAAAATTAATATTTGGGGGTAAAAATTTATATGATTTATGTGTATTGAGGGTGTCAAGATAACTATATTAATTAGATAATATAGTCTCTTTAGTTAGAACTCAGAAACTGAAACCAGGATATACCTCATATTGGCACTAAGGAAATTCATTAACTTCTTGCCACTTAAATTAATGTTTCTAAAAAATAAAGATGAAAAAAATTTCTATCCATGGGCTGGAGCAATAGTAGAGGGAATGGGCACTTGCCTTGCACAGACCTGATTTGTGTTCAATGCCCAGAACCACATATGCTGGGAGCCCACCTGGAAGAGATATTTGAGCATAGAGGTAAGAGCAATCCCTGAGTACCACCAGGAGTGTTCACAAAACTAATAATAATAATAATAATAATAATAATAATGACAATAATAGTAATAACAAAAAATTCATACTTGGTGTGCAAGAAGTAATATATATTATTACTATTTTAGTAAACTTTAACAAATGCATAACTATCATTAAAAATGCTTGCATTATACTTTCAGACTAGTAAAAGACAGAAAAGGACAACATCAGTGATGCCTGAAGCTGTCAAACTTGACTAATCTTAATGAGTTGTTTGAATAGTTTTATAAGCCAAAAAGCGTTTTTAGCACCAATGGCTTTATATAACTTCCATTTCTATATCCTTAAAGAGTCATGGCTTGCCTTTAAGATTTTTCTGAGTCCTGATTTATTACGTTTCTTCTACAGAGCATTGTGCAACTAAATTGAATTTACTAGAAATCTTCCTAGAGTAGGAGAATTACATAAGTTCTCCTTCCTTAGCAGAGATAAATTGATATATTTATTTTGTTGTTATTGCTATTGTTTTAAGTTGAAAAGTGATAAATATCAAGTGATAAATTAATAATCAATAATTATTAGAATTTAATTAAAATAATAAGTATCAGAGGGCTGGAGAGATGGCACAGCAGGTAAGGTGCTTTTCTTGCCCACAGTTGACCTAGGTTCAATACCTGCTAATATATATGGTCCCTTTATTCCCAAATGTGTTTTCTGAGGATAAAGCTAAGAGCTTGCCCTGGGCATAACGAAGTATGGCCTCCAAAGTAAAAGAAAAAAGACAAAATTAATGAGTTCCAGATCATTTAGGCAAAGAAAAAAAATCCTTATGAAATGAGTATGGTTGATTGTAACATAATCTCAAATCTCCACCTTGCAAAACCATCAAATTATGATGGGACAGACTTTGATTGGAAGACTGAAGCTAAAATTAGAAAGAACTAAAGCTGATGTTAGTTGTGTTTGTATAAAGTCCTTGTTAATATTGATTTATTTCTTTGGTTTAAAACAGCTCAAACATTTTACAACTGAATAAATGGTATCCTTGCTAATCTAGTTACTTGGATAATTAATCAATCCTTACCCACAAATTTAGTACAATTTTCCAAATAGAATTATAACTTGTCTAATTTTTGAAATGGACTCTGAAACATAATGAGTGAGTTTAACCATCATGAATAAGAGTCTAAGATCGCTCTATTACATAGGAATCAGAGTTTTCCATTTCTGGTTTCCAAAATAAAACTTCTTTAAAAAATCAAAGTGTCCCAATTGTATTGGATTATCTATTGACATCTTGGAACTTCTTCCACATAGACCTTTGCTCTTTATTCTATTGCAGGTGTTGAAGACTTGAGAACCAGATGTCCTTGCCAACAGGTATCAGTTGCTCACGGGAAGCAAGGACCTCCCCTCCTCTAGAAAGGCAGAAAGACACATCAGACCAGAAGACACATGTGATGGTTTTTTGAAAACCATCTTCTTGGGGCAGTCAGATCATCAGCTGAATCACTCCTCAGATTTCTGTTGGCATTTAGATCCACTAGATCATATTATATATAAGCTTCCTTGGGTTTTGCATAATCCACACTTCAGTGATTGCAGAAGTACTTGATTCCCTGGAAAAAAAATTCTTCAGAATTGAGTATTTTAAAACATATTCTCCTTCCCTTTCAAAATTCTAACTGAAATAGTATTTGCGATGAAAAAAAAAAAAGGCAGAAGAGTTTTTTTCTAACTTTGTAATGTATCACATGTATTGGCTCTTTTGGGGAACCAGCTTTTATCAAATGTTGTCAGTGGAATGGTAGCATACACCAGATTCACTGCTCCCATTTACCGTTACAGACCTTCCACAGGTTATTCTCCTTTTCCCATTGACTGATAGCGCTGTCTCCTAGACAAAGGCTTATTTCATACTGGAGAAAGTGTGTATTTGAGTGACGCTGAAGTAGAGTACCCCAATTTCTACTTCTCAACACATGCAACTCACTGCAGTGAAAAAAATTTCATTTGAGAAGTTTCTGAAAACCTGAGATTTTAGCCTCTGCCAATTAGTGTATAGTCCTTAAAAGCAGAACTATAGTTTGCAATTTCTAATTTACTCTGTGAAGTCAAACACAAATCATGGAGAGAAGAGCAAATAATAAATAATTGTTGTATCAGTTATAAGAAAATATAAGAACAAATATAGTTAAATAAAGTAAACTTAAAAAGTGGGTGACCCAAGGAGAAGCTAGCTCTTAAGATATAGTAAGATCATTGTCACGTGTTCTGGCATGTGAAAAAATGTATTGACCTTTTAGGCTGTGCTGAACGTTATGGCTGAACACAAAGACACATATCAGTGTAATTATATGTTTTATGGGTTCCATGACTTCACACTTGCAGAAATCTGTGAGGAGTTTGGCCCTCATATTGAACTTAATACTATTGTATATAAAAATATTTTTTACTTTTACTTGCCTTCGCCAATGAAGACATATTTGATCTCTTTTTTTGGTCTAATACTACCTTTTCCTACATTTGTTTTAATTTGACTGTCATAGATTTCTATTGAATAGAACCCAAAGGAAAAAATGGTCCTTTCCCCACTTTTATAATTTTCATATTTTATTCTTATTTACAAATATCTTTGATTTGATTTCTTACTGTTCTCTCATCTCAGACTTATTACTATCTTATTTAATTTTAAATGTTTCTTTAATCCTCAACAGCTATAAAATTTACATTTATTTCTTATTACAGTTTTAAAGATTATACAAAAAATTGTAATGAATTTTAAATAGTTACTAGCCTTAATACAAGTCCTATATCTCGGGGCCGGGCCGTGGCGCTCGAGGTAAGGTGCCTGCCTTACCTGCGCTAGCCTAGGAGACGGACCGCGGTTCGATCCCCCGGCGTCCCATATGGTCCCCCAAGCCAGGAGCGACTTCTGAGCGCATAGCCAGGAGTAACCCCTGAGCGTCACCGGGTGTGGCCCAAAAAAAACAAAAACAAAACAAAACAAAAAAAACAAGTCCTATATCTCACATAGTTCTTTTGATTTTAATTTTTTTGTTGTTGTTTTTTTGTCACTCCCGTGACACTCAGGGGTTACTCCTGTCCATGCACTCAGAAATCGCTCCTAGGTTGGGAATTCATATGGGATGCAAGGGGATTGAACCGTGTGGTTCATCCTAGGCTAACCCAGGCAAGGCAAGATGCCTTACCCCTTGTGTCACCTCTCTGGTCCTTGATGTTAATTTTTATATGTTTTTTGTTTCTAGTCTCCCGATTTGCTACTCTTTCTCCAAATATATTGCTCTGGCACTCAAAGTTTATAACCAGTATGTCCACCAATTTATTAGTCATCATACTTTAAGTCAGCGATGGTGAACCTATGGCACGCGTGCCAGCTGTGGCACGTGAAGGCCTTGCAGCTGGCAGGAAGATCCGCAATGATCTGTGGCACGGAGGGAAGCCAGTGTGCTGGTGTCTGCTTTGCAGCTCACCTGGCAAAAGGGCCGGAATGGCCATTGGAAGGACTGTGCATTGTCCCGGTGGGCCACGGCCCATCCTCCTGTGCTGGCTGCAATCCTGTGAGTGGACGTTTAGCCTGCCTGTCTTCCCCTTAGTAGCCTGTGAGCCAGGCAGTGTGTGAGGGGGACGTGGGGGAAGGAAGAAAAGCTTCACACTGAGTCTGTCACAGGAACTCAGCGAGGCTGTAGTGTGACTCCACATGTGACATCTGTAATCAAGAACAGTTCCTAGTGCTCCCATGCTAGAGAGGTGAGGATATGGAGGAATGTAAATGTGTCTAATAATGTGCTCCTCTGTTAAAACATCTATCTTCCATGGGGACATGCTAAATTCAAGGAAATAAAAAAGCTTCTTATGATGATTGCATAGAGAAGTTCAGTAAGCTGAGAGGAGGGCTGGGCTCTCTGTGAACAACCAACACACTAATCCTCTGCGCTGTACCTTATGGAAAACTCAATATAGCAAAAAAACAAAAAACAAAAAAGAAACAAAAAAAAACCAAAAAAACAAACAAAAACAAAACAAAACAAAACAAAACAGTAAAGTGTATATGTGGCCCTTCTCAGTGCTTTTGTAAACATCATAATCAAATAACAAAGGCTCCAATAATGAAAAATAAAAGTTCTTTTCCCATACACTCAGGTCACCACTTAATTAGTTGTTATTGTGATGGATCCAATGCTGTGTAGTCATTAATGCGATTAATCCAGTTTGCAGATCTTTTTATTTGGGGAATCACAGTCGCTTCTCCAATACATCAAGACTACAAATAAAACATCTCTTCTTAGTTCCCTGCTGTCACATAAACTCACTAAGGCTGGACATTGCTGAGCTGCCTCTTGTTATCTGGATTTTTCATTGTAAAAAGCTAGGACCTCGTAGTTTGGTTTTATTGATAAGCGCTTGCATTTTTGTTGCAAAGGTGAGAGTCTGCCATTGCCTTTATAGAACATTAAAGTTTGAACATATCTTTCCTGTGCATCTTCCTTTAAATGACATTGTTTTCTGAGGATCTTTGGGTGTTTAGCATTCCTTTGGGAGTTTTGTGTGACAGCAGAGGATTAAGAAAAGATGTTTCAGTCTTAGTCTTTGTGGATCTTCTCTCCCCCGCCCCCATGTCCCATCTTTTCTTTCCCATCCCCCATGTCACATTCTTGTGTGTTGGCTGTTGCACCCTTACTTATTGTGGCTGGCCCTGCTTCTGCATTTGTGCTTCTGCATTTTAGCCCTGCCCCTGGACTTCAATGGGCGGGGCCTGCGTGAAGTCATGTGATTGGGCTGCTCAACCTAAAATGCCCGGGCCTATTTTTTGTCCCAGTCTGGCCCTGCCTGGCATTGTGTTCCTTCCCACCGGGCTGTGAGAAGTTAAGTCTTACTTCCTGCCTCCGCCTCTGAACCCATCCAGGTACTTGCCTACAGCATTCTTCATGTTCTCCCATCCTGGCGGGAGACTTGAGGAGAACAGGAGACGCAATCTGCATTCTACATCATTTACTACTAAGTAAACTTCTACTTTGCCCTACCAGTGCTGCCTAAGTTTAATAGGACCAATAATACTAATGTTAATTATAAACTTACCCTATTAAATTATCTGGCTATTTGTCTAGTTGTCCAGGTTAGGGTTGCACAAGTTCTGTTTTCACTGGGACAGTATATTTTTTGACCGAAACTATGTCTACAATTAGTAAAATTCCCCAGTCACATATTTTTTATGGGGATGGATTTGTATACAACACTTCATTATATTTTTTATTGTATAAATTTTATCTTTTTGGTAGACTTGAAGTCTTGAACAAAGAAAATGAGGACAGCAAAAAAAGCAAAAAAAAAAAAAAAAGAGTTTCTTGTAGGAAAATTAAAGAAATATCACTCCCAGTCTCTTAGTTTTAGCAACTATCTTTGAAAATCTAATCATCTTACAGTTGCCAGCTTTCAAATTTTACTGTGCATGGCAAAACCTGGTGAGCCCCTCTCTGATGGAGATTTTATCATAAAGGCAATTTTGGCTGGGAGTAATTTACTCTTCCATGATTTCCAAAACAAGGATAAAATTGTGCAGCACATCTCTGAGATGCTGCTAAGCAGAAATACTGCATAAGATAGGGTTCTGTGAATGGCTATTGATGTATTCAACAGTTTATTTGTGACATACCAAAAGTACCCTTCTACTCCATGTGCTTGGATGAAAGTACAGATATTACTAACCATGGAAGACTAGCACTCATTTTGCGTTATTCTACTGGTGACATCATGAGAGAAGATCTGGTAAAACTGCTGTCTTTGCCTAGAAGAACACAAGAGATAGATATCCACAATGCTGTGTTGGAGGCTTTTTCATCACTAGACTTAAGTCCAGAAAAAGTGATTTCAGTTACTAGCGATGGAATACCTGGCATGGTGGAGACAACATCAGGGTTCATTCATTTCTTTGCTAAGGAAGCAAAACATCCAGTGATTCAATTTCACTGCATAATGCATCAAGAGGCTCTCTGCACCAAAGAAAGCAGCAAAAAATTTGATGATGTCCTCAAAGATGTAACAAAAATGGTGAACTTCATCATGGCACATGCTCTTAATTTTCGACAATTTCAAGCCCTTCTTGATAAGGTTCAGGCACAATATAACACTTTATTGATGGTACAATAATGTCTGGTGGCTGAGCAGAGGACGAGTGTTAGAGAGATTTGTGGCCTGCTTGGAAGAAGTTAGGCTATTTATGAACAAAAAGGGAGAAGACTATCCTCAACTCACCAACATGGCCTGGCTTATCAACCTCATGTTCTTTACAGATAATATTAACCCCTTTAATGTACTAAACAAAAAATTACAAGGCATGGGAAAAACAGCAGAAAACATGTTTAGTGACATTAAAGCTTTTGAGAGAAAATTGCATGTTTTTGAAAAAGACCTGAGAGTAGACATCTAAAATATTTTCCCAACCTAAAAATACACTTGGATAATTCTACAACATTTGTGCAGTCATAAAAAACACCAGGAAATCTACAAAGCATATTCTACCATTGTAGCCAAAGCAAAGGAGAATTTTAGTAAAAGATTTTCTTAGTTCCGTAAGATGAAGACAACCCTTTCATTTATAACTTCCCCAGACATGTCCACATTTGAAGATCTTGATCTTTCCTGCTTACAGTTTTTGGATATTCAAAATTTGGAAATGGAGCTACTGGAATTTCAAGAAAGCTCTATCTGGAAAAGCAAATTCAATGACCTGCGTGCAGCTCTTGAATGTATTGAGTGTGAAAGGGTGACAAATGAAATTACTGCTAGTAGTTCTGAAAATGAAATTCTAAAAGCATGGAATTCTCTGCCAGATAATTTTAAGTCCATGAACACACTTGGCATTGCTCTTCTTACTTTGTTTGGGTTTTCCTATGCTTGTGAGCAGCTGTTTTTGGCTTTGAATCATATAAAATCTGATGCTAGAAACAGATTAATGGATGATATGAGTGCTGCATGTGTTGTTCTGAAATTAACACACTATGAACCAAGGATTGACAAGTTATCAGTATGCATCAACAACAAAAATCACATTAATTTTTTTCAGGGCATGCATATATTTACATGAAGCGGTGTTTTCAGTTTGCAGTTAAGACACTTTCTAACTTATTTGATGTTATTTAAAAATATGTGTGGCTTCAAACTACAGAGGCAGGGGCTGGCCTCAGAAGACTTCACATGCCAGGACTTCTGTGTCTCTTTGACTTGCATGTTGGGGGCTCTGGGCAGGACAGCTAGCCATAGGCCCCCTGGGCTGACCACTTAGATGAGGGGATTGAGATCCCCCCACGCCAGACTGGCCTGCAGGGCCAGGCCTGGTAAATCGGGCCCTGGGGGGAGGGCGGGGGAGAGAAACTCTTCCCCTATGCATACTGGACCCCATTTAAGGGTTTTTTTCTTACTAGTATTCATTCTCACCCAAAAATGTTCTTAATTCTTGACTGTTTCTAGGAAAGGGAATAGAATGCCCTAGATTTGGAGGATAACATTCAAATAGATCTCTCAAATCAGTGTATGTGTAGACGTGACATCCTATATAGTGGTCCTCTCTGACTGCCAAGCCTAATCCATAAACAATTCATCTATACAATGTATATAGCCCCTCTGATATATTGCCCCTCCCCACACCACAGCCCCTTGTACTCCCTCATCTCCCAAACTGGATTCATTATCTTCCCTTTAATTAACCCTCTTTACTCTCAGTTCTTAACTTGTTAGGCACCAAGACCGACCTCCTGCCCCAACAGCCCACCATCCAGCTCCTCAACGAAAAGCACCCTCTCGATCCCCATCTCGTTTCTTGCCAAGAAACCACAACCAACATGCCTGCTGACTCAAGCTTTGTGGCCCCTCTCACCCCCATCAAATCATGGACTGTTGCATGTTACCGGAACCACCTTTAGCAAAACCCCCAGATCAAGGACACTACATGATTCCGTAATGCCACAAATCATATCTCAAACTCAAGATCAAGGTCTGTGATACAAAAAACTGCCTTGGCTTTCACTCCCCACAAGAATATCTCAAAAGACCTAATTGGGAGGCCTATAATGCCTTTGTAAGTTTAACACCTATATAATAATGCATCTTAAGATGTGTATTCCTAAACATACAGGTAGCCTTCTCCATCACTTGTTTTCTTCAAATACCTTTTTTTCTTTTTTAACTCAGTTTTATTTGTTCTATTTTTTATATATACATATTTTCTCTATCTTCACCAGTTTTGGTGCTGGTTGGTACAAAAATCAAGAAAACGACTTGCCTGGGATAAAAGCTCAGATCAAAACCATACCCCAGTATCTGTGATCTGTCATCCTTACCCAGAATAGCACCAGCAATACAATATGACACCATATGTTTTTGTATAGGCACAGTATAAAAAGGGGAAATCATAGACACAGAAACTACATCTTATCTTCTAAGGATAAGAACTCACACTTTTTATAACACAAGGGTGCCTCCCATCCTGGACATATGTCATGTGGATACAACTCAGTTTCCATGAGATTGAACAGTGTTAACTCAATCTTAAACCCCAGATCCCAGACATAGAACTGATACAGCTCCCTGCAACACCACCAGGAACTAAGCTCCATTGGGAGATTTATAACACCGCTCTGACACCAACTTGTGCCAGTGTTAATATAACAACGAGGAAATGACAACTTGACTAAAACCAGATGGTCCTATCACATCATCTAACACTAAGTGGAAATCAGAAGATGTATCATCTTTGAACTGTGAAAAATATGAGCACTAACTACAGAAAACTGACTTTGACAACTGTGACTGGGCAAAGCTTACCTTGGGACCAATAAAGAAAACCCTACCCTAGGACTCTTACAAAAATCAAGATTTCCTAGTACAGAGGCCCAACTTTGACAACAAAGACTGAGCTGAACCTTTGGAACCATAATATCCTAGGTACTGGGCAAAAACAGGGAGCACAAGATACAGAAGACTGAACACAACAACAAAGATGGAACAGAACCTCTAGAACCATAAAGACTCTATCCTAGAACTTGTCCTATGACCTGCACAATTACCAAGATTGCTAGCTACAGTGGCCTGATTTTCTCATCCACAACTGAGAGGAAAGTTTCCTGGCACCATAAAAAAATCCCTTGTGATATGGTAATGAGTATATATGGAGCCAGTGGTTGTTCCCATGAAAGTATGTTTCAAGCGGGGAGAAACCCTGAATCTCTTAGGCCACAGAAATTCCCTTTATTCCCCAATACTTACTGTGCCTACGAAAAAAAAAAAATGAGGATAACATCAAACCCTGACACTCCAGCACTCCTTTTTCTTGTGTTTTTTTTTTTTCTCTTCTTTTTTGGCTAAAATTTAGCCCTATGTCCTCAAGAAAGCTTTCTTTTGCCCCATAGTTTTTATCTGATATTTAGTCTTTTGTCACTACAAAAGAAGGCACTCAAAGCATGCTGTTTCTAATTTGTGCTGCTGAACTCAATTGCATAAGTTCTCTGAATTAGGTAAAATAAATACCATGAAAACTTTCAACTAAAAGCACTTATCCCTCCACTATACACAAACCCAGTCATTTAAATTCCCAGGAATCTGAGATGTAGAGGAAGATTCTTACAAAAGACGATATGCCTTTTACATTAGTCTATTTCCAGATAAGATTCTTTATATTTTTCAGAGATAGGTGTTTTTATTTCAAATAGGGGAATGCATAATACTTTAAAACAAATTTGTGGCATGCTTTGGTTTGGAAGAATCTTTGCTTGATTTTGTTATTGTTCATTCCTAAATTTGAAAGGTGAAAAGGAGCTGCTTGTGATGAGAAATTTTATATTTAGCCTTCTCCATGCAAAATAATTGGCAATGCTAAAATTGATCTTCCAAGTTATCAGTACTTTTTTTTTTGAGGGGGTTTGGGATTTGGGCCACACTCAGTGATGTTCAGGCTCTGTGCTCAGAAATCGCTCCTGGCTTGGGGGACCAGATGGGTCGCAGGGGATCAAACCCAGATTCATAATGGGTCAGCCACATGCAAGGCAAACACCATACCACTGTGCTATCGCTCTGGCTCCATACCAGTACTTCCTTTAAAAAACTTTAAGTAGTTGTGCATATGGTCTTGATAGATTTTATGCTTTCTGTTCATGAGGCTCTAGGTTTGATGCCTTGACTGCCAAAGAACAAGTGACCCCATATCTTATAGAGAAAATTTAGACACAAGAAGAGTAGTGGTAGATGCGGTGAGAACCAAATTCACAGAACTCAGTACATTGCTTTTTGTAGCATCTGTGCTCAAGTTTTCCTCAACTGGAACAAATTCATTTCTCGAAAGGAAGTCACTCTGCAGATAATCTTGTCCTCTCGAGAATGCTAACACCATAGCAATTTGTTTTAAATTTTCTGTCAAACATTCTTTACTAAAGCCCAATTGCTCTCTATCTCAATATCTCTGATTTCACCATGTTTTCACTGCCAAACATTCATACCTTGACTGTACCCCCATTGCACCTCACTCACTGTTCTTCAAGATGACATTTTCTCTAAATCTTTCTGCACACATCATGTTTTCTTTTTCATCGTGTCTTTTTACTCAATTTGTTTACTTTTTAGTTTTTGAGGGATGATCATGCCTGACAGTGCTCGGGGCTTTCTGCACTCAGTGATCACTTTTACAGGTGCTCAAGGAATACCATATTGAGTGCCAGGGATCGGACCCAGTTTGACCAAATATAAGGCAAGCATTCTTCTTGCTGTACTATCATCTAGGTCCTTTAATCCATTTCTTAAGAAGGAAAGCTTGATTAAAGTTAAGCTTTTCTTCAGACTATAAAGCAGAACTATAATGGAAGGATATGGTACAGTAAAAAATTACAATGTAGGGGCCGGGCGGTGGCGCTGGAGGTAAGGTGCCTGCCTTGCCTGCGCTAGCCTAGGACGGACCGCGGTTCGATCCCCCGGCGTCCCATATAGTCCCCCAAGAAGCCAGGAGCAACTTCTGAGCACATAGCCAGGAGTAACCCCTGAGTGTCACAGGGTGTGGCCCAAAAACCAAAAAAAAAAAAATTACAATGTAGATATATATATATAATATGAAATTGGCATCTTCTTTCAAAGATTTTTTGACATAGAAGTTTGCTGAGGAGGAGTATATGAGTACATTTACAACAATAATTTAGCCTTCTTAGAAAATATCTGTTTCTCATTAAGAAAATAAACAATTCCAGTAAGAAAGTTTTAGCAAAACAGA
Source organism: Suncus etruscus (assembly GCF_024139225.1). NCBI lineage: Eukaryota > Metazoa > Chordata > Mammalia > Eulipotyphla > Soricidae > Suncus > Suncus etruscus. The sequence goes on along the minus strand of NC_064862.1, from coordinate 722,941 downwards.
CATATGAAGCTGAAGTCCTCTTTGCACCATTGCCCAGAGAGAATCATAACATGTTCTCACCATGCTCTATGAATTCTCAATAAGTGATGAGTGAATAAGTGAATGAATGTTAAACTTGATGTTTCCTTGTGAACCAGTATTATCTACAAGAACACTGTAAAGCTTAGCAGTTCTTGAAGTCCAAAACTGTTGGGTTTCTAAAAATTCTTTCAGTAGTGACATCTCTGTCTTTATACTGTGAATGGTTTTAACCTGTCTGATTACTACTTCACTGTAAGTTGCCATTGGGGGTTCTGTCAGTTTATTTATTGCTTTTCTTTTAATTTCTCGCCCTTATTTGTTTCATGTTTAAAAAGTAGACTACCAGACTTGCCAATGAGGTGCAAGAATTTATAGGAGAACATTTCAGAGGGACTTCTTGAAATGTGTGAACTTTTGGTGATTTGTGAAACAGTCCCATGACAGACTGACTGCTGCAGGGTAGAACCAGCTAATACAACTGAGATCTTGTCTAAATAAGTATTCCTAGCATAGTGCTGGGTTCCAAATAGGATACTGTTTCTGACAGAGTTGCAGAGAATTCAACTTCTACCTTAAGGAGATATCTCACTGGTGAAAGGGGTGGGTGTTCTTTTGTAACTGAACCCAACTACATTCATGTTTGTAATCACTGTGCTTAAATAAAAATATTATTTTAAAATAATAAAAAAAACTTCTGGTCAACAGAATGTTGAAATCATGTGAATTTGAGCAATCAAGAATCATTGGCTTTATCAATCAGACATATTAAAGTAAAAGAAAAAGGGTGGGATGGAGAGAGAAGACCTTGTCAGTAGCTTTGAGCTGGCTCATTTTTAACAGAAAAATTGTTACAAATAGGTTCTTCACATATGTTATTAATTTCATTATCCTGGCTTCTTGCCAGCTAAGACTCAAACGCTTGGTTTTGTGATTTCAGTTGCAACTAGTAAAACTCATGTGGGCATTAACAGAAACAGACAAAAGAATTTTTTAAAATAAATCAACTCCAAGTGACTATTTTTAAAGAATTTTATTTTACACAACTAGTTGGAACATTTGTTTTTGTTGATGAGAAGAATTATGCTTTCCTGGAATATGGTATTCTCAGCCTATACCTGACTCATTTGAAGTTCAAATAAATTATTTACACTGACAGGTAAAAAATTATTTTAAAATATTTGAAAATGCATAATAGTTTTCAAATGTTCCCATAAGAATTTTTTACTACACTTTATAGTTTTTAAAGTAATAATAAAGACTATAAAAGGTGTTTTTACTTCTAGATGAAACTGAGAAACTTCAGAGACTAATGGAACAACAAATTCTTCAGTACTAAGAATCCTTATTATAATTGATTCTTTATTGTAACTTTTGCTATGACATAATTTTATTTTTAATTTATTAATTTAAACCATAAAAAGTATACTTAAGCACTAGTGTCTTCCTTTAACTTTAACACTTATGGAATGTGAATTATAAGCCACAATGTTTATCTAACATTTATTATATGCAAGAAAATGTATTTACTGTTTAATATGTGGTGCTTTAAAAGAAATTCTTAAAACACTTTAATTTTTAATTGCTACTATAAATTACAAAGTTGTTCATAATACAGTAGTATCAGACATTTAATATCCAACAACAGTTCCACGCACAGTGTGATCTCCATAAATGCAAATGAAAAATTAAAGTGATAAAAAGTATGTTTTGTTCAATGCCATGTTCCTAGTAAATATGAATGAGAATTGAAGTTCTGGGGTATCAGACTAAATTACAGGGCAGTTTACTATCTGAGTTTGCTGGGATTACAGGTATTTTGGGATAAGACATTTGGGGGTCTATATTAAAAAATTTAAAGGTGACACAAGATAAATAAATTTTCTAGCAGCTCTATATGTCACTTTACCCATTGTGTTAAGCTTTGATCTTATTCTACATTTTACTTGGAAGCCTGGATCATCTTCAATTTGCTGAAGAAAATACAGTATTGCAAGTGACAGAGTCATTTAAAAGACAGTTATTCAACAATTAATAGCTGGATTTCCTCCATGTTCCAGATAAAGTATAAAATCTTACTACTGTAGAGCTTACCTTTACATGATGGACAATAATTAAGAAATAATGTCACATATTCACATATCCTAGAGAAGGGTGCTATGAAGTATGTCAAGGAAAAGAGATTATTCTGTTTGATTATTGCATATGTTCTAGTTAGGGAAGGTGTAAGATGTATTATTAAACAGGAAGGAGCTTTATATAAAGAATACAGAGCTAGACTTGAGAATATGAATGATGTGTTAGTTAAGTAGGATAAGGCCTCTTTGATTGTGCTAAGGAAATGGATGGGGCAGCACCTCTAGTGTGAGACACAACCCTCCTTTTTCTACTGTCTTTTTTTCTGTTTAAAAAGAATAAGATTAGTATATTATAGGAAAATTGCTTTCCTGAAATCTTCTACTTCACAATTTGTTTCTGATAGCTAGGATCAAGTTAATATGAAGAGAAGGAAAGAAAAAAAAGTGAAGGATGATTAAAAAGAAGAATTTGTTTCATGGTCATGGTTTTTATCATGCTTCACAATGTATGTCTGGGGTTATTAAAATTGAATCTTAGGATTTTAAGGTTTCTTGAGACATTTAACAAATTAGAATTTAATTGGTAGTAAACATCTCAGGTTTTGGGTGGTTTTAAGGTCTTAGGTGCGTATCGTTATCATAATGCAATTAACTAACTGAATGAATTGAATTGAGTAAGAATTTACTGTTTTTAAGGTCCACTTCTTAGAATTATGATTTATTTCTCACAATAACTCAAAGAATTAGACAGAGAGGTTATTAATGACACCATTAAACACATTATGATATTAAGGTTAACAAAAGTAAAAGCTCAATGAATCTTCAGAAGTGGTACTTTCTGGTATGATGGTCCATATATAATTTTCAACTTATAGAAAAAAATGTGTGAATGGGTGGGTAAGTATATGTCTCCTTTGGCAATATCAAGTAAAATTTCACTGCAAAGTCAAAATAATAGACACATACTTCTATCTGGTTTAGCTCTTTGTTCTTCCTGGAGTCTCTTTTAGTGGCACAGGAGGTGAGAGGGCAAGTCAGCATTCTCAATTTAATAGTGTCTGACATGTTTCTTTTTATTTCATATATCCATTCCTTTCCTTCCTATCATTAATCTAACCTATAGAAAAATAGACCTATTATCCTTCACCGTTCTCTATGAATAAATGAAACAATTATTTCCGCATATTTTCATTTATATATCCTATTTCTCCCTTATTGCCCCCTTTCAGTGTTCACAACTTACAAACTATAAGCCCCACACTTTTTGAAAGAAATTAATAAGTTGTCTCCCCAGAAATCTACCTTAATTGTTCAACCAAATATAAAGCTCCTCCCAGTTGCCTCCAGAGCTACTACTGTCCCCAAGATTTTGCAACGATACTCCTCACTTCAAATATGACTTTTTTTTAAAATGTTTGATTCTAATCCATCTAATCCATCAGAAACAAATTGCCTCTTAAACTCCCTAATCTATTTCAGCCATCTTTAAAAAATTGTATTATCTATCTTATATCAAATATTATTAGGGATAGGGGACAAACCTGGATGTGTCCTTGCTTACTCCTGGGTTGTACTTCTCAAGGAGCTTGGGGAAGCCATCTGTGGTACTGGAGAATGAACAGGGGTCAGAAACATGCAATACAAGTAGTCTACCCACTCTACTCTCTCGAAGCCCCAAATATTATTATTTTTACTGGGCAGTAGCCTTACTGCCCTCTACCCTCAGACACAGTTTCAGGCCTCTCCCATTACAGTCAGCCTTTCACTAGTGCTCCTATCACTAGGTTCTTCCGATCTAATCAGTCCTCACATTGCTACAGACTGATCACTGTAGCCCAAGCTGATCAGGACAGTCTCCAGTGTAAAGAAGTCTCTCTTAACTTCCCATGACCTCTAATATGTAACTCAGATACCTTAGTTTTGCACAGAAACTGATCCAAACTTCTTCTCAAGCCATATTTCCTGTCCCAATCATTCTTCCTCCTTTCATAGCTCCATGCAGGTGCAAATGTTATTCCCTTCGCCTGGTAAATGCTCATTCATCCTCTAACACCAGCTCAAGGGTCAGCTTCTCCCATTCCCTTGTGTGATTCCAAAATATTTTGATTATACCCTTTCGTCAGTTCTTGCCATATGGCAATACTATTTTTTTAATTAAGTGGCTCTTCTCCCAGACTGCTGTGTTTGACTGCTGGCACATAGTAGGATCTTCATAAGCTTTTAAGTAAACTGTAAGAGTGAATTCTTTTTAAGGTGAATGAGTGAATTGGGTAGTTTTATTGTATAAATATCAACATGTTATCTTTTTACACCATATGTGAAATAAAGTTTAACTTTATAAGAAATAACTTAAATAATAGTAACAGTGTATGTATGTGCATATTCATATTTGCCCCAGTAAGTATTCCCTAAGTGTATTTCAACTACTGTAGTTTTAACATCTGTCATATATGTAAATGTTGCAATAAATTTAAGATTGCAGTTTTATGGCATGGAAGTGAAAATGAAAAATTCCAGTGAAACACTAGACTACAGTCATATCTTAGAGGCTAAAAGTTATAGATTATATCACAAAAAGTAAAACCATATAAAGTAATGAACCTTTTCTGACCTCTGACAAAAATGCAACATTAAGGGACTAATAACACAGATTTTTATAACTGTAAGATAGAAATATATCACACTCCATGAATTCCAGTTAATTCTCCATTAAAATTGAACAACTAAAATAAAATATTCAGAAATATGTGAAGTGTAACTCTATTCTTCTGTATTTTCTAATGTGCTTGTAAAAAGCATGAATTGTTTTAATAATAGGAAAATAAAATAACAAAATATATTAAATTTAAAAACAACACACATAGCTTCAGGACTTACTGGGTCAAAGAAAGGTTAGAATAATGGCTCAATTTAACTGCTCTTATTGGATATATAATATTACAATAATTTTAAATACTATTAAAATAAAACTTTTTTAATCTTTAAAAATCAAATTCATTTTAAAGAATTTTCATGACAAAACCATTGTATTCATAATTATAGTAACAGAGAGAAGTTTCATGTTCTTAGCAAAGCTCTATACCTTTCCTATTATTCCATTTTCCCCACTAACTACTGAATACTGATATTTACACTATCTCCATAGTTCTTTATTTGCGAGAGTATCAAAGAATTAAAATCATACAAAATTACTCCTCTCAAATTTTCTTCTTACATGGTTGTCTTTTAAAAATATTTTTATGCTATTTTTTTTGTTTTGGTGCCACATCCAGTGATACTCAGGGGTTAGTCCTGGCTATGCGCTTAGAAATCACTCCTGGCTTGGGGGACCGTATGGGATGCCAGGGGATTGAACCGCGATCCATCCTAGGCTAGCGCTGGCAAAGGAGACACCTTACCGCTTGCGCCACAGCTAGCTCCGGCCCCTTTATAAATTATTTTAATTAAACATCATGGATACAAGGTTGTACATAATGCAGTTGTTTTTTCTATATATACAAGCTACTGAGTTATTGAATCTCAGTAATGCAATGTAGAGCACCCTTCATCAGTTCACATTTCCCACCACCAATGACCACATTTTCTTTCACACCTTCCTCCTTGCTTGCCTATGGGGCAGTCTCTCTCTCTTTCTCTCTCTGTAACCTATCTCTGTCTCTCTCTATATATATGTATATATATATATACATGTATATATATCTCACTCTCATTTTCTCCCACCCTTTTATACACTGTGGTTTGTAATATTGTTAGTGAGAGGTATTATGCCTATCACCTTATCTCTTTTCAACACCCAATTCTGGTCCAGAGTGATCATTTCCAACTATCATTGTCATAATAAACCTTCTCTGCCCTAATTGCACTCTCCCACTGTTTGTTGGAAGCTTTGGACCATAAACTAGTCCTCCTGGCTTTTATCGCTATTGCATTTGATATTATTCCATATTATCACTTTTATCATATACCACAAATGAGTGATATCATTCTATGTCTATCCCTCTCCCTCTGATTTATTTTGCTCCACATAATACTCTCTATATCCATCCATGTATAATCAAATTTCATAATTTCTTTTTCCTAACAGCCGTGTAGTATTCCACTGTGTAGATATCCCACAATTCTTTATCCACTCCTCTGTTCTCAGGCACTTGGATACAAAGATTACCCATGTAATGGGATAAAGTATTCACCCAATACCCATTGATAAATGGTTAATATTTAAGATATACAAAGCACTGGTAGAGCTTAGAAAGAAAAAAATTTGGTCCCATTCAAAAATGGGAAGAATAATTTAACAGACATTTTCTCAAAAAAGAAATTTAGAAACCCAAAACACATGAACAATGCTCCACATCATTAATCATCAGAAAGGTAAAAATCAAAACAACAATAAGATACCATCTACACAGTAGAAGCTGGCACACATCACAAAGAATGCGAGTAAACTGTGCTGGCTCAGGTGTGGGAAGAAAGGGACTCTCAGTCACTGCTAGTATGAATGCTGATTGGCTCAGCCTTATGAGAAAAAATATAACTATTTCTCAAAAAAAGCCTAGAAATTGAGCTTTCTTATGAGCAAACAATTTCATTCCTAAGTATATATCTTATAAGTCCAAAAATCACAATGCAGAAAAGCGTCCTGCATCCCTATGTTCATTGCAGCACTATTCACAATAGAATCTGGAAACATGGGGCAGAAGAGATAGCATGGAGGTAGTGCATGCTTTGCATGCAGAACAGTGGTTTGAATCTGGCATCCCATATGTCCCCCGAGCCTGCCAGGAGTGATTTCTGAGCATAGGGCCAGGAGTGACCCCTGAGTGGTGCCGGATGTGACCCCCCGAAACATTCCATGACTATCTTGATAGGTCTTGTTTTTAATGATGAATAATATTATATTTTTGGATGTCCCTATTTTCATTTAATTATTGAATAATATCTTGATTACTTTTAATTTTGGGTATATTTTTAATAATGCTATTATAAATACTTATAGAAATACTTTGGTTTTTGGCTTTACTCAGAGCTTACTCCTAGGTCTGTTCAGAGATCATTTCTAGTGGTCTTTATGAAGTCATATGTGGTGCCAGAGATTGAACCTGAGTTGATTTCCTAGAAATCAAATATTTTATTTGCTATTTTACTTAGTAGGCAGATTTTATGTGGACCTAAGTTTATCATTTTATTTGATAACTTCAATTAAGCAAAATTGCTGTAAAATAAAGTGCTATTGAACTTGTCTTTCAAAATGACTGTAGATTGTTTCCTTTTAACTATAATTTATTAGAGTGGATATGCTGACAAAAATCCAATATTAAAATTACTCACATTTATACTAGCCTTTTCAATTCACTGTCAATTCCTTGATTATTTCCTTAATAAGATTTTCTTAATCACTGCATATCTGCATTTTGTGCCCTAGCTTTATCTTATATTGTATCCTTTGAATTTCTGTTCTCCCCTTAGGAAAGTTAATATTTCTATATGAAGATGATTCTCAAACTTACATCTCTAGTCTTGAGCTTTCCAGAAAGTTAGAAACTCACATATTAAATGTTTCCTTAAGAGCAATAGGCATTTTAGTCTAGTAAAAGGGTTCAAAGCAACAGCTGACTCCCCTTCTCTCCTGCACTTCCCTCTTGAGATTTCTGCCTTTCAAGTGATCCTCACTCAGAAATGACTTCCAGTTGTTTAGATTAATAACCTAGAAGTCATTCTGAATTTCACTCTTTGTTCCTCCTCACTCTCAAATTTGGTGATCACTTCAAAAACATTTCCTGAAAGCTGTCCTGTGCTGCTGCCCTTATTAGTAATATCTCCAGTTTTTCTCCATCATCTCTTTAGATTACATTTAACTTTCTCACTTATTTTCTGCAAAGCACACTTAACAGTATGAGTCCCTTTGACTCATAATAATATTTGAAAATATCTTTTCTCAGAATCTTACAGAATTTTCTCAGAATTTTACAGAATACCTTAGCCCATCTCTTTGTTCTTAATTCTGTTTTTAATTTTCATGATGATAAATATCCTGTTTTCAACATTCTTTATGAGAAAAATACAAGGCCTGTTTCTTAGGATTCACTAATTTTCTAGTCTGGTCTAGTCTGGTCTGATATCTCAGGATTCTGGGAGGAAATGACAACATTCAGCCCTCACATTGTACCATAATAAGATTCCATTGCATGAATGAGAAGAGAGCCCAGAGGTCTTCTTTTGATTCTTCAACTTCACACTCTTTCCAATATCAGAGATTTTGCATTTGTTCCATAAGGAGGATACTCAACTAGTTACACTTGTCAACCGAATTCATTGCCTATGATGTCTAATTTGACTTGTTAACTAAGGTAGGCAATCTTACCCAACTAGTTAGCTGAGTACTAGTTTTCCATGGAGATAATTTTTGTAGTAATTAACTTTTAAATCAACAGACTTCATGTGAAGCAGATTGCATTTCACAATATGCCAGGGTCTCATCCAGTTACTGAATGACTTCAGAGAGAAAAATGGGATTGCAAAGGAGAAAAAAATCATGCCTGCAAACTATCTTTTCTTTTGGACTCAAGTTTATGACATTAGTTCTTAGATTTTTATTTTCAGTCTGCTGAACAGACTTTCCTGAAGTTTTGAAATTTACTAGCATGGCAATCATAAGTGTCAGTTCCTTAAAAGTAATTTATCTTTCTCTGGGAAATATCTTTTCCTGGTCAGTCTATAACCTAGTACCCCAGTTAATTTTCTTTTTTACTTTTACATGTATCAATTTCTAGAACACTTGTCTATTTATTCATGTGTTTGATTATGCAAATTATTGCTGACTGTTCTCTACTGCAGTGTAAGTACTATAAGATCATGTACCTAACTGCCTTGCTAGTTGTCTTATCCTTACAAAAATGTCGAGCATAAATTTGAAAGTTAAAGTGTTCAGAGACATTCTTAATTCTTAGAAGTATGGATTAAGGGGCTGGAGCGGTGGCACAAGCCATAAGGCATCTGCCTTGAGCACACTAGCCTAGGATTGACCACGGTTGGATTCCCTGGCATCCCATATGAACCCCCAAGCCAGGAACGATTTCTGAGCACATAGCCAGGAGTAACCTCTGAGTGTCATCAGGTGGGGCCCAAAAACCAAAACAAACAAAAAAAAAGTATGGATTAAAAATATTTACCAAAAAAAGAAGTATGTATTAAAAATATTTTAAAACAATTTAAAACCCTTACTGCTCTATCTTACTGGAAATTTATAACAGTAAAGCTATCAACCTCAGCTCAGTACTAGAGTGACTTCAATATATTCCTTCACTCGTGTCCTATTTCATTATTTAGAATCTTCTACTAATGTAAAGTACCCATAATAATCCACATTATTTAAGATTCTTGCTTAAAATAAAATATTTGGATTAATAAACCATATTATGCCTGTGATTCATAGAATACCACACATAAAAAAGTTTTAAATGGTTAACTGAGCATATCTCAGATGGCTTTCAGAAAGTTTTTTTCCCTGTCTCAGAACCTCAGTTGTAGATATTTCTCTCCTTTCAACTTATGAGGCAGGAAGGGTTCTCTTGCAAAGAGAAGATTCTACTAAAAAATGTAGAACAAGAAAAATTCAACCTCACTATGACACATCATCATGGAATAGATCTATTCATATAATAAAATATTTGTATGTGGTCCCTTTCCTCTACTTAATCAGTCCTATCTTTTATTTGAGAGGAGAGGAGGTACCTGGTAGTGCTCAGAGGCTTTTCTGGGCTCTGTACTCAGAAATTATTCCAGGTGGGCTTGGGGAACCATATGGAATGCTGGACATTGAATCAGATTGGCAGCATGCAAGGCAAATGCCTTACTCTCTGTATCATTTCTCTGGCATCCAATCCTATTCTTTTTATGCTAGGATCACAAAAGGTGTGTTTTGTGAGGAGGTAACTTTAATAAAGAGATTAAATGCTGACTGGCATGAGTATGTCTGAAATCCTGTTGTATCTCACTATCTTCCCCTTAGTCCTCCCTAATGTGAGTCACAGTAATATTAAAGTCCAGATTAATATGTTTTTATTTAATTGTGAGGACAAATATATTTTTAAAAATTATTAGTCACATACACTCCTTAATGAATACTATTTGTGAATACTTGACAGATTTTGTCACATACTGAATGGCATAAGTTCTATTTAATAATAAAATAAATTTGTCATTATT